>NC_069661.1:134488712-134791742 GCF_027244095.1 Hemicordylus capensis
AATTAATTGTTCTATTATTGTTTCACTTTTCAGCTATTACTTCTAGCAGTTAATGTTCACAATAAAATTTCTAATTTCCTTTGGAATAACCATTAATGTTTCCAACAACAACAAAAAATAGGATTTAATTGCAGATTAATCTTATCATCCTTAGAACAGTTCCCTGGATCATCTTCCAAATATCATTCCAAATATCATTGCATATGTATAAAATTAGTGCCTGACTGATCCTGCTTAACCACAGCAGTTTGACTATAATTGCCCAGGAAATCTGCATTCTCACAACCAGTTCTATGGAGCTGGATAACTCTTGGATAACTCTTTAACCGTAATTGCTGTGATTTGTGAGAAAACTTTGTGAGAAAAATTGTGAGAAAATCCAGGATAACTCCTGGATAACTCTTTAACCGTAATTGCTGTGATTTGTGAGAAAACAACCTATATCAATCTATTGTTCATAACTTTCATATAGATTCCCTCAGACTAGTTAACATGAGCATCACATAATCTGCATATAATCCTATTTTAAATTCCTCTGTTCTTATTTTAACTCTGTTTATGTAGTTATTTATTATCAAAATTGTTCAAGGTTTGATGTAAATTGTAAAAAGCAGAGTAGAACACGGGACAGCTCTGCCTATTCCCCCTATTTAAACAGAAATCTTCTGATATAACTCAGTTCATCAAAAGTTGTGGTTGTGGATGTGAATATATAGATTTTATAAAGTTCAATAATTTATAACTAATATTCAGCTCTTCCATAACCCTAAACAAAAAGGACCTATCTGCAGCCCCATGCATGGATCAGTAGACTTTGTTGGACATACATGCTCACATCAGGCTCAGGGACAGCTGGGAGACACACACACACACACACACACACACACACACACACACACACACACACCGCCGCTGCCACAAGCATGCAGTTAATCCTGGAGGGGGGAGCACCGGGAGCACGGCGGTGGCAGCAGTGGAAGGAGGAGTAGGTATAGACCTGCTCTCCTTCATTTCAAAGGGGCTCATTTTTAAAGGGAGGTGCCCCGCAATTCAGCTTCCGAATCTTATTTTGGCACAGCCTTAATTTTCTGTTTAGCACCTATTACATTCCCCCCCATATTTACTAGCACTTCCAAATTCCCTACTGAAATGGCTGCCATCAGTTCCTGCCATTCTGGAAATCTCTCTCTCTCTCTCCCTCCTCTGGGAGCTTGGCTAATAAAAACCTTTCATCATCAAAACTTGTGCTGATATAACACTTTCTGGGTTTAGGTTCCATTACTAGTGGTGGGATGGTTAGTTCAAAAGACATCATTGTCCTCACTGGAACAATCTCCATAATCTCCCCTCAGATTTCAGAAGTCTAAAATGGCTTCCTGTATGAATTCTCTGCACACGGTGGGGTGTGGGCAATTCTCTGCACACAGTGGTGGGGTGAGTTCATAGTGGGGTCACGTGACCACTCACTAGGCCAGTAAAAAAAACCGAACACCATGGCAGGCATGTTGTGGGGCATGTTCACAGGACTGGTCTTCCAGTGATTTCTGAAAAACCAGTCTGAACAACTGGTCTTCCAGTGGGATTTCCAGTGACAAAGAAGCCATAAATAATCTACTATCTTTACTAATTGAGCAGAGAGGCACCTTTTTAAAAGTGGTGAGCAGGGGGATAGCAATTGGCCCTATCCATCCCCAGCACACCGTCCCTCCAATGGCTGTTGCTGGTGTCTGTCTTGTGTTTCTATTTAGACTGTGAGCCCTTTGGGGACAGGGAGCCATCTTTATTTATTTTTATGTAAACCTGTTTTGGGAAATTTTCTTGAAAAACAGTATCCTATACCATAAAATGGTTAGGTGTGCGGCCGTGCTGCCCATGTCTTTTTGGGCCGTTCTGGGCATGCGCGGAGCGCATGCCCAGATCGGCCCAAAAAGACACAGCCGCCCAGGCACGGGCGGCCATGTTGGGACACGGGAAGCGGCGAGGGGAAGCCGGCCGGGGAAGCGATGCCGGCTGGGGAAGTGATGGTGGCGCCGGGGAAGCGGCAGGGAAGCGGCGCCGGGGAAGCGGTGCCGGGGAAGCGAAGCTGGATGGAGAAGCGATGGCGGCAGCAAGTGGGGCCCAGGGCGGCGGCGGCCACAGTTGGGGGTTGCGGGGCCGGCCGCGGAGGCGAATCAGGGGGCCTGGCCGGGCCGGGCCGCAAGGAGAAGGGAGAAGTGGCCCGTTTCCCTCCTAACACCCATTAATCTGACGGGCTGAAAATTCTTTAAGAAGACTGGCCCCGCTGGCTGCGGCCGCGACGGGGACTGGGCCCACTGGCAGCCCAAGGTGAGGCCAAAAGCAGCACCCCCCCCACTAGAGCCCGTTATTAAAACGGGCTTACAAATACTAGTATATATATATTGGTCATTGGAAGGGGGAACTCTGCACAAGTTATACCCTCCCTTTTTTGGCCTCCCTTTAAAGTTCTCCTTTTAAAAAAACATTTTGGAGCTTCCTTTCAAGACCTCTTTTAAAAGAAATATCAAGATAGAAAGCAAAGATTTTACAGGTTCCAAAGCTTGTTGGTTTTTAAGACAGGGTTCTCTAACTTGTTTTCACATGACATAACACATCCTCAGGAAGAAGTGAGGCAGTAATAGATTGCACATAAGCTTAGGCAAAATGTTTTTCCCTCACCAGTGCAGAATCTACCCATCAGCCCACATTTTTACATTTGGGTTTGGTAAAAGTAGGGCTAGGATTTGGGGGTCTTTCAAACAAGGCCAATCAGTAGGTATTTATTACTGATGGGGCTTAAAAGTACCTACTGATTGACTTGTGGGATGCATAAGTAACTCAGTTAAGAGTTTTAACATGCCCCAACTCCACCCTTGTATTCACCCTCTTTCTCTATTCAGGTGGTCCTGTTCTCTTGAGCCTAGTGAGATATGAGAGGTCCTGACCCTTTCAAGAGGTGCATTGTCCGAGGTCTTTATTTGAGTTTTAAAAGTTCTTGGTTCAAATTCTAAATGGGCCCATGCAAATGGGGAAAGACGAATACCTTTTTAAAAAATTGGGAACAGCTCCAATTCTTTTTTTAACGGATCTCAAATAGCAAGACTGGCATATACCCCTGCTGTGGAGCCACTGACACGAAGTAAAACATGCTTGGTGAAGGGAATAAGGCAGCCTCATAAGTTCATTTTATGATCCAACCAACCTCTGCCATCAGCCATGGGCAAAAGCATTATCCAGTATATATGCTTTCTCTGTTGAATATTTTGTATGTATAAGAATTTGATCAGAATTTACTAATTTTAAATAGGAACTCTCTTCCGCTTACTGTACATTGAAATGTGGACTAAAGGTGGGTCATTCCATATCATGTAGTAGATGTCATAACATAGATGTCATAGCATGGCAGTGGCCACAGTGGCTGCAGGGGGGTGGGTGGGGGGAAAGTCCCTCCCTTTATCTTCGAAACAACACCTCTGCAAGGGGTGGTGAGAAAGAGCTTCTTTCAGCTCCTCTCCTCCCTCTCAAATGACTGTATGGCCCATCTGCAGCTAGTTATGGGCATTTCTCTGCACATGCTCATTGTTTTAAGTCGGCTTTTAATTAATAAATCCAGTGCTGCCTTATAGCTTTCTAGTTCTGGTGGGTTTTGAGACTGTTGACCTGTTATCCTTTTTAATTGTTTATGTTTTTTATTTAATTGTATATTCGTTTTGTCTTATGTATAAATTTTTGAGTTTTAGTAATTAACTCCCTCCTTAAGACTGGGAGGCTTTTAGTGGTTTCAGTATTATACCCTAGGGTATTATGATCTAAGGGTATTATGTTTTTTTATTTTAAACTGTGTTATTTGTTCTATTCCTTTATTGTGCTGATCATAGACTGTAATAAACTTTGAACTTGTTGTTTTAAAACTAAAGGGAGGGACTTTCCCCCCACCCACCCCCCTGCAGCCACTGCCACCCCCAGAGAGGAGCAGCAAATCTTTTGCTTACAGGCTGCAAAAAGCTTAATCCGCCCCTGGTGACTTCAAAGATGGTGCTGGGGCTTAACAAGGTTCTGTCACTCTTAAAAGTCCCCACCACCTCTGGAGAAAAGCACAGCACTGGTTGGAGGTGGGAAATGGCTCATATTGGAATTTATTTATTTATTTATTTTGTCAAAGTGGCCGGCACTTGAAAATAACGAACATCACTGACCTATGGAGTTTTCCCACTGTAAAAACAAAGTCAACCCCTCTACAAGATAAATTAGTGAGCTGAGATTGTGGAAATCAAAGGCAGCTTTTCTGTCAGCGAGGGAAGAGCAGCAAGACACTGTGAACTGTGAAGTAATTTTGAGAGCGAAAGGGACTTACTCTCTGCCTGAGACATGAGAGGATGTGAGAGAAATACGCCCTCATAAACAGAGAGGGACTTGAACTAATATATCTTGCATGTTTGTGTACTTATCTATGCAGCTAACTACTTTCTGTCTGTGTCTGCCTGAACTTGTGTGTTTGCATGTACATGTCTTTACATTGTGTGTATGTGCTGCAATGCTTAATGTGTATGCTTGTGTGTGTGTGTGTACATGTGCTTGCATGTGCAGTGTGTCTGTGCTACATGCATGTGTATATGTTTGTGTGTGTGTTTGCTTGTGTAACTGTGTGTGTGCCTCTGCACCCATGTGTGTGTGCACACATTTGCATATGTATAGTGTGCATGTGTTTGTGTGTATGTATGGGATGCATGTGTGTGCAGATCTGCGCATGTGTTTTTTTGTCGTGTGCATGTGCTTCTCTGTGTTCATATATGTGGTGTGCATGTGCTTATGGGCTTGTGTTTATTTATGTTGTGCATGTGTCTGTATAGGAACATAGGAAACTGCCGTATACTGAGTCAGACCATTGGTCTATCTAGCTCAGTATTGTCTTCTCAGACTGCAGCGGCTTCTCCAAGGTTGCAGGCAGGAATCTCTCTCAGCCCTATCTTGGAGAAGCCAAGGAGGGAAATTGAAACCTTCTGCTCTTTCCAGAGTGGCTTCATCCCCTGAGGGGAATATCTTGCAGTGCTCACACATCAAGTCTCCCATTCATATGCAACCAGGGTGGACCCTGCTTAGCTATGGGGACAAGTCATGCTTGCTACCACAAGACCAGCTCTCTTTTCCAAGGAGAGCTGGTATCTATGTATCTATTTGCATGCATATGTGTTTCTGTATGTGTGTGTTTGTGTTCATGTGGCTATGTTGCATGCATGAGCTGCATGCTAGTATTTGTTTTTGTTTGCATGTCTGAGTGTCATGCATGTGTTGGTGTTTCCATTCGTGTTTTTGTTCGAGTGAGTGAGTGAGTGTTTGTGTGTGTGTTCAGAATCATTCCATACACCCCCAAACTGTTTCTGCTTCTTCCTCACAATGCTACTAACTTACCCACCTGACGTTCCCCACCTGCCCATCCTCCCCCTCCCTCTTCCCTGAGAGGTCACATTCCATAACCAATGGAATAGGCATTGCACTTGCAATAGAATCCACTAGCTGGCTCCCCCTGGCTTCATTGTCAAATAGGCCATGCTCTGGATAACTTTTTCTCCACTTGCTAGCCATAGGCTTTATTGGGCAAGGAAATCTGAATAATGTTTAACTGCTGCTCGAAACTTCAGCAGACCACTGAAAGGCCTCCTTTCTAGACAAGCCTGACAATACAACAGTCATGTTCCCCAAGATGTGAAAGGGATATATGATGCACTGGGATAAAATTTGGACAAAAGGTGTCAATTTCTTCAGTGTAGTCTCTGTTCTTTACACCAGTGGGCTTTGAGCCTGCGCAGAGTCCAAGCTCAATTTTCCTGCTTTTGGTGGGAAACCTGGCCCCCAGGTGCTATATGCGGCTGCGCCACTCCTCATTCCCTCAGTCTTTTGTCGTCCACGCTTCAGTCAACATCGTGTAGTCTGCAGCTTGGAAACAAATGGAGTTTGCTTCCCTTGTTGTTGTTTTTCCTGCTCTTTCCTTCATTCCTTGGTTTAATTTCTTCGCATAGTAGCATTTTTGCTTCTTTGTGTTTTATTTTTTCTTCTGGTTTTCTGCTCTGTCAGCCTCGGTCTCAGCTGGGATGAGGCATCAAGGCCTGTCGGCTGCTTGGCATGCATGCCCAGCATGAAAAACTTTAAGCAATGTGTCCGCTGTGGTTCCAAAATTCCCTCCCCGTACTCGCACAGTGAATGCCTCCTGGGCTTGGGGGAGTCCCACATTGTCGAGGCCTGCCTTCATTGCCAAAAATTCACAAAGGAGGCTCGACGGAATCGGGCCTCTCACTTGCGCACAGCCCTGTGTCTAGCTCTCCATGCGTCAGAGATCTTATCGGATAAAGCAGGTGTGAAAATAGCCACCTTGATGCCAGCGGCACAGCCTGAATTGGCACCAGCCGCAGCAGAAGCCTCAGTACCAGTACTGGCACCAACGTCTTCTATGGTGGAACCACTGTCTATGCTGCATGCAGTGGCCACACCTGAACAGGGCCTTCCCGGGCAGTTATCGGACCCTGGTGCAAAATCGGCTCCACTGAGGCCAAAGAAGAAGAAGAGGTCCAAGTCTCAACCTGAACTTCCTGCTGGGCAGCACCTGCCTCCGATCCCAAAAAAGAAGAAAACAGAACCGGGGACCGGTGTGGAACTCCTGGCCGCGAAAAAGCCTTAAAAGACTGCTTCGGATTCGGTGTCCTCTACCCCTGTTCTGGCACAGGACGCCTCCAAGACACGGGAACGTGCCTCGTCGGTAGAAGTAGTGTATTCGTTCTTTCATCCTCCAGCCAATGCGGGGTGGCTACCGCGCCGCTGCTCTCCGCTTCGCAGTGACTGTAGTCAGTTTGCTTTGAAGGATTGCGCACACCATTGGGACTCAGACAATCGTTCGCCTGTCTACTGTGCAGGCAGGGACTTGGACCGTCGAGTTGTCCCCTCTGTGGTCTGTTACCGCTCTTTTGAGCTCCACTCACCCCTGCAGGACCTTGCACATACTTATGGTCTGGATTGCAGGGATTCCTATGATCGATACCAAGGGGACGTCCCGTCCAGTCTGCGTACCATGACTATGGCCGAAGTTACTGAGATGCTCGATGCTGTAATGATTGGGCTTTTTATACACATTGGTCGGCCTGGGACTTGCGTGCCCCTCCCTTGCACGCATTGGGGAGGCTGCACTCTTGTTCCCCCTGAGATTGTGCTTGACGCCATGACTCGCCACAGGCATGTGTGACCCCGCAGTCTGGGGTCACACATTATCTGTGATAAAACTGTTTTCCTTTGAATTTCACCTTCTAACCTTTCTCTGTAACATATTTAACTGACATCAGGCTGGACTCAAATGTGGGCACAGACAATGCATCTTCAACAGTCAGTTTCACTGTTTCTCCTTTTTACAGTTTGTGCAATGTAGTCTTGCAGAACCTCTGCCTTCAGCAAACATCTGCTTCCCATCCACTAGAAAAATGGGAACCTTACAATTTCTGTCTAACATAGTAAATCTTTCTCTTTCCTTAATCAAATTGCTGGTTGCACCTAAATCAATACAAATACCAGCATTACATTTTGTACAACTGGCTCTTACATTCTTTTCTGTATTAGCAACACACATTTTATATTTGTCAGACTTACTCTCTCCCTGCCTCCATGCATTTTTCATTGTGTCCCTATATGACTCACTCCTCTTGAAATGTGGTTTCACCGGAGGGATTGCCACAGACAAAATATATTGTGTTCTTTTAATAATTTTTTAAAAGCATTTTCTTCACTTAACTTTAGTTATTGCCCCTTGCCTCTGCATCAGTTAAAGTCTTCCAAGCAGTTTATTACAAACTACAAACTCAAATCATTTTTGGCTTCCAATACATTTACAATAGACTCAAAATGCTTAGCAAGATTGTTCAATAACAATCCAATCTGAACCAAAATTACTCGCTGTGCTTGCAACTGTCGTGAAATCTCCAACATCTCATTTACATGCTTAGACAGATCCTCTCCCTCCTTTGGTTTCTTATTACACATTGGAAACAGCTGACTTTCTTTCATACAATTTCTTCAGTCTTCCATATATCCTTTGCATGCTGTTTATTTTTTAAATGCACCAATATAGAGTCACAAATTATCCTGGTAGCTTTATCATTTGCACTGTCCCAGACTTGTCTTTCTTCTGCTTCTCTGACAAGTTGCTCTGTGTGTAAGACCTTGCTGATTCCGTGGTCTTTTTGGAGCATCTCCATTTTGAAAGGCCACAGTTCAAAATCTGGGCCTTGTAACTTCTCAATCCACTTGTCCTGTCTCCATCTTTGAGAAAACCTTGTTTTCTTATTCAAGCTAATTACTTTATTCACCAGTCTCAGAGCTCTGGGCACATAACCCTGTTGAGGGGTGTGAGGGGAGACATTAAAACCCTTATAGAAGAGTATGCTCCGGTGGAAAAGAAGTTTAGCCCAAGAGATTATCTGGAGACATTAGGTTTGAGTTCAAAAAACAAATAAAGGTTTATTAAGAAACTAAAACATCACATACTGAGAGACATTGAACAACATACTCAAACAGGCACTAGCCTTCAACAACAACAACTGAACCATTCTGACTCTTAACTTGTTAAAATAGTTAACATCTCATCATGCCTCTAGTGGCCAGAAGATGTTACTGCTGTGCTAAGATCAATGCTTTAGAATTCTCACTTCTAACAGTAAATAAGGCATACACATTTTGTCTTGTTTTTAACAAATAGATTGCAATCTCACATTTGGCCTGATAAACTCTTGTCATAAAAGCATTAAGCTCTCAAAATAATACTCATTTTTCAGTAGATGGTTTTTAATAAACACAAGCAACTGCCTTAAAAACAATCTACACCTGGAAGATGCAGTTTCAGGAGTTGTTACTGTTCATGAACATAAGAACAGCCTGCTAGAATAGACCCAAGGCCCATCTAGTCCAGCATCCTGTTTCATACAGTGGCCCAACAGATGCTGCTGGGAAGCCCACAGGCAGGAGCTGAGGGCATGTCCTCTCTCCTTCTGTTACTCCCCTGCAACTAGTATCAAGAGGCATCCTGCCTCTGAGGCTGGAGGTGGCCTCTAACCCTCAGACTAGTAGCTGTTGATAGACTTCTCCTCCATGAAGTTGTCCAAACTCCTCTTAAAGCCACCTAGATTGTTGGCAGTCACCACATCTTGTGGCAGAGAATTCCACAAGTTGATTATACATTGTGTGAAGAAGTATTTCCTTTTCTTGGTCCTAAATTTCTTGGCAGTCAATTTCATGGGATGACCACTGGTTCTAGTGTTATGTGAGAGGGAGAAAAATCTCTCTATATCCACTTTCTCCACACCATGCATGATTTTATAGACATCTATCATGTCTCCCCACAGTCGTCTTTTTTTCTAAACAAAAAAGCCCCAGGTGTTGTAGCCTTGCCTCATAAGAAAGGTGCTCTAGGCCCCTGTTCATCTTGGTTGCCCTCTTCCGCACCTTTTCCAGTTCTACAATGTCCTTTTTTAGATGTGATCAGAATTGTACACAGTACTCCAGGTGTGGCCGCACACCATAGTTTTGTATAAGGGCATTATAAAACTAGCAGTTTTATTTTCAGTCTTTTGGATTTCACTACCCTAAACAGTTTGGTGTCATCTGCAAATTTGGCCACCTCGCTGCTAACCTCAACTTCTAGCTCATTTATGAATAAATTATAAAGCACTGGTTCCAGTACAGTTCCCTGGGGTACCCCACTTCTCACTTCCCTCCATTGTGAAAACTCTCCATTTATACCTACCTTCTTCTTCCTGTCCTAAAACCGGTTTCCAACCAACACATGTACTTGTCCCCTTATCCCATGACTGCAAAGTTTTCTCAAGAGTCTTTGATGAGGAACTCTGTCGAAAGCTTTTTAGAAGTCCAGATATACTATGTCAACTAGGGATGTGCGGAACCAGTCTGGTGGTCTGTGGTCTGACGGTTCATGATTGAACACACACACACACCGGTTCTGTTGGACTGGAACCAGACTGCCGGGTCTGGTCTGGAAGGTCCGCAAACTTTTTAAAAAAGTAAAAGCTAGTACCTTTAGCCCCTTTGGGGGGCTTGCTGTAGCCGCGGGTGTGTGTGTGTGTTTCCGCACGGGTTCCCTCTCCCCCCCCCCCGCCGCCGACCTTCCTCATCACTGCCGTGGCCGGGTAAGTGTAGCCTTTTGGGCCTCCGTAAAAGCGAGCGGCTGCCGTGCATGCGCAAATGCCCTCTGTGAAGGGGCTACAGGTACTTGCTTTTGCATTTAATTTAAAAAAAAAAAGTTTGAGGACCTGCCAGGTCCGGTTCCAGTCCGACGGAGTTTAGATCTCTTGTCACCTCTATCTGACTCAGTTCTTTAGCCTCTGTCCCTGAGAGGCCCCGTTCAGGAACAGGTATATGCTCAGTATCCTCTGCCATGAAGACAGATGCAAATAACTCATTTAGCTTCTCTGCAACTTCCACATCCTCCTTAATAATCCTTTTCACTCCCTCCTTTTAGAATGGTCCAACTACCTCCTTGGCAGATTTCCTGCTTCTGAAGTATTTAAAGTTTTTGTTATTCCCCTTGATGCTTTTAGTGAAAAGTTCCTCAGACTCTTTTTTTTGCCTCCCTTATTATCACTTTGTATTTCTTTTGCCAAAGTTTGTGAACCTCTCTGTTCTCTTCATTTGGTCAAGCCTCTCAATTTCTGAATGTACTCTTCTTCCCCTTGATAGTTTCCTTGATTGTTAACCATGCTGGCATCCTCCTGGTCTTGGTGGCACCTTTCCTCACATCCTTGTTAGGCTGCATGTTGTAGTATTTCTACCAATACTGAAAACAAGCACGGACACTCAGAATGATACCAGAATTGGGAGGTGGCACACCTGTTCCCACAAACACTGGGAATCCTTTGATTCACTGAGAAGCTTCAGGAGTGATTGATTGCTCTCTCTTTTCTCTACTCTGTTTGGACAGCAATTACTTTCAAGTCTGAAAATAGTAATTTCATGAGTAACACTATTAATTTATCCTTTGTTCCCCTTTATAAATACCCACTTTTTGTCACTTTCATATACACACCACCCCCGATGAAAATAATTATCAGACTTAATTCATGTATGCTTCCCACCAAAATAATGGTGGGGTTGTTTCTTGTTTTACATTAGGTCTCTAATCTGTTGGCTCCATTGTTGCTTTACATGCTGCATGTAAAGATTTAAAGTGCCTGCTGTGCCACAGATCTTCCCTCCAGTAGATTTTCAAGCTCCTATGTCACCTGCAATGTCACCTCCTCCCATGGCACACAAAGCACTGGCCAAAGTTCAACACACACACTCATTTTTCATACCCATGGCTGTCTCCCACACAATTTCTCCCACCACAGCTATCTGTCATCCTTTCTTTGTCCGTTCACACTCACCCAGCCTGCTGCAGCTTCCATCCCTCCTTGCACATTCACCCTTCCTTCTCACTCTCTCCTTCCTTTCACTCCCACCATGCCCAGCCCTTTGCATCCTTCTCTCCCTCTCTCTCTCCCTTCCTTCCTGGCTGCTGTCAATGCAAGCACTTTCTTGGTCTTCAGTATGAATGAAGGAGGGAGGAAAGATTGCCACACTCAAGTTTTTCCTGACCTTGTGCTCTGTGTTTAACTGAATTTCACTGCATGCCAATTCAGAACAAGAAGATAGGAAGTATTGCCTGGCTGCCTTAGAACATGTTGACACATTTCTTTTAGAATAGAGGGAAATCTATTTTAGGGGCATCAATGACATTATTGGTGATTTATGCTTCACAATTTCCACAATATTTATTTGGCTTCGCTTTCAGTGAACAAGCTGCTGCCCTTGTTACTCAATGTTTCCATCTATCCTATTTTTAGTCAGATATGCATTTACATTTGCTTTGTTCTTGAACATAATCAAAATAGATGTCACTGATGTATCACTGAGCTGCACAGATCAGTTGGCAAAAACAATGGTAATGGCTGTGCAATCTTTTCTGTTTGCAAATATGCTATTAACAGATCCTTTCCAGGTTTGAAAATGTTCCTCTTTAATGCTTGGGAAGACTCAAATATTTGATTCAGCTATTCCCAGGTTCTGCTGCCACTTTTGAAACAGATGTGAAGAATTGGTGTAATCGTGGACAATGTTGCAGGACTGAAACTACCTATTTATTTATTTTATATACTGCCCAACTCCAAAGGCTCGGGGCAGTTTACTTACAGTGCAGGTTATTTGATGACTATGTATGGATAGGTGGTATTTTGGGGAAGCATCATGCCTTTTGGAGATGCATCAAGCCGAAATTAATCTAAGATGAATTGGATGAATATCTAGAAAGTGATTGGGGAAGTTACACTAGCTGGATTTCTGCTTGGATATAGTCCTCTCCAGCTCAGTATCCAGCTGAAAGTCCATTAAAAGTGTGGACGCATGGAGACTCATTTGTATAGTAATATAATATATCGTAATATACAAGATTGTACAAACATTTCATAGCTTTTATGCAGCAGAGGTTAAGATGGGCATCTTAGCTTGCAGTTCTCATGCTCTTTATGCAAGTAAAAATGTAAAGCATCTTAACTCTCACCTTAAACCAAAGGTTTCTGGATTACTAAACAGAGAGGCTATTCACACATGCAGCCAAGCCTGGTCTTTGCTGTGCATGTGAAGTACCAGTAGCTGCATGGCAGCAAACCCTGTAGGGAGCCCTAGCTATTAGCCAGGGTAAAGGGCACAAGCGGTTCCGTGTGGCACCTACACACGAGTAACCTCCCGGCCTGTGTTGGGCACCTCCCCATAATGCACTCGTGTGGTGCATTATGAGAGTTCTGGGGGCCTCCTGGCCCGCAAACCTCCTTACTGCCGAGAGTGGCCGGCAATAATCCGGCCAGGCAATCCGCAGCCCAGCAACGGCAGGGAGATCGTCTGCAGGGGAGTAAGCTTTTCTAGGCTTCTCCCCTTGACCCTTTTGAGCCCTTTCTCCTGATTGTGGCTGAGATACAATGTTTTTAAATGTTAACTCCTAAAAAGAGGGTTCTGAATGCTGGCCACCATTTTTCACTAAAGATAATGCATATATTTACATTTTTCATGTCTTTTAAATATTCCCTAAAAAATAGCTGGACAAAATAGTGCCTTTTGCTGTTTTGAAAAACATCTATCTAGTGATTTTTGAATAATTACTGTTTGAAATCCCTGTAACAACCGGGCAGCGGGGGGCGGGGAGAAGGGCGCAGGTCAGTGATTCTGCCCACTGAGAGTTCAGAAGCCAGAATTGAGAGGCTGACAATTGAGAGGCTGAGATCCTGACAATTTCTAGCAAGTGACTGAATATTGCCTGGTAAGGAGAATTTATTATCACTCTAGAACTTGTAAACTGCTCTCTTTCTTTCCTTTTATAAGCTTTTCCTTTCCTTTTATGGGTGTATCTTGTCTCTCTACCCCTTTCTCTCTTTTCTCCTACCCCGCCAAAGGGAGGGGGAGAAATGCCTCAGCAAACCTTACTGACAATGAATTCCACTTATTTCACTGAAACTTACTTTTGAGCAGGAATTGTGCAAGAATCGGGATCAGCAGGGATCCTAGGAATGAATGTGGGCTTCCTCTCCCTTCTTCCGAGCTGCTCAGCAAAGCATAGGATTTACTGAGGGGTGGGGGGAGTTATTATTCTTACTTTTGAGTAAGAATCAATAAGTATAAAGTACTTACTCACAATGCCTAAAAAACTCTGGGACCAAGGAACCCTACACATTCTGGTGTGGACTGCTCTTGAACATGTAAGTTCCACATCAGAGCCAAACTGTATGCAAACATGGAAACTTCACTTGATCATACTTAGCAATTTGGAGCTATTTTGTTCCACCGCAAGCTTATTAGAACTATGTAATTTATTTGTTTATGTGCTGTTCTTATAAGCACTAAGCAAAATAAAACAGCCATTAATTCTTATGACAAGCTGTGTTAGGGTGGATAATTATTTTCTCATACATTTTGCTATATAAACTGCTTTGGGGACTTTTTTGTTTAGAAGCTATATATATATTAATATACTTTTTAAAATAATAATAATCGCAATTTAGTCCTGTCCACTTCACACAAATGTTTGTTTCCTTAAAAGCAATTGCTTTTTTTTTTTTTTTTTGTCTGGGAAGAAAAGGAACTTTAGCCCCTTATGGAACAGGTGTGACTCCAGTCTGCAAGATTCCAACGAGGTGAACAACCAAAAATATATATGATATCAAAGATTTTACTATTTAAGGGGTATAATATGCAAAACCGAGAATTAAGCATTCTGTTGTCTAATTTGGTTAGAAATCGATTTTAACTTGATTCTAACTGAATTCTAAATAGATTCTATCTGAATGTTCTAATTCGGTTAGAAATTGAATTAGTGGATATTATCTAAATTGATTGCTAGTGGGTGACTTTTTTCTGTTTGACATACAGTAGATAGCATTGTATTGGAGACTTGGCTAAAAGTCAATATAAATATGCCTATGTTATTGTCAGGGACAAGGTATGGTTGTATTTTCCCCTCCTCGGGGTCAAGTTGGGTCTAGCGTCAGAACATTGGCCCATGTGGTTCTGCAGAGGTCCAGTCCCTGTTGCCATCACAGGGTGACTGCTGCTGCTGCCCAGGCCCTCCAGCTGCTCGAGCTCCCTCTCCCTGGGTAGCCCTCACCAGTCTGGCCCCTCATCACTGGCCCGCCCATCTTTATATACAAATGAAATCTTGCAGGAAGTCCCGTGAGATTTGTTGGTCTCGCTGGAACTCTCGCGAGACTGGGAAGCCTTACGACAGTTCACTATGGGATCTCGCCAGGCAAATCCCACATCTTGTGAGATCTCGTCATCTATGGATGATGCTAGGTCAATCATCCAAGGGAGTCAGGAAAGACTGCTGAGGCCCACTGCGGGACTGTTCTGCGGGGTCAGGGGTACCTCAGCAGCCCCAAATGTGAGGAAAGGGGAGTGGCGCCACTAACAGGTGCTGCTGGCCAGCGGTACCGATGGTGGGACCCCAACAGTTATGTGCACATATATACATGTATTATACTGGCACAGTTGTGCCAGTATAGTAAGGATGGGAAGTGTTTTTAACATTCCCCCATTATAAACCCTGTGAACATTCTATTGCTTCTAAAATCAAGAGTATCCCTCCAATCCACATAACATTTTGCAGACATCAACTAGGGGACAAGAGCCACCACTCTGCCAGATTTGGTGCAAATCCATTGCAAAGTGGCCGAGATACTGCAATTTAAGTGTTTAACTCCTAAAAAGTATCCAAAGTGTTGGCAACCTTTTTCTACCACAGATAATGTATATTTAAAAATGTTTGATGTCATTTTAGTATTCCCCAAAATGCCGGTCAATACTGGACTGGTGCCTTCTGCTGGTTTGAAAAAACCAATCTAGTGATTTTTGAGTAATTATTATATGTAACCCACTAAATAACACGAAAAATAACTAAGGGAGTGTTAGCTAAGAGCATAACTGAGTCTGCCCACTGAGAATTCTGAAGCCAATTTATAGCGAGCGACTTCCTGGTTCTGAAAATAGGTCTGTGAGCACTCTGGAACATGAATAGTTTAAGCAACCATTCCTCCCCTCCCCTTTCCTTTCATGGGCTTTTTGTTTTCTCCCTCTGCCCCCTTTCTCTCAACCCCACCTCCAAAGGTGGGGAAGCAAAGCCCCTCAGCAAAGTTTGGAATGAATTACTAGAAAGTAAGCCCATTGATTTTAGGGATCTGCACGGAACTGGTTTTGTGCACTCCCAGGATGGCAGGGGGGTTGCTTTAAGGGGCAGGGAAGGCGCTGCCTACCTAACAGCCCCTGCCCCACTGCCAGTGCTCTCCCAAGAAGCAGACACATGGTACACACATGACTGCTGGCACTTCTAAAAAGCAGGCACATGGCACACACACATACGTCGGCCATTTGCGTGGCAATGATGATCCTGGCTGCAAGGAAGTACACTGCAGCCCCGCACACCTGCTTTTTGGGAAAGTGCTGGCGGGGGAAAAGTGGAGTGGGAGCTGGCGTGTAGGCAGTGCCTTCCCCGCCCCCTTCAAACGCCAGTGGCTGGAATCGGTTTGGCGCTCCTAGAATGGAGTTCCAAACGGTTCCATGCACATCCCTAATTGATTTCACTGGAGCTTACTTGTGTACTAACACACATAGGAGTCAGGACCAACAGAGGTCCTAGGCAAGACTGGGGGCTCTTCCCCCTGCCCTTCCTCCCAACCCAGGATGAACCCATTTCTCCTCCCAAAACAGGAGAACTTACTGAGTGGGTGAAACCCCATTTTTTCTCTATGGCTTACTTCTAAGTAAACATGTATAGGATTGGGACCAAGAACATTGGTCGGCGGCGGGAGTGAGCGCAGCGGCAGCAGCGGGCGGCAGCGGGCAGCAGCGGGAGTGAGCACGGTGGCAGCGGCGGGAGTGAGTGCGGCGGCAGCGGCGGGAGTGAGCGCAGCGGTGGCGGGCGGTGGTGGGAGTGAGCGCGGCGGTGGCGGGCGGCAGTGGGAGTGAGCGCGGCGGTGGCGGGCGGCGGCGGATCGCCCAGTGCAGCAGAGCGACGCCGAGGCCTGCCGCCTGGCCCAGCGTTGCTTCCCAACTGTGCAGTTGCATTTATATACCGCCTTTTGTTAAAAGACAACCCCAAGGCGGTTTACAAAAGTTAAAACATAAAAAGACAAAAAAAAAATTAAGCTAAAAAATATAAAAACAAACCAAATTTAAAATCTATAAAATACAAGCATAAAAACAATACAACAGATAAAAACACACAGAAGCAGCAGTAAAAACAATTATGTAAAAGCCTGGATAAAAAGCCAAGTTTTAACAAGCTTTCTAAAAGCCATGATGGAGTCCGAGGAGCGAATGGCCACTGGGAGAGCATTCCAAAGTCTAGGGGCAGCAACAGAGAAGGCTCTGTCCCAAGTGCACGACAGCCGGGCCTCCCTCATTGTCGGCACCCGGAGCAGGGCCCCTCAGATGTCCTCGTCAAGTGGGCAGCAACCCTTGGGAGCAGGCGGTCCCTCAAATACCCCAGGCCCAAACCGTTAAGGGCGTTTAAAGGTCAAAACCAGCACCTTGAATTGGACCCGGAAACAAACCGGAATGGGCGTGATGTGCTCCCAACAGGCAGCTCTGGATAAAACCCTAGCTGCGGCGTTTTGCACTAGCTACAGTTTCCGGATATTCTTCAAGGGCAGCCCCACATAGAGCGCGTTACAGTAACCCAGACGTGATTAAGGCGTGGGTAACCATGGCCAGATCTGCCTTCTCGAGAAAGGGACGCAGCTGGCACACTAGCCAAAGCTGTGCAAAGGCACCCCTGGCCACCACCTCCACCTGAGCTTCCAAAAGCAGAGCTGGGTCCAGTAGTACCCCCAAGCTGCGTACTTGCTCCTTCAAGGGATGTGCAACCCCATCCAGAACCGGTAAAATCTCCTCATCCCGATTGGCTGTCCTGCTGACCAACAGTACCTCCATCTTATCCGGATACAATTTCAGTTTATTAGCCCACATCCAACCCATCACGGCCTCCAGCCCCCGATTCAGGACATCCACTGCCTCCCTAGGATCAGATGACAAGGAGAGATAGAGCTGAGTGTCATCTGTATATCGCTGACAACTCAGTCCAAGTCCCCAGATGAACTCTCCCAGCGGCTTCATGTAGATGTTAAAACAGCATGGGGGACAAGACCAATCCCTGCGGGACCCCACAGGCCAACGGCCATAGGGCTGAGCAGTAGTCCCCCAGCACCACCTTCTGGACCCTCCCCCCAAGAAAGGACCGGAACCACTGCAATGCAGTGCCTCCGATTCCCATACTCGAGAGGCGGCCCAGAAGGATACCATGGTCGATGGTATCGAACACCACCGAGAGGTCCAGCAGAACCAACAGGGATGCACTCCCCCTGTCTAGTTCCCGGCGTAGGTCATCCACTAGAGTGACCAAGGCAGTCTCAGTCCCATACCCAGGGCGGAAGCCAGATTGAAAAGGGTCTAGATAATCCATATCATCCAGGACCCTCTGCAGCTGGGACGCCACCACACGCTCCATCACCTTGCCCAAAAAGGGAAGGTTAGACACAGGTCTATAGTTGTCTGGGTTGGAGGGATCAAGGGAGGGCTTTTTTAATAGTGGTCTTACCACCGCCTCCTTGAGGTACGATGGTATCCTGTTCTCCCTTAATGAAACATTAATGATCACCTCCAGCCATCTGCCTGCCCCCTCCCTGGCAGCTTTTATTAGCCATGAAGGGCAAGGGTCAAGAGCGCACGAAGTCGCCCGCACACTGCCCAGGATCTTGTCCACATCCTCAGGCCGCACCAACCGAAAAGAATCCAACACAACAGGACCAGATGGTACCAGAGGCACCACTACGACTACTACTAATTTAGTAGTTCACATCGATAAATAAATAAATAATTCCATCCCCAAAGGGCTCACGGTCTAAAAAGAAATTTAAGGTAGATATCAACAGCAGTCACAGGAGGGATGCTGTACTGGGGTTGGATAGGGCCAGTTGCTCTCCCCTTACTAAATATAAGAGAATCACCACTAAGAGATGCCTGTTTACCCAGTTAGCCAGGGGGGAGCACTATTAAAAGCTAAAGTGGGGGTGGGGGTGTTCTGTGAGTTTGAAGATTATACTGGCACAATTGTGCCGGTATGGTTCAGTGGGAGATTTTTAGGTTACAGTGCCCAGTGCTGCCCACAGTAAACATGATTGCTGACTCACTGCTCTGGCCCGATGGCCACTCAATCCCTTCAGGGCCTTAGGGCCACGCTCCAGCATTGGCCCAGTGTAGCTGTGGCCTCTTGGTCCTCACTGTTCTGCCCCTCCTGCTGGCGCTCAGATGGTGCCCTATGTTCAGAAAGCAGCTGGCTTTCCCATTGGCTGCTGCCACCGCTCCTACCGACCACTCCCTTCTGCCGCACGTCCATCACCCATTCCAGTGAACACCTCGCCCCCAGCCCCAGGAAGCCAGTGTTCCCTCCAACTGCCCTGGCCTCTGTGCCTAGGACTCAGATGGCCTCTGTGCATATGCGCACTCTGCACATGCACGGACGCATTCTGAGCCCTGGATGTGGGGCAGCTGGCAGGTAATGCCGGCGGGCTGGGAGCTGGGGCAAGGAGTGCACTGGAATGGGTGAAGGTTTGCGTGTGTATGTGTGTGCTTGTGTGTAGTGTGTGTTTCTGTGTCTGTGTGAATGACTGCAATGTGTCTGTGTGTATGAATGGCTTCATCCCTTATGTACAACTGTTACACTGTTACTCTGTTACAGGATGATAACACCATCCTGAATGAAATTAACTCAAGCAGGAGAACTGAGGTTTATGAAAGATTTCTGGGAAGATAATCTGTAGTTTTGGACACGGTTGTTAAAGCATTTGTTATATGTATTGATTTATTTTATCATATATCTATAGCACCTGATATATACATCTCTGTTCTGTCTGAATACAGCACTGGAGGCTGCATTTGGCCGGACAGGAGAAAGTTCCTCCCTCTCTTCCTCCGTGATTGGCTGTGTGGGTTGTCCTTCAAGCAAGAAGGAAGCCAGCACAGCCAGTCCCCCCTCCTCTCTGCAGTCTCACTTATGGCAGCTCTCCCTGCCATCCAGATGTGGACAGGAGTAGTGGGGGTGCAGAGCCTTGAGTCCATTGGACTACTTGAAGAGAGAATGTGGCCATTGTGTTTAGGACTGCATCTGTTCCCCATCACTTTGTTGCTGAAGATATACTTGTGGAAAGGGGGAAATGTGGAATGTAAAATCCAATTCTTTCTTTCATATTTGTGATAACAGTGTGTGTGTTAGTTATCTATCGTGGCACATAATGTGCATGTGTGTACACTGCCTTTTTACCCATTCCGCACATGGATGAAAAAAATTAGAGGGAAAACTGGTCATGACCCAGCTGCCTTTTCCCATCCAAAGCTGGGGGGTGGGGTGAAGCAGCCAATCAGAAAGAGGCTGTCCAGATCTGCACAGGCAAATAAACTGTGCAATCAGCACACCCTGTCTGAACCCCAGCATTGGATGATGGACATCCTGGACAGCACCTTGCCTGGCATCTGGCACTCTACTGGTGGCACTGCCAGTGCGCAGGATGGGCAGGAGTGCTGCCTGCGAGGGGAGGGCATGGAGGGACACCACCCCAACTGCCAGCAAAGAGAGCTGGTCTTGTGGTAGCAAGCATGACTTGTCCCCTTAAGCTAAGCAGGGTCTGCCCTGGTTGCATATGAAAGGGAGACTAGAAATGTGAACACTGTAAGATATTCCCCTTAGGGGATGGAGCTGCTCTGGGAAGAGTATCTAAGCTCCAAGTTCCTTCCCTGGCATCTTCAAGATGGGGCTGTCTGCAACCTTGGAGAAGCCGCTGCCTGTCTGTGTAGACAATACTGAGCGAGATGGACCTCCTATGGTCTGACTCAGAACATGGCAGCTTCCTGTGTTCCTATGACTCTTAGCGACCACATAGATAGATTCTCTCCAGTATGATCTGTCTTCACCTTGGTCTTTAAGGTCTCTCAGTGGTGCATTCATTGCTGTTGTAATCAAGTCCATCCACCTTGCTGCTGGTTGTCCTCTTCTTCTCTTTCCTTCAACTTTTCCCAGCATTATGGACTTCTCAAGGGAGTTGGGTCTTCGCATAATGTGTCCAAAGTATGATAGTTTGACTGGTCATTTGTGCCTCTAGTGAAAATTCTGGATTGATTTGTTCTATGATCCATTTATTTGTTTTCCTGGCTGTCCATGGTCTCCTCAAATGTCTTCTCCAGCACCAAAGTTAAAAACCGCCCAGAGATTAAAGTTTGGGGTGGTGTGCAAATTAAATACATAAATAAATACTTTTTCTGTTTTGCTTCTTCAAAGTCCAGCTTTCGCATCCATAGAGTGTCATGGGGAAAACCGAATATTCTAATCTTTGTAGGTATAGACATGTCATGGCATCTAAATATCCTTTCCAAGGCCTTCATTGCAACCTTACCAAGTGCTAGTCTATGGTGTATTTCTTGACTGCTGGATCTTTTACTATTGACGGTCGATCCTAAAATACTTCAGTGGTCTAAAGATAGGAATCAGCAGTCCCTGAGAGAGCCTTCTGTCCAAGGGCATCCTGGGAGGGGACGGAGCCAGCTGCTCAACACTTCCCTCCCCTGTCACAAGTTGCACAACCACACATCTATCCACTACATCCTCCCTGCCCCCACCCCAATTGGGAAAGCAGCATCCCATGCCACTGGTCCTACATCACTGGCCAGCAGTAGAGCTGGCTGCTGTCACATGGGTGGCCAGATCCCCCTGCTGGCATTTGTCAGTGGAGTGTGGGTTGCTTGATGTGGCATGCTGTGCTGTAACTTGAAGGGGCAGGAGTGGGTGGTGAGACAGGTGTAGGTGGATATTGCAGGTGAGTATGGCATGATGTGTTACCAGGCAGAAGATGTTGAGGCTTGGGATCCATGAAGTAGAGTCAGGATACCAGAGTGCCTGTGTGTGGCATCTATCTAGGTGCAGGTATCTATGGACATGCAAGTGAGGGTGTGTCAGGGGGAAGTGACCAAGATAGATGAGTTGTCAGTTCACACAATCAGTGGATCTCAGTTTGGAACATCCTAAGTTCTGCCACCCTACTTTGTATCCTAGATTACCAGTGCTGGTTTTCTCCCTGGAATGGGTTCAGGTCAGGGGCGTAGCAAGGTTGGAGTGGGCCCAGAGACAAGATTTTAAAATGGGCCCCCCCACCCAAAGTCCAGGGCCTCCGCACACCCCAGGCCCCCAAGGATTTAAGTCTGATATTCCAAAATAAGTATGCTGCCTGCAAATACATTTCACTGAATACACACACACACACGTCACAATATATAGTGATATACATTGAGTACTATACATTTGTATTACTTTTAATGCCTAGAACACACTAGAAAGATGAATTATTAAAATGGGCCCCTCGCTGCAGATTAGCAAAGGAGACTTTCAACCATGCAGGGTGAGCCTATGTTTGTTTTCTCAGAATTCTGAACAAATTCAGTCAAGTTTGATTGCAGGAGGTTTTTCACAGGAGGCTTTTAAAGCCCTTTAAGACACATCTTCTCCTCTGGAATGGAGGTGCTGCATTCACATGTTGGTGAGATTTACCCTGAAGTCCCTGCAAGTTATTGGGGAGCAGTTCACACACAAGAAAAATAAAATAAAAGCACCACACATGCTTCACAGTTCTCACTCAGACCTTCTGGGTTGCAAAACAACTTGAACATAAGTGCATTTATAAATGAATGAATAAATAAATAAAATTAAGAAAATACTGTTCCAGAAGTTTTTGCAATTTTCTGCCATGAAACAAGCCACTTATAGGACTTTTTAGATAGTTTTTTTTAAGTCAGCAAATTTTCCAAGCTGTTTAAAAATAAATATTCAGAGACTTCTCGGTCCCTCCCCCCCCCATATCCAAGCCCTATGGCAAGCAGATCCCTATATATGGGGGGGGGGGGGCGGGAAAGGTAACCACAAAAAGGAGTTCACACTCTACCTGGCAAATGCTGGTCTGGGTTAAGCAGTGCAGCAAGGGGTCTTCTGCTGCAGAGAACACTCTGGCTGCCTCCTCCTTCCTGGCTGGCTTGGGCCCTACTCGAGTTCAGGCTTCACTGCGGCCTACACGGAGGCCTCCGTGGAAGCCCCGCCCACCCGCCGATCCTGAGAGGCGGGAGAAAAGGAGCTCTTTGCAGCTTGTCTGCTGCTTCAATTGCGGGCCAGCAGAACAAGCAGGAGAGACGGCGAAGAGGGCAAGTGGCTGAGAGGCTATGGGGCTGGGCAGGGGGCAATGGGGAGTCACATGAGGTGCCTCTGGGGTACCCCTCCAGGCAGTGGGGCCCCCAGACAACTGTCTCCCCTTGCCCTATCATTGTTACGCGCCTGGTTCAGGTTCACATGATTATGCCAATATGGGTCATCAGCATTCTTCTATTATTCCTGTAATCATGAGAACCCACCTTGTGTGCCTGTTTGTGTTTCTGTTTGCATTTGTTTTCAGGTTCTATCCGGCACTGCTCTAACTACTCAACTGGCTTCTCTCACGTGTCCATTCTAAGCTCCCCTTCTTTGAGAACTCACATTCCATACCTAAAGCACTTGCAATAAAATCCACTAGTTGGCTCCCCCGCAGACATCAGGGTATTAGCAGGCATGTCAGCATTCTGGCTTCATCCTCAAACAAGTCATATGCTTTATAACTTTACCAGCACTTGCTATGCACAAGCTTTAATGGAGCAGGAAAACCTTTTGAGCCACTGCTCACAACTTTGCCAAAGTGATAAAGGATTACTATCCTAAACAAACTTGAATAGAGTACATCAGTCATATTCACCAACATTTGAAATAAATATATAATACGCCTGACTAAGAATTGGACCCAAAAAAGGCAAATGTGTCAATTTTCAGCACAATAGGCACCTGTTTGTTTTTGTCTGACTCTGATAGGCATCAGTGAAATAGGGCCAGTGATTAGCTCCATACATGTTATGGACATAGCAAATGGGCTGAGATCACCCAGTGTTGTCACATTGCTGAAGCTGAGCAGGTATTGGCATCATCATTACCTGAATGGAAGTTGCTTGTCTGGGAGTCTTGGTGCAAGTTGCTCTGGTCTTTGTAAAGAAAGGTATAACTACGATCAGTAAATACTAAGAAACATCTTGATTATGGATAATGCTTATATGTATTTTAAAATATTGTGTCACTGACTGGAGTGGCAAAATGCCATTGCTAGTTATTAACATTTGCTTTATCTCTTTTTGCAGTAATTACAGTGCATTGTTAGGAGTGTGGATCTATGGGTTTTTTGTTGTGGTCTTGCTGGTACTGGACCTTTTGTATTATTCCTCAATGAACTATGATATTTGCAAACTATACCTAGCAAGATGGGGACTCCAGGGAAAATGGATGAAACCGGAACCAAGCCGGTGGATTAAACCCACTCAGGACCCGAGACAAGATCAGACTGAACTTCAGCCTCCACCTCAAATACTGCAGGCCGTACATGCATTAAAAGGAGAAGCTTTAAATCCACCACTGATGTCTTTTCCAAGTTCAACTGCCTGGTAAGTTGAAGAGTATGGCATCTTGTTTTCCATATCGTTATGTCTTTACTTGACAATGCTCAAGAAAAGATCACATATGACAATAACAGTCAACTGGTGCAGTTGTATTTAATGTGTGGGAACATTTTAAAATACTGTATCATTCACCTTCATCTGCAGCCTAAAGTGACACAATCCTGAATTCTGCCACCTCAATGTACTACTTCATTCTATGTAGTGCATAGTACTGCTCCTCAGGCGGGTTGTGCCAGTGTGCAAACCAAATGATATAGGGCACAGGAACAAGCCTCAGGCATTTGTGGTATGCACATCTGTGAGTAGAACCTTGAATGTAAAGCTGAGCTTAGACAGGTAGATACCTTTTCGTGGAATCTGTTCGCTGCTCAAAAAAAAGGGGGGGGGAACCAAATTCCTATATGAGTAGAGAGTATTTGTGCATGCAGATTTCATCTCACGTTTAAAATAATATAGTGGGGGGGGGGGGCGGTACACATTAGCCTGGTGTTCATGCTTGTACTTCACCACATGTACAATTAATACAGTAGAACTGCGTATGAACCAAACCAGAAGCAGAGCAGAACTGAATCTGGCTGAGTCCTGTGATTCCCATGTTGGCAGTTGGATCATGTGGCCATCCAGAAAAAACTGAGATGTGGTAAACATCCTGAACCTTAGCCTGACCAACTGTGCTTTCATAACCCAGCAAATTCAGCAAGTGAACATCTGAACTGTAGTCTAAGAGTCTTTGCAGACAGTGGTTTATTCCAACATGACCACTGTGCAGGGTTATATATCATCATATAACAGTATAGGAATAGTGGGGGAGTTTCACCTTAAGTGGCGCAGTGTGGAAATGCTTGACTAACAAGCAGAAGGTTGCCAGTTCGAATCCCCACTGGTATGTTTCTCATACTATGGGAAACACCTATATCGGGCAGCAGCAAGATAGGAAGATGCTGAAAGGCATCATCTCATACTGTGAAGGAGGAGGCAATGGTAAACCCTTCCTGTATTCTACCAAAGAAAACCACAGGGCTTTGTGGGCACCAGGAGTCGAAATCAACTTAACGGCACACTTTTTATCTTTGCTTTAATCATAAAACTTGCTATGATTCAAAAAAATATGTGGATGTAATTTATATTGCAACCTTACAAGGTAGGTGGCTTTTTGGTTCCTAGACAATATTATGACACAATGGGGGAAGAAGCTGAAGTACAGACAGAATATCAACAGATGCTGCCTGCACCCTCATATGCTAGGCAAAGTTACACCTGTTGAATGTGTGCCTGTCATATAAATGTTAAAGTCCTGGGCCCTCACAAAGGCTGTCAACAACCCTTCCCCCTTAAGAGGTACACGGGTAGAGGGTGGTTATCAAAAGTGCTGAAACCTAGCAGTTCTTGAGTAAAATGAAGCAAAATGAAGGCGGCAGCCAGTCAAATAGTTGCCAAATTCAGGCATAACAGAAAACCGGAGGTCCCTTCACCTCTGATTTCCTTGGACAGCTGTCCAAATTTGGGAAACTGGCGTTGAAGGCGAGCAGGGTCCCTTGGTTTCCCTCCCCGACCCTTCGGTTCAGAATGGAGTTTGGGCACCTCCATCTCCGGTTCTGCAGTGCCAGTATTACATCCAAACTCTGGCACCACCATTTCGGCCCCAAGGAGTTGGAGTTGAGGAAGGAAGCTCCTCCCTTACTCCAGCCTGATTGGCTGTCCAGGCTGTCCTTCTGTCAAGAAGGAAGCCTGCACAGCCAGCTCCCCCGCTTCTCAGCAGTCTCACTCTGCAGAGAGAGGCAGTTCTCATGCATGTCCAAAAGTAGAAAGGAGAGCGGGGAGAGGGGGCACAGAACCGCGGGTCCTTTGGGTCGTTTGCATTGCATCTGAAGAGGGCCAGTGCAACAGCTAAGGAGCCGAGCCTATGTGATTGAGTCTCTTTTCCTATTTACCTCAGAGACATGAGTTAGACCATTGAAGTGTAATGGTGGTCCTTTATTTATAAGAAATTTCACCTTCTACAGAAGGAAAGATTTCAGCAGTTAGCCTTTCTCAGATGTTTCCAGGGCTAATGCAGAGGACATTCATAGGATCATAGGAAGCTGCCATATACTGAGTCAGACCATTGGTCTATCTAGCTCAGTATTGTCTTCACAGACTGGCAGTGGCTTCTCCAAGGTTGCAGGCAGGAATCTCTCTCAGCACTATCTTGGAGAAGCCAGGGAGGGAACTTGAAACCTTCTGCTCTTCCCAGAGTGGCTCCATCCCCTGAGGGGAATATCTTGCAGTGCTCACACATCAAGTCTCCCATTCAGATGCAACCAGGGCAGACCCTGCTTAGCTATGGGGACAAGTCATGCGTGCTACCACAAGACCAGCTCTCCTCCTTTTAATTGGGCATTGGGCAGCTACTCTTTGCGCTCCCTTCTTTCTCTGTCCAGTCACTCCCTTCCTCCTACCCTTTTATCCTCACAAACATTCCACCTTAACTGAGCATATAGTTATTTCAATTAACCCATGAAAAGCCCTCATACAGAAGACAATCCAAAGGACCTTTCTTGAAGAAATTGTCGGTCTGGGCTTTCCTATTTGGATGCAAAATATCCCATTGTAAAGATGTGAGAGAGGGGAACCCAACTATCCTCTTGAGGTTTCATTCATGTCTGCTTTTCAGCTTCTGCTGCTCACTTGTTCTGAACTGTAAAATGCCCTTTCTAGCTTGAACAGTACAAAGAGAAAACTTTGAGACCACAAAATATGGAGGATTCAGATGAAATAATATGATAGAATGCTGTTTTACTTCCATTTCTGTGTATTAAAGTTCTAATAACTTGACTAACATTCTACAACTTATTTACATCACATCTGGTTTTCTTCATAATAAAGAAGCAATCTTACCAGTCTGGTGAGAGTTTCACCTCAATCTTACACACTGCTGTTCTCAGTGGGGATGGTTTTGGTTACAATTCCTATAGGGTAGGCATTGTGCTCAGTCCCTTTGTCCTGAATCAGGACCTTCCATTGCAACCAGACTCATCTCAGAGCAGGACCTTCCTTGAAGTTGCTTTTTCTGTCTTGCCACTTGCTTTGGGTCTGTAAGGACATAAGGTACTATTATCTCCAAAAGGTGTTGGCCAGTGTTTGGACTTGCCTCCACTGTCATTTGTAGCGCTCCTTGGTGCCAAACTGACTTGGGGATACTGTCCATGCCCCAGTTTTCTGTGTCAGTAGAGTGGCTGGCATCAAGATGATGAGGTCCCATACTCTGGTCCCATGGGAAGCACTCTATTCAGAGAGGTTCCTTGAAACTAGATGTTGGCACCGAAGACCACATTTATCTGTCCTGGCTTTTGTGGGTGGTACATTCCAAAGAATGGTACATTCCAACACTCTGCTCCTTTGAGAGGAAAAGATGATTCTGCATGCCTGTTCAGCAGCATGTTGTCCATGAAGATGGCAAAGTGGGCTTTCGTTTCCTCTCCAGGGTGTTGCATAGTGAGGCTAGTTGGAATAATGCTTGTTCTTGATTGTTGGGCAGTCATTGCTGCAGAGTGCAAACAGAACCCAGCTGTTTGACTCATCTTTCTTGAACTCCCCGTCCATTATCTTAAAGAACTATTTGTACTCAGGGGATATGGCCTGATACTTGACAAGATGCTCTTATCTCAATCCCATCAACCACAATCACCACACAGGCTTCCTCTGAAATCCAGTAAAGACACAACCGTAAAGACACTTTGGAGGCTGCCGTGCATGCCCAATGGGCATCTGCGTGGCCGGGTTAATGGGCCTCCTTGTGGGTGCTGCCACGGGTGTGAGGCCTGGAACGGGCCGAAGACCGCCCAAACTGGGCGATTTGGGGGGAAATGGAGGCTGGGGGGGAGGGGGAAGTTCTGGAGACCACCACCCCCCCGTGCCCTCAGAGAAGCCCCTGGAGTGGTGGCAGTGAGTTCTATTTCTGTAATAAATCAATTTTAACTTGAGAACCCCTGAAACAGGCTGGGGAGGGGGGTTTCAGCTTGATATTGAACTGGGTGTGTGTGTGTGTTGAAAACTTGTATGCACATCCCTAATAAGGATACCTCAGTGGCGTAGTTTATGATGATGTCATCCAATTCAAGATAATGGATGTGTAAATGTTTGAAGGGCAAGTGGGTTAACTTGTGGACTTCCTAACAGATTTGAACCAAATTGAGTACAGTTGAAGTGATTGGCACACAGGGACACCTCAATGGCATAGTTTGTGATGATGACATCCAACCTGATTCAAGATGGTGGATGTGTAAACTTTTGAGGTGCTTGTGAACTTGTGAACTGCCTAACCGATTTGGACCAAAATTGCTACAGCTCTGGGGACACATAGGGGCACTTGAATGGTGTAGTTTGTGATGCTTCCATCCACCCTGATTCAAGATGGCAGTCGTGGACATTTGAGGTGCAAATGAGCTATCTTGTGGACAGTATAACCGATTTGATCCAAATTTGCTACAGCTATGGGGACCCATAGGGACACCTCAATGTGAGGTGGTGGTAGTTGGTGTCGTTTGTAATGATGTCATTCACCCTGGTCCAAGATGGCAGACATCTGGACGTTTGAGGCGCACGAGGGCCGCCTAACCAATTTGTGGACCGTCTCACTGATTTGAATCAAATTTGGTACAGTTGTAAGGATAGTGAAGGAAAGTAGGCAAATTAAATATTTACTAGAACAACTTGTTTTTGGACTTCAACTCTGCCTGCTCCTAATGGATTGATCTTTGGCTTCTGACCCTTTGTCTATTTTGACTCTAACTTGCTTGCCCCTACTAGACTGATCTTTGGCTCCTGACATCCTGCTTGTTTGTCTTTGCCTTGCTTACTCCCACAGTATGCTTCCTGCCACACTTGACCTGCCGAAGTATGACAGTATTGGCCTCCCAGAATTTTTATTTCATTCTTTGCATATTGTGATCAGATTGGCATTGATCTGCTATTTCTGGTGGTTCACAGGCCTAATGTTGATCTTTGATACTTATTCAAATATGCAAATGGGAAGGAGAAAGTATATGAAAACCTGAGAATATGCACTTTGCTCCCCTATCCAGGGATGCACCTAGGTCATTTTGGAACCCAGATTGCCTCTGCCGGGAGGCCCCCCCCAGCACAAGCCCCCCCCCCCAACCTACTTTTGGAGGCCTCCTGTGCCCACCCTGCCAAACTTTCCTTTTAAAAATTTTTCCAGCTGCCACGTGGCCAAGGGGTGACTGCTGGTGTGTGTGTGTGTGTGTGTGAGAGAGAGAGAGAGAGAGAGAGCGCCCAGCAGTCCTTCCCCCCCACCCCATGGCAGTGGCCACTTTATGAAAGGCGGTATAGAAACTGAACAATAACTAAACACTGTTTCCCCTTTTCCTCCTATCTACTTGTTGCAGTTACTGAACAGAATTAAATCTAGTTCCAATTAGAAGATTAACATATTTAAACACTGCAAGCTCAAATAGCAATCTAAATCTGATGTTAATTAAAGGGAAGTGATGAACATGTGAAGGTGATTTCATTGAATGTAAATCACCATCATCTAGGCTCAGCTGTCAAATGAGCCAAAGTGCTTCTCTTCCTTAAATGGAGAACCCTAATTATATTATTGTAGAAGACACATCTGTATGCTCCAAAGCATAATAATTTGCTTTGCTTTCAATTCTTCTCTAATGCATGAAACATGAATGTTAGTTAACATTTAGTACTAAAGTGTTTCCAAGTATGCTTTTGTGACTCATGCTTCAGAACCCCTACTTTCCTTCACATACTGGGACACTGAAGGGTGCACAAATTGCCCATACACATGCCTGTGCACCAGTCACTTTAATTGCCTTATATTTAATAGCTTAAGGTACCTTAAAAGCTTTTTTGGGTGGGGGGGGAAGGAGCCCTTCCACTTTAAGCCAATTTCTTAATGATAGATTTAATGTTATGCAGTTTGGGCACAGAGCACATTCAGCAGGAGATGCTCACTTTTTCCCAGGGGTTATCTCATAGCATGTGATGTTTGCTGCACCTTAATGATCCTGCCTTTTCAACCTGGGATTGGCTGGGATTTCCAGCACACTATGTGAGTATGGCCTCTGCAATAACAGCTGAATGAAGCTGTGGTGATTGGTACCTGGGACAATTGCTAGGGTCTTGTTTGATAGAAGAATTGTGAGAAAAAATGTGTCTTGTCACTGGCTGTTGCTGTGTCTGGAGTTCTAAAGCTCTTAGTGGGTTGATATGATGGGGCTTACTGAGTAAAATTACTGCTTTCCAGACATGCAAGAAGTATGATAGCAACTATTTTGGGTCAACCCTAGAAGCAGGATGTCCAACTATGAAATCTATACATCACGTATGAGTGTGACTAGGAAACAGAGATCAGAATGGGGCTCGATGAGGGGGCAATATAGGAAGCTGCTGAGCAGCAGCTTCTCCAAGGTTTCAGGCAGGAGAATTTTCTAGCCCTACCTGAAGATGTCAGGGATTGAACCTGGAACCTGCTACATGCAAAGCAGATGCTCTACCACTGACCTACAGCCCCACCCCCTAAGTGGAATATCTTACAGCAGACAGCACTCGCAGTCATCCATCCAAATTCAAAAGGGACAAGTCATGCTTGCCAGAATAGAAAAAAGCAGCTTAATCCAAGCAAAGTTTGATTCTCAGCCCCTGGGATCACACAGGCAGGCGATGGGTTAAGTGCGCCCTTTAGCTTTCTCTCATAGAAGTGAATGACTGCCTTCCACTTCTGTGAGGAGAACTGACTGGTTCCTGACAGTGGTATGACCACTGCCGAGTAGTGCTTAGGACATTTGTTGTAGTCGGATTCTTTACTTTTCCAGCAACTCAAGATTCAATAAATGAAACGAATACTTCCAGAGATATTTTAGATGGGCAAAAGCAAGGATTCTCATAACAATACCTACTCACATGTTGTTACATTGGAAACAGTCTAAGTTGTGCTCCTGAAGGGCCAGCGTGCAACTTTTTATTTTATTTAAAATATTTATACCCAACTCCTCCAGTATTACAATATTGCTTGGGGTGGCTCACAACATTAATCAAATAGATGCAATGTAAAATAAAAGATTAAACAAGTTAAGACCAAGCTAAAACTACAGTTAAAATTAAAATCTTTTTAATAAGTTTCAAATCAAAAGTTATTAATAAAAAGCTAAAAACTGAGAATTATAAACACTAAAGAACCTACCAACTTTAAATATTTGTGCACTTATGCTGTTGTACAAGACGACCAGTGTTTCCTTAGATGCCTGCAGCATCACAGACTGATCAGGAATACTGGCATAAGTATGCGCAACATGTGGGCCATTGTATTTCAGAAAAAAATTGCTTCCCAGAAACCATTTTTTTAATGCATCATAATACTGCAACAGATATTCCGGGATTGCGAGAAGTTGGTGCAGCATTCCATTCCGGCACTGAAAACATGATGTGTGGAGGTCCCATGCCAGAACACGCCATGCTGGGGCTGCTGCAGATGCTCAGGCAGCCCTCGCACTGTGAAGAATGAGTAGTTGCACAAGCAGCGCTGCTGCAGTTATTCCTGTGCGCAGCAATGGGAATAACTGCGTGTAGAACCACTCATTCTTAACAGTGTCAGGGCTCCCTGCAGGTTCACAGCAGCCCTGGCATGGAGCACTACTCTGATGCCGGAATGCTGCACATGCATACTGTGTATGTATACATATGTGTGTATACATATATACATACACACATATGACACTTTTCTATTAAACTGGAAAAGATGAAAAGAATATATGTATTTAAAGGATGCATATTGTTACACTGTTAACATTAATAATTTATTTTTGTGTTTTTATTTGGCTTCTGAAGCATTAAACGAGGATCCTATGTTAGGATCAGGTGAGCGTGTTCTACACCTTCAATACATTCTTAATAACATTTGTGACTTATAACTTGGTTTTTCCACATTTCCTTCCCAAGTATGCCGTTTCCCTAAGAATCCCTTGCAATTCAAAGGATTAATATACTTAATCCTTTATGCAATCATTTTGTTTCCCCCTGCCCCTCAATATATTTCATCAAGTAGGTGCAGAGCTTCTATTCCAACCAACCCCAGTGATGCCAGTGCCCAGGTTCTCATTGAAAAAATAAAGACAAAATATCTAACAAAATAGACTATTCTCTCTTATAATATTCAACAAAGTTAAACACTTTTTAAAGGCCCAGTGATTTCACTGGGAGACATTTAAACATGTGCTTAACTCTCTCACTGAATTGTATCAGACCTAAAAGTATGTAACTAGACTGAAATGTTTTTATACTATCCAGGAGGACAATTACATGTACAATTACAAATTTTAACCTGTATTCCTTCCCGACTTAACCCAACCCTACCCAAGCACTCAACCATCTTAATTATTTTGTTAATCAAGACGAAGATTAGACCAGGCCTCAATTTAATGTAGACTTAATAATGCTTAAACCCATTGACCTCAATGAATATGAACACAATAAACATTCTTATTTTTCCCCAGTTTGCTTTCCTCATTTTCAGCTAACATAAAGTTGGCATACTAACGTGGGTAAACAGCACTCATGCAGCACAATCCATATGCTTCCAAAGCACAGGCACATTTGCGCAAGAATGCAACTATTTCCAAGCTCTGGAAGCATTCTGTTACAGAGGAAGCACATCTCTGAGGACACAGAGTGCAGGCTGCATTCCTCAATGCATTTATTAGAACATCTGTGCATACCGTTGCATATATTAGGCCTATGAAAATTTAGATTTTATCCAAAATTAGGGTTAGGGTTAGTAAATTAGTAAAATCCAAATCCCATTTTTCTCTCTAAAACCAGATAGTTAAAATAGGAATTAATTCAAAAATATCAAAATTAATTTTGGAAATACTTTGGAATTTCAGAATCCTCATGTGAGGAGCTTGTGTAATTATTCACTTATTTTTATTTGAACAGCTGGCTGCCATGTCGTATCAAAAACAACAATTGAGGGTTCACATATTACTCTGGTGGCATATTTGTCACTGTAGTGCTGCACTGCTAGGTAATATGAGAATTCCTGAACCATTGGGAGAGCCAGCATGGTGTAGTGGTTAGAGTGCTGGACTAGGACTGGGAGACCCGAGTTCAAATCCCCATTCAGCCATGAAACTAGCTGGGTGACTCTGGACCAGTCGCTTCTCTCTCAGCCTAACCTACTTCACAGGATTGTTGTGAAAGAGAAACTCAAGTATGTAGTTGGCTCCTTGGAGGAAGAGCGAGATATAAATGTAAAAATAATAATAAAATAAATGTAAAAATAATTGGAAGGTACCTATTCTGTAACTAAATGAACCACTCCTCTTGAAATTAGACTGTCATGGAAAGCAACCACAGCTTGGACTTCTTCCAAATGGACCAGGGCTTCTAACATTACCTGAGAAGTATGACAAAAACAGGTGGATCTACATTTGAGCAAATGTGCAATGAACATGGGCTGCCACTAGGGGGAGCTGCACCCACATTTCCTACTTAAAACATTATTTTCTATAGGTCGTGTGCTGTCAGCCCTGAGACCCTGTGTGTAGGCTTGCACGATTTGTATTTTTTCTGTTTTGATTTTTGTATTTTGTCTGAAATTAAGCCTTCCGAATCACCCCAGTTTTGTTTTGTATCCGAATTAATCCGAATCTGAATCCAAATGAATTCAGATTTAAAAATGTGTCACATGGTCAAAAGAGTGGGTGAGGGTTATAGTGCCCAATGAGTGGAAGCTACCACAAACATTTCAAAGGAACTGGGTAAACTGCTGACTGTTGGTGAATTTTTGAAGTTTGCGCGTCTTTCAGATTTTCCCCATAGGGAATGATGGAGGTTTCAGGAAAAGCATAGTTTCACGCGGGGGGAGGGGTGGCCCAGAGTGGAGTGTGCTTGGTGGTAGTGTCCAGTTGGTAGAAGGAAGCTACCACAAATTTTTTCAGAGGAATTAGGCAAAGGGCTGATTTTTAAAGAATTAATGAAGTTATGCGTCTTTCAGATTTTCCTCGTTGGGTATAATGGAGGTTTCTGCAGTCCCATAACTCCACTTGAGGGGCACTGGGGTGGCCCAGAGCAAGTGGCGGTGTAGTGCACATAGGGTGCCGACCACCCACATGGGTTGCCAACCCATGAAGTACAGGGTTTTGTTGATCTAGAGGTGTTCTAAGAGTAGATTCTCTAGTAGGATATGAGAGTGGATTCATGGTTTTTCATTAAAAATCTCATTTGCTACCAGAGAATCTAAACTCTACACCTCAGAAACAACAAAGCCCAGTACCCCAATGGGTTAGCAATGGTTGGCTCCCTCTGTGCACTACACCACCACTCGCTTTGGGCCATCCCAGTGCCCCCCAGATGGAGTTATGTGGCTGCCGAAACCTCCATTATTCCCTATGGGGGGAAATCTTAAAGATGCATAAACCTCAAAAATTCCTAAGAATTCAGTCCTTTGCCCTATTTGGAATCTGGGTGCACCACCCTTGGGGCACTGACACCCAACCCACTGTTTTGCCCCTGAAGCCCCACATAAACAAGTTGAAAGAGTGGAGAGAATGATGAACAACAACAACACTTAATTTTTGGCACAGTTATTTGAGAATTTTGCAGCGGATGTGAGCCTGTCCCTGTGGCACTAGCAGAGCAGCACAACTCATTTGTGGATTCAAGCAATCTTTCAATAAAAACACTCCCTCCCCATGGAACCGTGACCACAGGTCATTTGAGATATCAAGATAAACCAATGAACTGCCTTGGTACTATGCAACAGCTTCAAATGTTCATTTAACTGAAGTGGAGTGAGCCGTAGCCCAAACAAATCAGCCTACTGTTCAGAATTGTTGAGATTTATCATCACTGCATTTAAGAAAGTGCAAAATCATGGTTACAAGAAAGAGAGAAGCAACCAAGATTCCTAGGGATGTCAATAAAATGACAGGGGTATTCCCCACCCCCCTCCTTTTGTCTCCTGTAGTCCCATGTGGATGACCTGTCCCTGAAATGGCAAAAGTTGTGAACCACTGGCTTAGACATCATGTCCCACCAAATTACATTGTGGCCTAAATTACATTAGACTGTTCAACTTGGGCAACAAAACTTAGACACCACTATAACTCATAAAAATCAGGGGGGGGGGGGACAAAATAGCTCTTCAAAAGAGCCCTGAACAAGTCAAGAGATTATTTCTAAACCTTTGGAAAGAAAAGCCTGTGTAATTTCAGAACTTTCCTAACCAGCTTCTCGAAAGTCTTCTCTACACAATTTATACCATGGCTTTTAGCAAGAGCTTTGGAATTGCATTGAGCTCCCAAAGATATTTGGGTATTTCTGTCTCAAAATGCTGTCCTCCAAATCCCTTTGCAAGGTCAGTTTGCATTTCAGTCACACTGAATACAACACATACTTAACTAAACCATTCAAGCTCAAAATCTTTTTGCATATCTTATCTTCTGCTAATCACTCAGTGCCTCAGCTAGAGTGGAGAGAGTCAGGGAAGTCAATTTCAATTGCAATGCTTTCCCAAAGAACAAAACATTCTGTCCGAAACACATTTCGGAAACATTTCGATTTGGAAACAAAAATCTGTTTTTTAATTCTTGATTTTGTTTTGGTTACAAAACCTCCAAAATTGCCATTTTCAGGCACAAAACATTTTGTACCCGAATCGAAATTCACAAGCCTGCCTGTGTGTTGCTGCTCACTGTGACAACCTACTACATTGCTGTAGATTCCTAGGCCACTGAAGCCCTGGACAAGCCCTGCCCTAGGGGAGCATTAATTGGCCTTTTTCCTGCAGCAGGAAGTATAAGAGGCTTCCTGGCTGAGGCCTGATACTTGCCTCTGTATTGAGGTTCTCCTGATCTGGTGCAGTTCATATCTCTCCTGTCTGATTGGTTCGACCCTTGGCTTGTTTTCAGACTCCTGATTGTCTCCCTGATCCTTTGGCTGCTGACTGCTTACCTGGCTTGATCCTCAGCTTGTTTGTGACTGTAAAAATACATACAATTGTAAACTCAGCACACATACACACCTGCCATTCCATATTTTGTAGCACTCAATATTATGAAATCAGGCCAATTATATATTCAGTTTTCCCACACATTCTCTCCATATCATTGATGACTTTGATGGCAGAGCATTGGGAAATTCACTATATGATGGCTCTGTTCAACTACTGCCTCTGCCAAATGTAACAATGTTATTTCACATACTGTAAAAGCTCTTGGAATTTTCTGGATAATATGTGTGCTGTTATTATTGTGAACAGTCTCATTTCTTATCCCTGACCAAATTCTTGGAACTCCCATATGAAATACCTCTGGGCTATGAAAGGTATTCATGAAATACCTTTGTGTTTGATTGTTGTATATGTGCAAGAGCAATATTCATAATGTGGATTAATATTATTCTAATGTGGATTTTATACTCGCATACAAACTAAACTGAAGCAAAAACCACCTTAAGCCTCATTTATCAAAATACCATTGTTCCATGGCTTTAAAGGAAAGGACAAATTCCCCCCTATTTTTCCTCACTAAAGAGTATGGCAGATAGATAGACAGACAGACAGATAGATAGATAGAAACCCAAAGATGTTTGGAATTGTTTAGACTTTTGGTTGCAGCAGACCACCTTAGCTATTTGTTTGCAACAAAGTTGTCCATTTAGAGGCAAGGTATTTTTTTTAGGTGGAGAAACCTGGATACTGTCATACATCCTCAGCTCTTCCATACTAGACTGAATTTTTTGGAGGAGGAAGAACAATTATCTACAGCAACTCATACTTTTGTCTTTGAGGCTACGCTGTGGTAGCAGGAAGTAGATTCTAATTACATAATTTCTTTCTCTTTAGTATGGAACCCAACTGAGAGCTGGAAACCACAAAACTCCAACACACTCGGCACCACTCTTAGAATAAGAGGCTCCTAATGGAATGAGATGCAGCTTCTTTTGCCCTGCTCCATGGTGATTTCCCCAGTTACCAAGATCAAATAAAGTTCACTGTGTATGTATGTGTGTGTGTATACACACACACACACACACACACACACACACACACACACACACATATATATATATATATATATATATATATATATATATATATACTATATACTAGCTCTTGGGATTTTTTTTTTAAGAGAATAAAATTAAATTTTTGAATTGTTTTCATGTTTGGCCATCGACCAAAGAGAGGTGGTCAAGAGCTCTTTTATTAGAGCTCTTTTTTTATACAGTTAAAGTGCTTTTTCAAGTGCTTTGTTTGCTCCACTGTCCCTTGACAAAACAGATGCTATTAGATGTTTTTGCAAATAAGGGTGGAGGGAGGGCAAAAGTTGCTAGATGTCAGGATCATGTGCAATGGTTATAGCAGATCCCTTTTGATAAGCAAGTGCAAGGAATGCTCTCAAGCCGCAAGTTTCTGTTTTGGACGTTTAGAGGAAAAAATTCCTCTTTTGAGGCTGGTGTAGATACACTGGTGTGTGTATTTATTGGGGGGGGGGGTTAAGAGAGCTCTATATATGAGACATGTGAACTGCCTCTCAATGGTACTACTGGCCATTTGTGGAAAGGCACAATAAATCAGTTAAGCTAGTGTCGCATTTTTAAATGCTTTCAGATGTGGGAGGAGCAGGGAGGAGTGGAAAATTGGCCTGGTCACAAGGTCTGTTATTTTGAGAAACATTTCACATAATATTGATTGTGGATGTGCTGGATAGGACAATCTGGCTACATACTGTTAAAAAAAAGTACAGGACATCTCAATCTCCATATGCTCATCACACCCACTCATATTGCCTATACATGAATATTAAGGGTTCTTTTAGAGGTTAGTGTGGATTTGTTTACCTCATACAGCAGCAACTGCTGCATCTGAGGAGAAGCGAATTTCTGTTCTATAATCATTGGAGAAGATATGCATTAAAGATTATCAAACACCACCTTGCTGCACTTGAGCTGCAGTACCCCAGAATATCACAATATCATACATGTGATAACTTTTCATAATTTAAATTCCACCCATTGCTTTGATAATTTGTCTTCTTACGATTGCTTCTTTTCCCCCTTCAAATTTTCCTTGTACTGCTATACCCATTGATGTACATCTACTTTTGGTTTAAGTCTATTGGCATCAGTGGTCATAACAGCCCCTTTTTCTCATGGTCCTTGCACTTAAGAATTTCATTGTGGTCATTTTAGTTACACATTTTATAAGGCTGGTTCACACATGCATATTTGTCATTTGATGAGCATGAGAAAGGTCTAACACCGCAGGTAGAAATTGCATTTCTTCCAACATGGCCTCTGACAAAATATGTTACAGTGGACTCTGTGCATCTTCAGCTGGACATTATCAAGTGTTGGGAAAGCAAGTGATGTGTGTACATAAATGGATCAGCCCATTGTTTCTTTGTCTTCAAGAAGAAATCATGTGTTAGGATAACATCAGTGAAGAACTGTATTTGAAGATTTGGGGTTCTTTTTGTTGGAGGTAGTAAAGACATTTCTGCTGGTTTTCAACTCTCCTTACATCACCTTTGAATGGAAAGGTGAGTAGTACTGAAATGTTAGGCCACCTTAAGTGGCACAGCGGGGAAATGCTTGACTAACAAGCAGAAGGTTGCCGGTTTGAATCACTGCTGGTACTCTATTGGGCAACAATGATATAGGAAGATGCTGAAAGGCATCATCCCATACTGCACAGGAGGAGGCAATGGTAAACCCCTCCTGTATTCTACCAAAGAAAACTACAGGGTTCTGTGGGCACCAGGAGTTGAAATTGACGTGACAGCACACTTTACTTTACTTTTTCCTTTGCTGAAGATATCTTGGACTTCTTGATGCTTCAATTGATGGCAGTACTTCTTAATAGCTAGAGTATCTATCTTTCCTTATGAAAAATCCCTTGGTCTTCTAAAAGAAAAGGCATAAATGAACTCCATACTTCCTATTAAAAATACATTGTATGTAATAATACCACCACACTATCAAATGTTACTACAACTAGTAAATATGGCTTCTAAACAAAACACAACTCTCAAAATATCTCCCAGCACAAAAACCTAGTTCATCGTGCCCCAAAGCCTCAAAAGAAAGTGAGCTGGTCTCTGCAGAGAAATCCAATTCATAACAGATGTGGGCTAACACCCACTCTAGCTTACTACTATAGTCACTAGGACCGGGGAGACCCGAGTTAAAATCCCCATTCAGCCATGATACTTGCTGGGTGACCCTGGGCCAGTCACTTCTCTCTCAGCCTAACCTACTTCACAGGGTTGTTGTGAGGAGAAACTTAAGTATGTAGTACACCACTCTGGGCTCCTTGGAGGAAGAGCAGGATATTAAATGTAATAAGAAATAAATAAATAAATAAATATAGATGAGAAGTTTCAGTTTTCATCCCTACAAATTTAATAGGCCCATTCACACATTATGTTCAACTCTTGTACAACGAGTGTACAGTGTACACAGATACAGATTTGTACATAGGAACGTTATTCAGACGTTATGTTGAACACAGGTACAGCACTACTCTTTCTATCTGTACCATGCAATTGAAAGTCCTGTATCCAGGTTTACTTTTAAAACAAACACAGGTAATGTCATTCACACAAACACATGTGCAAGTTTACAGACATCTGCACACTCATACAGCATAATGTCTGAATCGAGCTAATGTCAAGTATGTATCTGAAGTTAGGTGGGTTAGAAGGAGCCAACCAATATGCATGTGAAGCTTGAACTCTGAAACCGTAACGTATTCTGAGTTTTGTAAGATATAAGGCTAACAAACAGATTTCACCATGGAAAGACAGACATCACAAAATGGATTTGTTTTGATCTTAGTACCATCAGGGCCGCTACTAACCACCCATTAAAGTTTGCTGAGTGCTTGCTTAGGTCACAAAGCTGGCAAGGGCAGCGGCAGCCTTGGTCATGTGACACCGAGGGTAGCTGCTCTCCACCTCCTCCCCACGACTGCTAGGGGTAGGCAGGCAGGCAATGGAGAACACCCACCTGCTTGCCCACCCTCGCTGTCACCAAAGTGGTGGGTGGAGGCGGCGGTGAGGAAGGTGGGTGACTGGGTGGGTGTTTCCCATCACTGCCACTACAAAGCAGTGGGTAGTGGCAGCAAGGAGGGTGGGTGTGCCTGCCTGCTGTGGCCAGGAGGGCACCTGGGTGGGCAAAGGGGGTGGTAGAGGGCACCCAGACAAGCAAAGGGGCAGCAGGGGCACTCAGGCAGGCTTTGCCTGGGGTGCCCCTGAGCTTTGGGCCATTCCTGAGTACCATTTTGAATCAGTATGAGTAACAACAGTATCATTGTGCAACAGTATGCATGGCGTTGCTGACCACACTAATGATGCCCACATATGCACAACCATGTGTGTGCCAGAGCTGAACACAGGAAGCTGCATGAAGCAGCGGAGAGTAGGTAAAGGTCTGCTCTCCTTTAAAATAATAATAATAATAAAAATCCTGCTCCCCTTCCTGCAGAGCCAAACTGCTTATCTCCCTGCAGACCCCCCTGAACACATTTGACACTGAACCAGTGCACAAACCTCAGTTCGTGCACAGCCAATGTAATCCTGCGCAACTCTCCAAAAGTCCACAAAAGCCTGTAAGCAGAAGTCTGATTTGAAATCACATTCTCGATTTTGTTGACTCCTTACTGCTGAGGACTATAGACCTTTAGATTCCATGGTAGCAAAAGTTTAGCCTGAGGGGGGAAATGTGGTTTTTTTTTAAAAAAAGTGTGGCTTTGTATTCATTTATTTATTTCATTTATATCCTGCCTTTCCTCCATCATGGAATTCAAGGCAGCATACATGGGGTACCCAGAAGACCACCTAACCTGTATGACCTGCTTAGGTTCAGCAAAGTGGAGGAATCATGTCCTTTCAGATAATGCCCTGGAATTTTTAGTCACTATTATTTATAACTAGCTGGAAATAAATAAGACACTGCCAGATTTCCATTATGTTAAGGATATCTCTTAGTCTGGGCTGCTTTCCCCATTTATTTGGCTATCAGTCATTTTCACATGTTGAACGAGTCTCAAGCAATTCTATCTATCTATCTATCTATCTATCTATCTATCTATCTATCTATCTATTTATTGTATTGTATTTTAGAATTTATATACCACCTTTCATTAAAACAATCTCAAGGTGGTTTACACAGAATTTAAAAACAATATTATTTAAAGGCCACAATTAAAATATTAAGCTAAAATATAAAAACAAATCTGATTAAAAAGATTTAAAATACAAGCATAAAAACAAGCAATGTATAGGGTTTATTTCACATTTCCCCACTTTTTGAGAAATACTTGCACAATTTTGCGTACAGAACACAAACATCTCATGTTACCTTAGGTATGTGGTGAAAAGATGTGTGGCTGCCCGTTTACCTACCACACAAAATGTCAGATGTATAGGTGTGAAGTGGCTTTGATTTCTTTCTGTTTTTCTATTCTGAGAGTATTGCAGAAGTAATAGTGATTCATTTGGAGGATGTTACACAGGCATGGGAGTAATATCAATACGATGCCATTCTGTCATTCTATGATGCTCTTTCATGTGAGCATTCTATTATGTTATTTCACCTCACCCCCACCCCCACCCCATAATCTTCTGTGGCTTTTCAAAGCTTTCACTTTTTTACAATTCATGCTAGAAGGGAACAACGAATCCTTGGGGAAATGGCTATGTTATGAGGAGCAAAAGCTGAAAAGCAGACATGAAGTTGCAAAACAAACATTGAGTCTCTTCCCTCCCCTCATCTTTGTAATGTTGAAGAAAATATGCTTTGAATCTTTACAGATTAAGGGAGAAGATGGTATCATAACTTCAACTTCAATCATGCTCAGTTCAGCTGGAATATTTGAGAAGAGCAAAAGGGAGAGGGAAGGGTTCAGACTGGTTGCTGAAGCGAAGGAGAGCAAAGATTAACTGTTCAGTGTTCTCTGTTCTTGTTGTCTTCAGCCCTGGGGACAGCTATGGGCCAGTCAGAGCTGACTGGTGATCTCTTACCCTGCCTCTGAGAAGGAGAAATGTCTTGAGAATACAGGGCAGCCAAGGCCATCAATGGTTTAAATCATGTCTTTAAGGTAAATTTTGCTTCTCCTTTTTGCTTCATTTTACTAGCAGAATTGCTAGGTCTCAGTGCTCATGTTCAAGTGGTCACCACCCTCCAATCTTGAACCTCATAAGAATGAGGGGCTGCTGAATTCTTTCTGAGGGTCCAGGACTCAGCAGTTGTGTGACTGGCAGACATTCAACAGGTGCGACTTTGAATAGCATATGAAGGTGTGTTGATGAAACTGCCCCGAGAGTGTTTGGTCGGCACCCCCAGTCCACGCAAATGTGGGGATTTTAGCTCAGGAGAGGACACAGTTCCAATCAGCTTTTATTTGTGCAAGAAAGACTCAAGAAAATTAGCATGAGAGAGAGGTTTTAATTAAGAAAAAGGCATTTATTGAAAGAAACAGAATTTACTAGGTGGTCCTAATGCAATTGTAAGGCATTACAAGACTATTGTAAGGCACATTTAGCTTAAAATTCCAAATTATGTGTAAATTCCCAGGTGGGTGTTATCTCTCTTTGCAAGAGGAAGAGGGGAGTTTAGATTTCATTCCAAGGCTGAAATGATCTTGAATGCCAGACGCTTGCAGTAGCGAGTTCTGGAGTCTGCTTAGCCAGGGCCTCCTCACAGAAAGAGGGAGTGTGGATCTAATCCCCTTTCCAATTTGTGGGGCTTGCAGCCAAATCTAGGGGCGACAAGTCAACTAAGCAGCTTGTCCCACTGTATAACATAGACTGGGAGCTCACATTGCGGTGTAGCTCCTAAGCATAGCAAAAGTGCAATCTCTGAGCCTGAACATGCAGTTGCAACCAAGAAGGCTTCTGGGAGTGGGCATAATAAGCTCAGCTGGTAACAGGTGCAAGATAGCATGGGGACATGAGACGTGATGATCAGTCTGAAATATTGTACTGGCTACTGCCTCTGATAATACAACCCAAGACTGCTTTATCCTTTTTAGCAGCTGCATCATACTGTTTGCTAATGTTCAGCTTATGATCCACTAAGTCACCTAGGTCCCTTACACAGGTTCTGCTACCAAGCCAGTCTCCCTCATCCTATATTTGTACATTCGATTTTTCTTATCTAAATGCAGGACTTTACATTTATCTGAATTGAATTACATCTTGTAGGTTTTTGGCCACTGGAGCTATTCACACGACCTAGCGGGCAGGCAGCGCAGAGGCTGCATGAACCCAACCTTCCCCCCAGATGATCAGTAAAAGTGCCCTGGAAGTGTGGACTATGTCTCCAGATGACTGAGTTGTAGAGGGCCAGGACAATGCATTCCAGCCTCCAGGAATCCCACCATGCACCAAGCGTGGTGCATTGGGGGATTCCCCAAGAGATGGGTGCTCTAGGTACTCATCTCTGTGTCTCAGGCTGCGTGCAGCCGAGGAGACACACAATCCTGGAGCCCGGGTTAAAGGCGTGCTCACTCCCTTAATCCCTTCTTAAAGCCGTGTTAAACAGCTGGGCTTGGCAGCGCTGCCACACCAGGATCGGACCCAATCCCAGTTCTAAGCCAGTTCTAATGTGGCTAAGCCAGACTGGGCTTGCCTAGCCTGAGTTAGGCTGTGCATGAGAACATCTCACTGCTTTCTTGTAGCAAATGTCCGCTTTATGAGTTAATGTGAAATTTTAGGCATGGAAGGGTTTTGATCAAGTTGCACACATACCTCTTTTAATGGGGAATATCTATCTATCTATCTATCTATCTATCTATCTATCTATCTATCTATCTATCTATCTATCTATCTATAGTTCTGGTGTGTGTGTATGTGTGTTTTGTTCTGTTCTCACTCACCAAAAAGTGATTATAACTCACCTGGTATTGGCATGGTGTTTGTTTTTCCCCCTGAAATATGCTCATATGCAGCTGAAATTAAAGCTTGAAGTTGTTATGTGGCTGAACCTCTCAAAACAGGCAGCAGCTAGGTTGGCTATGCTGCAACATCACACATGTGGTCTTCCTTTAAGGCCTGGTTAGTGAGTATAGACAGCGAAGTTGCTTTTAATAATCGGACCAAAAGCAACCATGGTTTTTGGAAATCCAGTAAGTACAAGTAGTGTATAGTACCACAGTGCAAAAGCAAAACAAAACATACACCAAAAAAAATTGTGCATGTTCTTACAGTAAAGAAGCAACAGAAAGCTTGAGTAGATGTGGTTAGAAGGGAGAAGCTGTTCAGCAAGAAATCCATCTTGCTTGTGTGTTAGGGTCATTTCAGTGTTAGTACAGATAACATTTATTGTCCTCCAATATTGTATTTGTATGCATATTTATTTGATGTTTCTCCCCCCACTTTTTTTTAAAGGGAGATAGTGCAAGAACAGTGCAATGGTGGTTTATTAGAAAGATAGATCCCGATGCATTTGGAGGTGATATACCTTTTCTGGTGATAAACCAGAAAAATTTGGAAAGAAAACATTTTCCCTTCATTTTTTCCAAAGGACTTTTTTGATTTTTTCATTATTGGATTATTGGATTTTTTTCATTATTGGATTGGATTATATGGAATTATTCATAATTCTATAATTTTCATTACAGAATTATACATAAAATATTTAAGAAAATGTGTTCAAAAATAGACACATCAAACAGTATTCCGACCTTTACTTTCCCAGGCCTCTTGCTTGCTTCACATTCCTGTCTTCTGCAGCATGTGCAAGAAAGTGGATGCTTTCTGTATTTGCTTGGTATTTGCTGGCCTAAGCTCAGAATGCATAATAACTAACTTTCCTTTAGTGTTGATAGTAGGGATGTGCATGGAACTGGCACTTGCTGGTCCCCTCCTGCCCACCTTTCCCCTGCCAGTGCTGTGTATTCAAATGGTCCTGCGGGGCAACAGCGTATCTGCCTGCCATCCTATTGCTTCCTTGAACCAGAAGTGACCAGAAGTTCCCAGTGCGTGTACGCACATCCCATTGGGAATAATGGGAGGCTCATCATTGCAGTGATGACACAATAGTTAGTAGTGACAGAGCCTCTGCAAATGTGATAGAAGTGAGGATGTGGTTTGGGGACGCATGGGATGAATGTGCTCATCCCACCCTTCAATTTGTAGAGTGCTGCATTTAATTAAGCCAGTATTTTTTCTGTTTTCAGCATTAATTTTTTTGTCTGCTTTTTAAAAGCAGTTTTTGACAGTTTATAAGATTATTTTCTAAAAATTCCCATTTCAAAAAACACGCACGGAGGGGGGTGGGTTTCATCACATCAGAATTTCCGGAAATTTTCCATCTCTAGATATACCTGTTCTTCAGTGGAAGAACTTCATAAAACAGGATGCACATCCTGGTTTTTTTTTTGGGGGGGGGTGGTTTTTTCAAGGGAGCAGCTACGGAGAAGGAAGGCGTGAACAGAGCCTGTTTTCTGCTCTTATTGTGTACCAAGCTGTGCAGGCTTGCTGGGTCAGAAGCCATTCAGGCCCAAAGGTTGTACAGTATAGAAGGAGCACAATAGGAAAATCATTCACCCCGAAAAAGGAACTGTAATTTCAGTTTTGTTATCATGTTTATTAGACAAATGTCAATGTATGTTTTCATTTATACCTGGGAAGAATCTTTCTGGGGTGTTTTTTTGTTTTTGCTTTTATATGTGAATAAGCTTGCTGGCAGTGATATATTCTGTATATATTTTCCAGAGAAATATGTTGATGTGCTTCAAGCTGGGAGAGGTAAGATTACAGTCCAAGGAGAGCAGCTTCTTCTGATGAATTTTTAGGGAAATAATTCAGCAATGGCAGTTTGTCTAATTACATGAAAAGAACCAACACAATGGTACAGAAAGACTGCAGACGGAAATTGGATGCAAGCAATACCTTTGGGACAGAGAACCACTTATGAAAGAAGACAAAGATAACTGAGAAAGAAGACAAATACTGCAGTGGAAAAAGAAGTTGTTTCAGTGGCAATTCAAACTGAGGGTGGATATAACCAAACTGAGGGTGGATGTGTATAAGAATGTTTGGGAACATTTATTTGCCTCCCCCATCCATTAAATTACCATCTGAGCCTACTTTTAAATGTCAAAATAATGAATACAACTTTTTCCAAAGTTCTCTAGTGAAGATTGTCACAACAGGCTAGCCGCGAATCAACTTAGATTTTTATTTCCCCCCCCCCTCACATGTGTACCTTCAGGAAAGGATATCAATTATTTTAGATTATGAACTCTTACCATATTCATCCATGTCAAAATGCCAGACTTCAATTTCATCTTCCTGAGCACACCAAAGTGGCCTCTATTGTCTGGGAAACAAGAGAGAGACTAAAAAAAAAATTCCATCTTGATTCTTACTTTTAAAAAATTCAAATGTAAATAAAGCAATAAAATAGTTGCCTTCTATTGGCTGAGCCAGAGTCCAATTACTCATTAACTAATCATAATTACCTCTCCCTCAATAATGATTATATCCTTGCAGAGCAGGGCAGAAGGGATTTTCTTACTAAGGTTTATGGGAAATGTCAGTTACTGTGCACATTAAAATAGCTTGAGGTTTGGGGTTTGTTTTTAAAATGGAAGGGGATAATTTGTGAAGGCATGACATTTTTATGTCATCCCTAAAGAATTCCATTAGATATCACAACTTTTATGTACAGCAAAGCATTTGCCAGTTGAAAAATCAATACCAGAAAAGCACCTTTATATTTGTTCAGTTATTGTCACTGCTGGTATTGTCTTTTCAAAACAAAGTATTTTACTTTTCAGCTCTCTTATGCTGAAAACTCCTTATAGTTTCCCTGCAGCAATATAACAACAGAAGAGGGATGCAGAAACAGCAATTTCCTAACCCTTTCCAAATCCCACCTCTGTTTTTCTTAACTCCATGCCTCTTTTTCACCATGTTTTCTATGCCTTTTTGCTTGCCCTGCCTCTTTAACATCTTGGCAACTCAACCAATCACTGGCAGAAGTTTCTTAAATCTCTTACAGCACTTAGGTGCCAGATATTGGACCTAGAACTTTACCCATGTGCTCAGCTGCTGAGCTGGAGTCCCATCCTAGAAGGACCTGTTCCAGGAAGAAGAGGGTTCAGGGCTCCTCCTAGGGTATATAACTTGGGGTCATGCAGGCATTCCTAGGAGCAGCGAATCTATTGTTGCTCTTTTTGTGTAGCAGCTCTGATAAGAGCAACGTTACTATATATACTCCTGCACTACTTAAGGGTGCCACTTCTCTCCTGAATGAGTTTGCAAATCCTTAGTACAGCCTTTGCAATGGGATGTTTTCCTTACACAGCAGTATATGTAGCATTCTGATGAAATTGACAACTTTAATATTATTGGGTTATTTCAGCCTCAGAGCTTCCTGCTTTTTAGAAGGGTATTGCTTAGTTCTGTTCCAGTAAAGGTCTGAGAACAAAGAGTGCATAAATACTTTAGGAACCAATATCTGGGCAAGAGCAGGATGGAATTTTCTGGCCTGGTTTGCATCTCTACTCTGCTATCCAGTTTTAATTGGGTATGAAGATGACATATTTCTTGTTCCATCATATCAGGAATCACATATGCCTGGGAAAACAGTCCAAAGGAAGATAGGTTTATATATTTTTAACAGTTGTACAAAATAAGGAAAATCTGTCATATAGGTGTCTTTGAGATGGGTTCCACTTCCTAAAATTCCCTCTTCTATGTAAGAAGTATGAGCATCCTGTCCTCCTTTGCATGTGGTGAGTACTACAGATCTCTGGTGTAAGATTCTTCCTGTAATCAGAGCAGGAATTTAGCATTGTAAAATGCAATTACAAATGCAGGCATGTCAATACGATTGAAGTGAGGGGGGAGTCGGAAAAACATTCTCTCTGAGCATTCAGTTTAACATACAGTAACACCCAAACCGGTTGACCAGTCTGTTTGAATAATTAGGTGGCATGTGCTATCACCTGTCCAATTTTGGTGCAGATCTATTGAGAAATAGATATAGTAAAGTACTCTGAAAACCTATCTTGAATAAACTCGTTTAGTTTGTGATCTTTTGCCCTAAAGGTGCTAGCTTAATTCTGTATATAACAAAATAAAATATAGGTCCATGGATAAATAAATGCTTGTTATGCTTTTTTGAAAGAAAAATATTGGTTGTATTACATTTAATACAACATAGTGCTGCACATGTTCAGTGAGCTAATTTAGGTGAAGTCCTAAATTTAGGTGAAGTCCTAAAGTGCTGGGTAAATTGTACATATTACAGAGGCAAAAAAATTAATGCCCCTCCCCTACTCTACACTGACAATATGTGTATACTGATTTTACTTTTCAAAAATCAAGGAAATGTAAATATCAAAAAACCTTTCGTTTGAGATGAGAGTTATGATTTTTACAATAATCACTGTAAGCATGGAAACTGCAAGTTAAAGTCATCTTAACTTCCACAACATGGAAGCAGCAACATCTTTGTACAGTCTTGCATATTATATCAGCTTTAAAGGTGAGATTCCATGTACGAACATTTTGCCACGATGTTTCAATTCAACACTGGGTTCAGAACAAATGTTCCCAGATATAAATTCTGAACAGAACACCTGCTGCAGATGTACCTGATGAATTCCTGCATTTTGAGGGGAAGCACTGAAAAGGCAGAGCACTTCTTCAAAATACCGGCCACTATAGTAAATATACAGGCACAAATTCAATAGGTACAACAGTGTCATCTATCACTCCCATGAACTCTTCTCATTCAGAGCCATATAAGTGCTTTTTTGCCCTTCAAGCTTTAATGAAGGAAAGGGAGGAATGGTCACCAGCTCTTTGTGAGTATTTAATTGTGTTTCAATTTGTGTACTAGGCTCCCTATTTGATATAGATGTCATCAAATTAGCTAGCTACAGCAGCTCTTGTTACTCAGTATTCCCTCCTTGTCATCAATTTTTAGTCAGAAAAGCCATCTCCATTTACTTTGTCTTGATTTAATCAAATACAGTGTGTGTAATAGTGTATAAAGTAGAAGTGAGGCCTGCATAGAGGAGGCACTGATAGAACGGAATGTTGAGGAATGTGACAGCTGGAGACGCCGTTGAGAAAAGGGACACAGAGTTCAGGGTACACATGAGGAAACCTTTCTGAGAGGGAGAAGCAATGAAATAATTTCTGAAGCGCAATTATTTGGAGTCCATTTGGAGGAGCAGTCAACTTAATATTTGATTCAGAAGGGATTTGCACACTGTGCTCAAGAACTGGATGTCTGCTGGGACTGTCATTTTCTGGATTACAAATACCTGGGTTCAGTAGCATAAATTAGAAGGTGCTTACCTCGGCTGCGGGGGGTTGGCTCCACCACTCACCTGGCTGTCATGGGGTCAATCCTCATGACAGATGGGAGTGCTGGGCGGGACACTGCAGCTTGGAGCAGCTTACAGGTGCTGCCAAAGCAGAGGTAAAGGTGAAGTGTACTGTCGAGTTGGTGTCGACTCCTGGCAGCCACAGAGACCTGTGGTTGTCTTTGGTAGAATACAGGAGGGGTTTACCATTGCCATTTCCCACACATGAGGTGATGATGATGTATTTCAGCATCTTCCTATATCGCTGCTGCCCGATATAGGTGCTTCCCATAGTCTGGGAAACATACCAGTGGGGATTCGAACCGGCAACCTCCTGCTTGCTAGTCAAGTCATTTCCTGCTGCACCATTAGGTGGCTCAGAGCAGAGGTAAGCACCTTCTAATTTATGCTTAGAGGTGCCTCTCACAATCCCACCCCGACTACTGCCTGAGTTCCCCCCATCCTGTGACAAGGAGGTGGACAGCAGCTTACCTGTAATTCTTATTTTATCTATATTCCAACTTGGCAAACCTTGACTTAATATACATTTTAAAACTAAATATATTTTATTTGAATTATATATAGCTATCTACACATTATAATTTATATTTATTAATGAAACAGACTATAGATTTTTTTACCCTTTACTATTCACAAATGTGGTTGTTTTTCCCCAGGTTATAAAAGGTGTTTCTTGAGTGCTTGAGTGGAATCAGATCCCGCTCTCTGCAATGTATCCAACTCTTGATACAATTTTGGTTGAGATGTGAACAATTGGTGATAACTTCCCAAGACTGAAAGTGCTTCTAGAATCTAGTGCAGCTTATCTGAGGTCCATAGCTAGATGTTGTGAGAATTCAGAGCTATTGTATTCTACTGCACTTTCTAGGGTGTGCATAAAACCAGTTTGCCCAGTTCGGTTTGAGTCTGAAGCTAACAAACTGGACTGGGAATGTTCAGTTTTGGCACCCCAAACTAGAACCCTAGCTTGGCTCGAATTCGGGCCTCTTCAGGACTAAAGTGTTGTTGTTTTTTTAAATTTAAAACTTACCACCAGGATTGGTGGCATCCAAGGGGTACTGCTGTGGCTGGCTGGGGGGGGAGGGGATGTCCTCTGGCAGTTCCCCACGCTGGCCTCCCCCTGGTCTTTGGGCCAGTTTGTTTTTGGGCCAGTTCAGTCCTCTCCGTGGTCCCAGTGACCGTTTTGGAGGCCGCTGCACATGCACCCTGGCCATCTGTGTGCCCTCACACCCCTAGCACTTTCTATTCGTGTTATGCTCTGATCAGTACATCAGTCAGGATTCGGGAATACATCAGGTGCACCTATAGCAAGGTCTTGTGTATGTTGCACCATCTGAAGCATTACTATAGTATAAACCTAGAATGAAAATTTTAAGCATCATACCTCACATCTTAAACAAAAGGGTTTTTTAAAATGTGTTAACTTTATTGTTTTTCAGAAGTGTAAAAACTACATCACATACTCTGAATTAGGACAGATCTGCACAACTGTGTCCCACGAAGCACAAATGCAGCCTCCAAACCATGTACTTCATAAGCTTTCCTGTGTCTTTAGATCAAGCAAGACAATAAAATAGAAGGTTTATAAAATCCCCAATGAGTCCCCATTGGTGGGATGCTGGATGACAAAGTCTAATAGTGTAGCTACTACTATAAATACATTTCTGTTACATTTACACAGATAAGATTGCTTTTTAGTTTAATTTGATTTAATTGCTGTATACCCTTCTGTTTCCATTGGCTCAGAGCACCTTACAGCATTTCCCCCCTAAATGTTAATACTCTTGTCAGTTAAGGTTTATTTACCACAAATTCATGCCACTCATAAGAAAAGACCTCCCCAGACTTGTGGGATGTGGGGAAGGCAAGCTCAGAGCCAGAAGGGCAATAGATTCTTGGAAACCATTTGCTGTTGGGGCCACAAACACACCTGGCTCCAGTAGAAATGGGGGTGCAGGAAAAGGCCCTCTTTGCCCTAAAGAAAGGCCTGGTGGATGCAGCTTCAAGGGAAGTTGAATCATTTTTACTGACTGGTTTTCCAATTCCTTAGAATGTGCAGTTTCCTCTGGGGAGCTCCACAGAAGCAGCCATGAATAGAACCAGCCAGGTTACAGAAAAGAAAAATAAGCTCAAGGCAAAAGCTGCGAATGTAACAGTGAGATAAAGTTGCAATGCATCCTGGCATGTAATGACTCCTGTACAGTTCTGTGCCCATAAGACATGGGACTGCTCTTACATTGGTGGCATAACCCACCTCATAACACTGTGCTTATGCTCCATCTGGAACAGCTAGAATGTTCTGAATATTTCCTTTGACCCTGTCAGGAAAAAGATCCCAATTCTGCTATGTTTGCCAGTAACTAGTGCCTCAGCACCTAGTGACAATCTTAGCCACTGAATACAGCAACCAGGCTACAGAATGTGTTCACCAGAGGGATAGTTATCCCTATGCCAAATTTCCTCTGCTCCCAGTCAAATTGTTTAATAGTGCTAGTCAGGATTTTTATGTAGCGAGGTTCCTTACTCCGCACCCACATCAGTGTGAGCTGCTGATGTGAGAATGTATGGTTAAGATGATGCATGCTTGAAAGCATGCAGGCAACTCCTCCTCAAAGCTCCTCAAAGTTGAGTAAGATAGGAATTCTGCACCACATGACTCATAAGAAATTATGCATTGTATCACATTCAGTAAATAATGGAATAATTATGCAAAAAAGAGGAAATTGCACATTTTCTCATTTGCATAATTTAGCACAGGTCTCAGAGTGCAGCTTTTGTCATGCAATTTTTGAGTCCTTCAGCACAGAATTGTATTACGCAGCGCTGAAAATAAAGGCAAATCAAACTACAAAGAGAGAGCTACATCATGCAATACTACATTTTAATTTAATTAACATTTGACAAATATTCACAACAAATTCACATTGAACCAAGTTCTGTATATAATCATTTGATTTTTCTTACAAATTAATGATTTAGAATTGTATGGATTTTTTTTTAAAAAGTACTTTCATCGTGTGGTTGAAATTGTCACAGATCTTTTTTAAAAGTGTGTGTTTATGAAAGATTTGTATTAGATAATGGTTTTTGTGACTCACTGTCTTTTGTAAAGGGGTTATTTCCCTTTGGGAATTGTGTGTTTCTAATGAGCAGTTTTATGCTTCTAGTTTGTGTGTTGTTGTTTTTTAAATATGAATGGAATTAGATTATATTGATACTAAGTGGTTGAGATTTTCATATTGCCTAAATTATTTGCATATGTTGATAAAATCCATATTGTGCCAATGGTCAATAATAATAAAACAAAATAGCTGAATTATTGAGATTAATGATTAATGGTCATGACTGAGATTAACTAACTAGGCCTTAATTTAATGTTGTATTTCAAAAGTGGATTATCATCCTGCATCATTTGCTATTTGTAATGTTTCAGACCAACCATTAATAACAATATCAAAAGCATTAATAACAACATCAAAAAGATGTTTACTGTAACAGGAGTCAAAATCCAACTTTTAAATGGTTTTTGCAGTACTTTCTAGTACATGGTTTCAGTGTTCCAGTGATGTATTCTCATGGTTGTGAAACTGTATATCAGTATGGGGCTTAACATGATTTAATTTCAAGTACAATGACAATGGCATGTAGATATAAATCCTGTTAACAGACAGTGTTTAAATTTCCAAACTTACCTATTCCAAAGTCATCCATCTTTGTTGAAGCACCAGAAACAATTACGGTCTCATTCTTGGGTGCCTGCCCTGAAGTCCCTTCTTTCATAGATTCCTGTATCTGTCAAATGAAATGGTAATTCTTTTGAAATGGTGTCAACTCTGAAAACATTTTTTTTAATGGTTGGCAAGGTAACCAAAAGTAATACAGCCATTAGGTTTCCTAGTTCAGCCATGCATGCCATAAATCATGTACTTCTAGTGCCTCATTTAGCAGAGTGAATTTTGAACAGTTGTGGATGAATGTGAGTACATCAATGTATATTTCTGTGCACACAATCTGTGAGAAGTTGCCCAATTTACTTGACAATCTGAATAATATAATTCCATTCCATCAATTCTCCTGCATTGCTGAGCATAGCAAGAAAACAGATTGGGAAGCATATTGGTCATATCCATATCTTCTTAAAAATCTAGAAAAAGCTGAAAGTAGAAGAAACATAAAAGTCAGCAGAGAAATTTATCTGCAATATTTACAAACTTCCAAATGCTGACAACTGTTATAAGGCAACTGTAGTATTCTCTGGCAAATATCAGTTGCCTCAACATTGCTTCTTACAAAATTCCACATACAAAAGTTACACACAAAAACAGCTCATTATCAGTCAATGGTGTGGAGGCAAATGTCCCAAACCTAACATTATGAGAAAATGGGTTATGCAACTCATTGCACCGTTCATGTAACTACCTCCAGTACTGGACACATTTGTCAAAATCATCACATGTAAATGCTCTATTGGTAGCACATTAAAGCACATGATTGTAGGGGAGGGGAACTACAATGCACTATAGCATTTAGCACAATCAACCTGAATTTGGCACAATACAATTGAGGCGAGTAAATGAGTAAACCAACTTCTCATCATATTTGTCTCCAAAATTACTCTTTTCATGAAAGTGATACCTGACTATAGAGTCTTCTGATCAGTGACTGTAATAAAGATTATGATGATGACTATAGGTGCCTTCTGATCTTTTTGTGTGTGAGAAAGTTAGATATTAAAACACTGAGGAGTTTCCTGTACTTCTGGGGTTTTCTGCTGAGAAGGCCCTGGAGTCACCGGAGAAGGGAGGGGTCCACCTCCTCCTCGTCATCATCCTATACTGGCTCAGGTTTCCATTCCTGAAACGTTATGGTGGGCCGAGTTCATGCTCCTTCCCTCAATAATGAAATGTTTGACTGCTTACGTTAGCACTAGGACACAGCACTATGCTGCGGCATAGACTCGCCCCTCACTACTGGCCACTTCTCTCCATATCAATGTCACACCCTGGGACTACAGGTTTTCCCCCCTAATTCAACAAGTGGAAATCATGATATATGATGGAAATTGATACGAATGCCTTAATTTTTCAGTTGAGAATTCAGGCAGTGTTCCAAGTTCCCTCCCTGGCAGCATCTCCAAGATAGGGCTGAGAGAGACTCCTGCCTGCAGCCTTGGAGCAGCTGCTAACTACCAGCCTGTATAGACAATACTACTGAGCTAGATGGACCTATGTGGTCTGACTCAGTATAAGGCAGCTTCCTATGTTCCTCCATAGCAGAATGCTAAAGTCAAGTGGAATCTCTATTCACACACACCAGTGATTCAACATGACTTTACCATGTCTGGTTGCTAAGGAGCAGTAGCAGACAGAGGAAGGTTGGCAGTGGCCTGTGTTTGGCCACCACTGCAGCCCCCTGGCCCCACCCCCACACATCTGATATCAGATGCAGGGAGCTGGCTAGCCATGACCCCTATGTCTGATGTCAGCTGCGGGGGTGTGGTCTCCCTCCCAAACTTGGGTCTCCTGGTTTGGGACCGAAATCAGCCCGCTCTGTGTTGGCAATGCGGCCAGAGTGACGCTCCCTGCCTTTTAAAGGCAGGGAGAGCCACTCCTGGCCTCGCTACCAATGCAGTGGGACTGATCTCCCACCCAAACGGGGCTGCATGGCCCCATTTGGGAGGGAAATCAGCCTGCAATGTATTGGGCAGCACCGGCCAGAGTGACTCTCCCTGCCTTTAAAGGCAGGGAGAGCCGTTCCGGCCACGCTGCCAATGCAGCATGGGGAAATCTCCCTCCCAAATGGGGCTGCGCATTTAAAAGGAAGGGAGAGTCGCTCCGGCCTGCACTGCCCAGTGCATTGCGGGCTGATCTCCCTCCCAAATGGGGCCACGTGGCCCCGTTTGGGAGGGAGATCGGCCCCGCTGTGTTGGCAGTGAGGCCAGGAGTGGCTCTCCCTGCCTTTAAAAGGGAGCTGCGCAGGCCAATTTCAGTCCCAAACCAGGACTGGGGAGACCCAAGTTCACATCCTCTTGGTGCTCTTTCCTTCTCCATTGTGGTTCTCAGCCTCTTTTTTTTAAAAGAGAGACAACAATGAACTGCTATTGAGGGATCATTATCCTTTTTGTGTTGAATTTTTGGGTTTTGGGGTGTGTGTTTTTTAATCTTTCAAGTGCAGCCTCTCTCTTTAAAATAATTTTTAAACATTGTATACCAATTACTTTCCAGCTCGGTTTGTACTGTTTTTACTTGACAGTCCTGCAGTTACACATTGCTGCAGAATGTAATCTCATGAGTTTCTGCATCCAATCTTATCATTTTAATGAAGTGTTTATTCATTTTTACATGTATATCCCACTATTCCTCTGAGTCCAGAGTGGTGTACATGGTTATGTTTATCCTCACAACAACCCTGTGAGGTTGTTTGGGCTGAGAGATAAATGAGTGGTCCAGAATTACCTAGTGGGTTTCATGGCTGAGCAGGGATTTGAACTTCAGTCTCTCCACTCATAATTTAACACTGTAAACTTTTGAAGATGTCCATGTATGTGTTTATCATTATTTCACTTTTAAAGTAATGTTTTTGTTCTTGTACTTGTCTCTCTTGTTAACCTGCTACACAATATTACACAAGTCCTTAAAGTTGTTTTGTGACAAAGACATGGGGGTGGGGGAAAGAGATGAAGGCAGTGTGGAAATCATTTCACTTGCTTGACTAAACTGAAGCCATTTTGTTAGCCTGATGCTAGAACTGTATGAGCAGAAATGCTTTGCAAGGAGAAAGGTTGTATGAGCAGAAATGCTTTGCAAGGAGAAAGGTTTCCCAGCCATTCCTGTTGAGGTTGCCAGGCACTGCACCTAGGATCTTCTGCATGCAAAGCAGACAATCCATGTTCTTTTGTTCCAGTCTTAATTGGGATGTTGCTTTTTTAAAGGATCTGTTTGTTTTTCACATGGTGACTTGGATTATATTGCATGGAATCTTGAGCACATGATGTAGAAGATGATGGGTTCAGTGGGTTAGGAAGTAGATAGTAGATAAGTGATATTTGGAGGACATATGCATGCAGCTTTTTTCAGGTTTCCTGGAAATGTTGTGTGTGTTTCTATTTAAGTATCTGTACATTCATTCATTTTTAAAATGGACATGGGTACAAACATAGAAACCAAATATGTGAATATTTCTACTGGCATACGCTGTACAAAGATTGTACATGCAGTGATTAGGGCTCCTGACATCTGAGGATCTGCACATGGGCGCTAACAAGATTGGCCCGTGCTGGGGTGGGGGCAACATAAAAAAATGTTGCACACAGTCTCATTCAGATCTTGTTACGCCACTGAATCTAGTGCAAAGGTTATCCTGTTTTTCATTTCCTGTAGTAAGTTTTGCGGAAATCCAACATGGATGCAACTGATACATGCAGAGGCTATTCACATGATGGTAGAAAACTGGGCTAGCCGCCACGAGCCCGATTTCCTACCATCGTGAGAACCATCGGGCTCTGCTGCAAGCCCAATGGTTCTTAAGCAGGTCACCTGCTTAAGTAGCCCTCCCCTAAGCCCAGATTAACAGAGCAAGCGCTCCGCTAACACGGGCTTCCCAATGCCGCAGCAACTCATGAGTAGACCCCTGACCAGGAGGCTGAAAAGCAGCCTCCCGGCTTGAGGGTCTCTCCAGCATGCCCTGCACACTCACTCATTCGCACAGCCCCCGATCGTCCCAGTCCCTGCCGGCTCTGTAACGGAGCTGGCAGTTGTGTGGACGGCCGCTTCGGTCACCCGGAGCAGACTGCTGCTTGTGTGCGGGGAGAGCGGGCTAAGCCCCCTCTCCCCGCAAACCCTCCCCAGGGTCTTCTCACTAATTCTCACTATAGCTTGTTTGTTTCTTCACCATTCTGAGACAGTCTGATCTGAGGTGTGAGGTGTTTGGATGGTAAACAGTCCTTCCTGGCATTAAGGATGTATGATTAAAAATGCCAGGAAGGACATTTATGGCTTAGTCAGTAAGTAGCATGGCAAGCCCCACCCTCACAGTGCTAAACCAATTGCTGCTGCTGCTCCTGGAGGAGAAGGCTCGTGTGAGGGAGGGGAAGTTTCTGGGTCAGAGACACGGTGGGCAGCGGTGGGCAGATAAGTGATGGCTTGTGGGGTGTTAGGGCCCGCTGGAGGTGCCTGGAGGAAGAAGCAGGAGTAGAATACACAGACAGGAATCGGCCATGGCGGTGGCTGCAAGTACTATGTTTGGTGGGCCAGGCCAGCATGGAGCCTGTAAGGGGCCGGTCAGCCACCACCAATGCTGCTGCTGCTCCTGCAGGCAGGAGGGGGGATCAGGAGCACGAAAGGAGGAGACGCAGGTGCGGGGCTCAGATGAGGGAGGTGAGGGCCTGGGGCAGCCTTGGCAGTGGAGGTGGAGAAGGAAGAGGAGGCGGCCACCATGGCCCTGTATGTGAGTGCATGCACATGTGTACCCCTTAGAGGGACCACTGAACCTAACCCCATTTTTGGGGTTATGTCAAATACTTCAATATCAAGGTTTCCACAAACACTACCCCCATGATATTAGAGGGCCTTCTGGAACTTTCTTGAACTAGTATTGTAATGTATACCAAATGACTTTGCTGGTCAGCAACAGCAATTGGTCCTCACCAATTAGCAACTCTTATTAAAAAAAAAAAAGACACTTAGTTTCTCTATGTCCCTCAGAGTTAAGCAATTATACGCCCATCTCCAACCTTCCAGGGTTGGGCATAGTGATTGAGAGAGGGGTGGCTTCTCAGATGAAACAGATGATCTTAGATGCATTTCAAACTGGGTTTGGGCTGGGCTGTCGGGTAGAGCCTGCCTTGGTTGGCCTGATTGATGATCTCCTATTAGGAATTGACTGAAGGAATGTGACTCTGTTGGGCCTTTTGTATCTCTCAGTGGCTTTCTATACTATTGACCATGGTATCCTTCTGAAACATCTGAGAGGGTTGAAACTGGGACTCACTGGTTCCTCTCCTACCTCACAAGCAGATTTGGAGATTCAGGCAGAACACCAGGTGGTGTTAATTGGAGACTGTGCCTCTTCAAAACAAGAGCTCCCGCAAGGCTCCATATTGTCTCCAATGCTTTTTAACATATACATGAAACTGCAAGGAGAGATCATCAGGAGATTTGGTGCAGGGTGCTATCAGTATGATGATGACACCCAAATCTATTTCTCCATGTCAACATCATCAGGAAAAGGCATAACCTCCCTAAATGCCTGCCTGGAGGTGGTGATGGGCTGGATGAGGGATAACAAACTAAATCCAAATAAGGTAGACAGTCTGGGAGTGCTTCTGTATCCAAGACTCTCTCTGGTCTCTCAGATTGAGGCAGTGGTTCAGGGTATTTCTTTGTCATGAGCCCCACCACCTATTGAGATCATCTGGGGAGGTCCGTCTGCAGTTGCCAGCACTTTGTCTGGTGGCTACTCAGAGATGGTTTTTCTCCATTGCTGCCCCGAGGTTTTGGAATGCTTTCCCTGTTGAAATCAGAGCCTCCCCATCTCTGGTAACTTTTAAGAAGGCAGTTAAAACACATTTGTTCACTCAGACTTTTAATTAGACTTACGGATTTACCATTGTTTTACATTTTTAAATTATTTTAATGTTGTAACATTTTAATTTTGTTTTGTGCTCAGAGACATAATTTTCAGAGACATAATTTTGGGTGTTATTTAACTCAGAGACATAATTTTGGGTGTTATTTAAATGTTTAAAATAAAATAAAATAAAATAAAATATCCAAGTTTGTTCCATTTTCCTTGATGGAACTTCCAAGATGATGTGGTCACTGTTGATGGAACTGCTTCGGGGATGATTGGTCAACATGCCCAGTTTGGGCAAATGTGGGGAATTTAGCTCAAAAGGGGAGATAGTTCCAAGCAGTTATAATTTGTGCAAGCATCTGAACTCAAGAAAATCAGCTTGAGAAAGAGGTTTTAATTAACAAAAGGAGTTTATTGTAAGAAAAACAAATAAAAGCAATAAGACTAAGCTACTAGGCAGTCCTAGCATAAAAGTAAAACAAGTATGTTTAAAAACAGACGATTGTAAGGCACATTTAGCTTAAAGTTTCAAATTATGTGTAAATTCCCAGGCAGGCTAGAGAGAATTACTTTAAGATGGGGGGGGGCAGGGGCGGGTAAGGTTTCAGAAATAAGAGAAAGGGATAGATTTAGTCTTGAAGGATCCAGGCAAGAGATGCTATATCACCTGTCCTCATGAGGATCTGACTTGGGCAGCTGGAGACTAGTGGCCGTCCAAGGAGGAGAAGTGGAAAGCAGGAGAGTTGAAGGGAGTTCGTGGAGTTGCTCATGAGGAAAGCTCCAGCATGAGGTCAGCTGGATAGACTGGCAGGGGGACTAATCTTAAATCAGGCACAATGAGCTGAGCCTCGGCATGAGGGCAGCGAATTGGCCAGGCAGGTAGTGATTTCAGCTTGGGTAGCCCCAATGGAGAGGAGAACACCAAGATGGTCTGTTGGAGTTCTTGTTGCAATGAAGTCCACAGTGTAAAGCACAAGGGGAGTACGATAATGGTCTTGCTGAAGTCCATGTTGCAGTCTGATGGAGTCCCAAGTGTAAAGCACAAGGGAGCACTTGTAGCAATGGAGTCCCAAATGTATAAAGATGTCTTGCAGCTGAAGTCCCCAGTGTAAAGCATAAGGGAGCACACTTGTTGCGATGTTCTGCAGTTGGAGTCTCCTGTGCTAGACAAAGGAGAGCACACTGGGCCATGGGGTTAGGGATACTTATTTCCCAAAACGTGCCTTGGGGGCACTTTGCTGTTGTCGTGCTCTGCTGAATAGAAGAGTCCAGACAGGCTTTTTCAGAATGCATTGTGTCTGATCATCCTTCCTGAGTAGGCAGGTGTGTGAATCACCTATTGTATGCAAGGCTGATTGTAATGAAGATTAGAGTGTGCAGATGCACTAAAGAATATCCTGTGTTGGAACTGACTCTCTCAATAATTCTATCAAAAGTTTTGATGGGCACCTTTTCAAAGTTAGATCACTGACTCATTCCTATTGTGAGGGAGTCTGCTGCTGCACTTGTCTTATCTGTCTTCCCTTCCCGGCCTAATTGCTTCATTAGTATCAAGTGTCCTCAGATGCCAGATAACCCGCAGTAGCTCGTTCTGGAGTCTGCTTAGCTGGGCCCCCACATAGCCGAGGGGGTGTGAAGCTAATCCCCTATGCAATTTGTGTTACTTGCAGCCTAGGGGCGACCAATCCACTGCCAACTAAGGGAGTTGTCCCCATGTATAACATAAACTGGGAGCTCACAATGCGGTGCAGCTTCTGAACATAGCAAAAGTGCAATTTCCAAGCCTGGAGATGCAGCTGCAACCAGAGAGGCTTCTGTGAGCAGGCAGAATAAGCTTAGCTGGCAACATCGCTTTCGCCCAAGGTTGCCCTCACTTTCCCTTCAGCAACCAATCTGTTGTTCCATCCAGTTTGTCAAGTTATTCATGCTCAATAACTAATAATATTTCTTGATCACTTGACTTCCATGTAGTCTCAAAAGGCTCTCAATTACTGGTACTTTTCTGTTACACAGTTTTTACACGTGTCTAATGTTGTTTGCTGAACATTGTTGAAAAACAACATTATGCATCTGCAGCCAAAAAACCCCACATTTTGCACAGTAGTAGCATCTGAAGTGGAGGGAGTCACATGGGAGGGTGCTTTTACAGTGATAGGTTGAAGGGCAATGAAGAGAGCTGTGAGCAAAAAGCCAATACATTCTGAAAGGTGATGCTTTTTCTGGCTGCAATTCAAGCAGCTCAATGGTAGGAAAAAGGTTGTGCTTATGGCCAAGATAGTCTGAAAAGCTTTGAATGCTTCAAAGTTCCTTCTTCACAGCACAATAAATTGTGCATCAATGGACTGTGTCCCAGGATCAAAAAGTAGAAAACATGGACGAAAACCAACCACTATAGATACTGTTGAGTATGGGAATGTTATGGCAGAAAATAAAGGAGGAAGCAGCAGCCTTCAGATGTGATCATGCTCTGGCTGTAATGGGGAGCACAGAGAGCATTTCTTTGCTAGAAAACAATACTGATGATAAATATTGACAAGTCATCCTTCTGAACTATGAAATTACCATTTTAATGAAAAAGATTTGTAAAGTGTGACATATCCCAAGAGGATGTAGCAGATGTGAAGGACATTTCAGAAAAGGCTCAGCAAAGGCCCAAAGGGCTGCTTTCGGATTCATTCAAGGTTAAATTACAAAGAAGTTCTATTTGGACAAGGAACATAAATTGCAGTTCTGCCACAATCAGACAGACCTCACAACTCATTTAGTTCTTGGGGAAACACTTCTCATGCTTTATAATAAAAGACAAGTTTCTATTTAGACAGCTGCTGGTGGCTTCCCTCTCCCTTCGCTTTGAGTACCTAAAATTGCCTAACTGTATTCATTCGAAAGAGAGGCCACACCACCTTAGCTGTCCAATTACTTTCTTCAGAACTGATTCTAGGTAAGAAGCCTCCTCCTATAGGCTCCCTGTCACTAATCTACAAAGCCCCCATCTTTGCTCAATGGCAGTCACATATAAACACAAATGGGCTAATGATCTCAGTACTATATGTACATTTCATTTATGAAGAGAAATGGCATGAAATATGATCCTCTTTGTCTTTGAGCATAAGAGAGCTCATTTTGCAGGCACTAGAAACAAGATTTCAGGAGAGTTAAAGGGTGTCCTCACTGTCAGTTGTCAACTAATATGGTTATGCTTCATTAGCATCTAAATTAGACTCAGAGCGATACCCCAGTTCCCAGTCACAATTCTTATTCCTCTGTGGACTTGGTGATTTAAAGGGGTTAGGGATCAGCCATACTCCTGGCAGTCTGCATCACAGGAACATGCAGCTGAAATGCTATCATTTGCCAAGAACAGAAATACTTTGGAAAAGACCCACATATGTGCAGAAAGGCACAGTCAGACGTCCAGACGCTATAACAGATTCCTGCACTGAAGAGGTGATTAGAACAAAAGAACTTGAAATGAAGTTCTTCATCACCAGAACTGGATCCAACTCAAAAATTCTCTGCTGTGACTAACCTATAAACAAAACACTATAATGGTATTACGAGTCTTTTGCATCAAATGAAAGTTTCTGTGAACACAGAGAGGTTTTCTATGATGTCATACTGAAGCTCTGTATAATGTTTGTTTGTTTGTTTGTTTGTTTGTTTGTATCCCATGATTATGTTTAGCCTCACAACAACCCTGTGAGGTAGGTTAGGCTGAGGCATGAGTGACTGGCCGGGGGTCACCCAGTGGGTTTCATGGCTGACTGGGGATTTGAACTCGAGTCTCTCCAGTCCTAGTCCAACACTCTAACCACTACACCTCACTGGCTCCTAAAAGCACATTAAACGGTTTGCCAGAGAGTATAATGAGAGACAAGGGTTATTTGATTTAAAGATCAACTTATCTCCCCCCCCCCCACCCGCCAGAGCAGAGAAAGCAAAGAGCTTGGAGCAGATTCTATTCCATCCAGGATAATGAGAAAAACCCTTTCAATGTTTTTCATGTTTCCAATAGCATTTAAAAGCCACTAATGTCTGCTCACCTTATAGCAGATTGCTGAGGACAGCAGGATTGACAGATGACCAACTGCTATCACAGGGATTAGAGTCCATTAGATATTTATGGCCTCACTTTAACTGCCTTTAACATTAACAGATCAATCACTCCTACCTACGAAAAATGTCATTTTCATTAGTCAACAAGGAATATGAGAAAACATAGAAATGGATTTATGAATACTAGCTGGCCAACTCTGACTAATAAGCCACAAGGCCAGTGGGTGTTTCTAAATGTGATAATAATGACCAGGAGTCACCTGATGGTGGAACTCATCAGTGCCTGGTAAAATGACACATATTTGCTTGATGGGAAGTGTTCCTAGGAGAATGTAAGGCAACCTTCCCTGCCAGTACAAAAAGTTAGAATAGTCACCGTTCACTGAGTGATGGGGATGGAGAAGGAGAACAGAGAGAAGGGAAATGATGTTGTTGCTGTCTGTAGTGCACTGCTACTGAAATTCTATTTAATGCTCAATTACTAGATTTGACACAGAAAGGATAGTAAAACAGAAAACAAAAGTTTTGTTATTTTTTTAAAAGGTAAAGGACACAATATTCTGGCATCAGGCCTTCTCTGTGCTCCTAGTACACATTAATTTCAAAGTGTTCATTCTATCTGGAAGAGTAAAAACAGCATTACGCCATTATACAGTCTGAACATTGTATCCATAATATCAATAATAATTACAAGAGGACCTCAATATTCATGGGAGTTCCGTTCCGAAGTTGTACCGTGGATACGGAAACCATGAATATGGTTGGGTGAATGGGGAATTGGGCATTAGGTGTCCGGTTGCTGGAAAAATAAGGAAAATATGCCAATTTTGGGCAAAATGGGGGGGCGTGGGGGGAGCTCCTTAACATGCTTTGCTGCTCCTCCTGTGTCACTCTGTCCCTCCGAAATGGCAGGATATTGGCCAAAACCCACCATTTTGGGGTTGTTGGTTTTTAAACAGGAGCCATTTTGTGGCTCCAGGAAAGGTGCCTGGAAATGATCTCCGTGGTCATTTCTGGCCCTCTCCGACCCATGGATACATTTTATATTTACACTTTTTTGTGTGAGTTCAACAGTCCCCCACCTCCTTTTTCCCAACCACAGACACATGGATCCGCAAATACTGAATCCACGTATAATGAGGTTTGCCTGTATTGAATCTTATTTTATTTATATATTTATTTATTCAATTTATATACTGCCCTTCCTAAAAGGATTCAGGGCAGTTTACATTAAAATTAAAACCATTAAAATAATAAAAAATTAAACCAAATTAAAAAATCATTAAAACTAAGATTAAAACTACATATAATTCAAAGCCAGGCTAAAAAGATGGGTCTTTAAGGCTCTCCTGGAATTTTTCACACAGCAGATACAGTGAAAAATGACTGAGTTATAACAGCTTAAATATCCTTTTAAAAGAAAGTGGAAAAGTATTCAGGACCTTTCAAGTTCATGATGGACTAGTGCCTTTTACCTGTTTGAAAAATAGCTATACAGTTTTTGAGTAATATAATACAGTTTTTGAGTTTATCTAAACAGAGTAAAACCAACTAAAGATTCAGATCCCCAATTTGGCTCATTGAGAGTTCTGAAGCTAGAGTTGGGGGCAGTGGTCCCTCTAATTTTTTCCATCTCTGTGCGGAATGAGTTTTATTCTGAGTGGCAGTATCAAGGCAGTGTGTGCACTCATGCACTCAGAATGGGGCCTGAGCAGGAACTAAAATTAACTGAGCGGACATCTAAAAACTTGTGAATGCATGCACATACACACGCCTTAGAGGGAACAGTGGTTGGGGGGAACAAGTCTTGGCAATTCTAGAGAATGACTTCCTGATTCTGAGTATAGCTACCTGTTAAGAAGAATATATGATGCTGTGTATATGTGTAAAATAAAATATTGTATATCCTAACATATTATATAGCTAGCCATTCCCATCATGCTTTCTTTAATTTCTATCAAAGGGGAAAGAAAGCAAGCCTAGGGACCAGAGATAGATTGGGACTTCTGCTGGTGTATGGATCACCCTGCTGCCCAGTGGAGTCCCTAACTAAGCTGATGGGCCTGGTTGCTGAGTTGGCATTGCCCAGGTTGTTGTTGGGGTGGGGAGGGGACTTTAATGTGCATTTCGGGACTGGGTTATTGGGGGGTGGCTCAAGAGTTCATAGCAACCATGATGACTGTGGGCCTATCCCAATTGGTCTCTGCTCTGACACATCATGCTGGTCACACACTCAATCTGGTCTTTCGCTCTGATCAGGGTGGTGTTCCGTGGGTGGGGACTCCTGTCATCTCTCCATTGTCATGGATGGTTCACCATCTGGTTAAGGTAGAACTTACAGCCACAACCCACCTGTTAGATTGGTCTGCCCGAGGAGGTTATTGGATCTGATAGGTTTCCAAGAAGCCTTGAAAGGGTTTAGGGCTGGCTCTGCTAATGATTCTGTCGATGCTCTGGTACAAAGATGGAATAATTTACTCACTAGAGCAGTAGACACAATTGCTCCTAAGCGTCCTCTCCGACATGCTTTAAAGGAAGCCCTATGGTATTCGGATGAACTACAGGAGCTGAAGCGGCGAGGCAGACAATTAGAGTGCAAGTGGAGGAAGACTCGGTGCGAGTCTGATCGGGCACAACACAGAGCACATTTGAAGATCTATGCTCTGGCAGAAAGGGTGACAAAGAAGCAGTTCTTTTCTGCCTGCATTGCTTCTGCAAATTCACATCCAGAAGAGTTGTCTAGGGTTGTGAGGGGGCTAGTATATATCCCTTCCCCCTTGAATTTAAACTTGGAACCATCAGTCACTCGCTGTGACATTTTAAATGACCTTTTTGCTGATAAAATATCTTATATTCAGGCCGAGCTGGATTCCACAGTTACTGTAGAGTTGATTGTGGAGGTATCCAGCAACTCCTCTTATGGGATTAGATTGGATCATTTTCAGTTTGTGACTCCTGAGGAAGTGGACAAGCTGCTTCAGACTGTGCGTCCTACAACCTGTTCTCCTGACTCTTGCCCAACTTGGCTTATCTCATTTGATAATCATATTATCAGAGAGGGTCTGATAAATATTATAAATGCTTTTCTGATTATAAATGCTTCTCTGAGGGAGGGCAGGGTGCTTCCTTGTCTTAAGGAAGCTATTATTAGACCACTTCTGAAGAAAGCTACACTGGATCCCTCAGAGTTAGCTGATTAGAGACCTGTTTTTAATCTCCCATGGTTGGGCAAGATGGTTGAGTGAATGGCGGCCTCTCAGCTCCAGGCAGTTTTGGATGATGCAGATTATCTAGACCCATATCAAACTGTCTTCCGTGTGGGCTATGGTCGGCCTGATAGATAATCTCCAAATGGCTTTAAACAGAGGGAGTGTGACTCTGGTGATCCTTTTGGATCTCTCAGTGGCTTTCGATACCATCGACTATGGTATCCTTCTGGACCGCCTGAAGGAGGTGGGATTGGGTGGCACTGTTTTACAGTGGTTCCGCTCCTATCTCTCTGGCAGATTCCAGATGGTGTTGCTTGGAGACTGTTGTTCTGCTAAGTGAGAGCTGAAGTATGGAGTTCCACAAGGCTCCATACTGTCTACAAAGCGTTTTTAACATCTACATGAAATCGCTGGGAGAGATCATCAGGAGGTTTGGTGCTGGGTGTTATCAATATGCTGATGACACCCAGATCTACTTCTCCATGCTGACCTCATCAGAAAATGGCATATCTTCCCGAAATGCCTGCCTGGAGGCAGTAATGGGATGAATGAGGGATAATAAACTGAAGTCGAATCCAAATAAGACAGAGGTACTGACTGTGGGGGATCAGGCCCTGAGAGATGGTTTAGATCTGCCTGTTCTGGATGGGGTTACACTCCCCCTGAAAGATCAGGTACGTCGCTTGAGAGTGCTCCTGGTCCAAAAGCTCTCTCTGGTTTCTCAGGTTGATGTGGTGGCCAGAAGCACTTTTTATCAGCTTCGGCTGATACATCAGCTATGTCCATTTCTAGAGGTGAATGACCTAAAAACAGTGGTACATGTGCTGGCAACCTCCAGGCTTGACTACTGTAATGTGCTCTATGTAGGGCTGCCTTTGTACATAGTCCGTAAACTATAATTGGTACAGAATGCAGCAGCCAGATTGGTCTCTGGGACAACACAAAGGGACCACATAACACTGGTTTTGAAAGGACTGCACTGGCTGCCAATATGTTTCCGGGTGAAATACAAAGTGCTGGTTCTTAGCCATAAAGCCCTTAAAGGCTTAGGACCCGGCTAAATAGCCTGGACCTAATAGAGCGCCTTCTTTGTCATAAACCCTGCTGCCCATTACTATCTTCTGGAAAAGTCCGGTTACAGATTCCACTGGCTCGTTTGGTGGCGACCCATGACCAGGCTTTCTCTGTGGCTGCGCCATGGCTTTGGAATATGTTCCCTACTGAAATAAGAGTATCTCCTTCTCTGTTTGTTTTCAAGAAGAACCTCAACTCTCCTGTTTTCACAGGTTTTTAATTAGAATTAATTTTTAATAATTTTAAAAACTTGTTTTAATAACTATTTTAAACTATTGTTTTTATTGTCATGTATTTTAATTTGTGACATGTATTTTAACTTGTGACTTTTAAATATTTTAAACTTTGTACACTGCCTAGAGATGTGCATATCATGTGGTATAGAAATATGATAAATAAATAAATAAAATAGGGGCATGCACAAATCATATAATGCTGAACCAGTTTGCTTCAAACTAGGCCAGTTCAGCGGCTTGAACCAAACCAGAGATGATTCACCATGATTGATCCAAATCAAGCCCAATTCAGGCAGACCGGTTCAGCATCAAAAGGGAGGCCAGGGGTGGCGGCTAGTTCTTACCAACCCAGCGCATGTGCGGATGTGAGGAGGCCGGAACCAGGCGGCCATGTTCCTGACTCTGCCCGGCCGTGGAGAGGACAGAAGCGGCTCGGGCAGCTGCTTGAAGGCAGAGGCAGCAGCGGGACGAGACCACCCGCGGGTGGCAGATGCGGCTGAGACAGCCGCAGGAAGGCAGAGGCAGCGGCGACTCTGCCCGGCTGCGGGGAGGACAGAAGCGGCTTCGGCAGCTTCTTGGAGGCAGAGGCGGGCGGCTCACCGGGGGCTGCCGCGGGCCAAGCAGCCCGCGACTGAGAGACAAGCAGCGGCTGCGAAGGCCAGTGGCGGGCCGCAGAACCAGGACTCGGCCCAGCCCTCTCTGCCTACCTCTGTTGTCCCGCCTTGTCCTCCTCAGCTGCCACCCACTGGGCAGCGCGCGCTCCCTCCTCCCTTCCCCATCGGCTCCCCTCAGGCGGCGGCAGATGCAGCAATGCCCAGACTCAGGAAGAAGGGCAGGGAGGGAGGGAAAGAAGGAGGGAGCCCGCCGGGTGGGCTGGAAAGGAAGGCGAGCGGCGGAACTCTCCCCTACTAGCGCCCGTTATTTAAACGGGCTTGAAAACACTTGTCCTGAATAATTAAAAAGACATTGTCCAGAAAGTAGCAGCAAGTTATCACCTTTTTGGACCCAGGAAAAGATGAGATTTGAATAGACTCTATGAGAGAGAGATCAAAGGAAAATACACTATAAAGAATGAGGCTACTGGACAGAGAGTTTAGCAATCTTGTGCCTACAGCAAGATCTGCTCACAGCAATGCCAGAGTTTGCTGCTAAGCCGCGGGGCTAGAAGCAGGAACTTTATCCATGGACAGGAACTGTCTCCTACAAGCAGTCTTGTGCCTACAGCAAGATATGCTCACAAACAATGCCAGAGTTTGCTGCTAAGCCGCAGGGGCTAGAAGCAGGAACTCTGTCCATGGACAGGAGCTGTCTGTGACTTCTACTGCACAGTGAGACTTCCCCAGCCATGGTGCTCTGACTCTCAGCCGTGATCTGAGCAACTGCAACAACTCCTGTCTCCAGCCAGAGGCCTTGCTCCTTCAGCTGAAAAGATCTCCACTCTCAAGTCTCTGATCCTGGTAAATATGCTGTCCCTACAAGCCTGGAATCCCTTCATCCCTTCCCCTTCTTCTGCTCCCTTCCCCTTGTTCCTCTACTAATTCCTGACTTCCCCCAAACCATGCCAGCCCTCAGCCTTCCCCCCCCCCCATTTTTCCATCTGTATCTGAATTGTATTAGGCTCTAGGAAGATTTAATACACACACATACGGTAGTTAGGAACACTGGTTGTGGCTAGGATGCTCTGTTTAAAATACTGTTAGTAATATTGATAGAGTGTTCTGCTTTCTGCTAGATTATGTTGTTATTCTTTTATATTCAATAAAGCCCATTGAATCTTTGAGGATTGGTTTGATCTCCTTTCTTCCATGCGCCCAGATCCTACATGGTCACCATATAAAAGAACTTGGTCACTTGGTGACACTATGAGCCAGGCCTAATTTGGTATGCTAGCTAATGAGCATATTTAGTATATAAATCAGGCCTGGACCGTAACAATGTGGAAAGTATCTCCTAAATTCCTGTCTGAGCTCGAAGACCTCCAACAAGGAGGAGGTCTTCCTGCCCTGTAGCAGATAATTGGATCCATTTCCAGTTTGCTTTTTATCCTCAAGTGACATCTAAACCCAAGTCTGGAGCAACAGAGAAGTCTTTGCGCATGTCCATGTGACCACCCTTCTGATATGTGAAGAGTGCTATCATGTAGTCCTCGGTTGTCTTTTCTGGAATGCACTATCATCTTTCCTTATATGGCTCGTTCCCTAGTTCATAATCCTCACTGGCCTCCTTCAGACCTTTTCCAGTTTATCTAGTTCTTCTTCAAGTGTGGTACTCAGAACTGGACACAAGATCAACAAAACAAGTGGGACTGAGAAATACCACTTTAGCTATTTTCTTCCCTCAGGCATAAACAGAACTTATCAGAGTAGACTGATTTCACCCTCACCCCCCCTCTTTTTAACAAGCTAGTATTTGGGAATTTCACTGACCATTGGCGAGTTGCATTCCTTCCAAGCCAGAAGCCTCACTGATTTGGTTTCCTCCCCACAACTAAAGGCTTCACCTCTTTCCTATAAAGGATGCCAGCATCTTTCTAATTCTTACTCTCCCATGCCACAGACCCTAAGATAGCTATATGATCATGACGCTGTCTACTATCCTATAACTCTGTCCTCTATCTCTCTACGCTGAACAACTGAATGTATATCCGAGGCAATTTGGTGCTATTACGAATACGACCAATATTTATATACCACTTTTCAACAAAAGTTCCCAAAGTGGTTTACATAGTTATAAATAAATAAATAAATAAAACTAGCTGAACCCACACAGAGCATCTGTGCGCTAGGACTTTATTGCTCACTTCCACAGCCAGTCCCCCCACCAGCTATTCTAAATGCACCCCTCACTCAGCCAGAGCGGCAGCCTAGTTCAGCTTCTACCACCAGCCTCCGTTGGGTCACCCTGCTGAGTCTCCTCGCGAGGAGGACAGCTGAGCTGGGGCTTCCCTTCCAGCCTGCACGGATGGCCCTCAGTGCACTCTTCCGCCCCGGCGGGGTAATGGATGCCATTGCTCAGTATCTCTTCTTTCTCTGACTCCTCCTCAACCTCCTTTCCTTCATCCCTCGGCAGCAGCTGCCCTTCTGCCAGATAACAAGCACTTTGTGCTTTGACCGGAAACATATCGGCAGGCCAGGGCCAGGCTGTTCCTCCAGGGCCAGCCTTCTGCCCCACACTCCTTCCCCACAGCCTTCTTCCCCACATGCCTCCCCCCAGCCTTCTGCCCCACACTCCTCCCCGCAGCCTTCTGCCCTACACTCCTCCCCCAGCCTTCTGCCCCACACTCCTCCCCGCAGCTTTCTGCCCTACACTCCTCCCCCCAAACATCTACGCCTAACTCAGCAGCAAGGCTTCTCCTTCCCGCCACTTACAGTCAACCTCCGTCTCAATTGCCGCCGCCTGTCTTTGCCACCCGCTCCACAACCTTCAAGCCCAGTTTGCTTTCCCTCGGGTTCTGCTCCTCACTCGCCACCACTTCTCCTCTTGCCAGCACCTCCTGCAGGCCTCAACCTCCCGACCAAACTACCCCCCTCCTTTCTCCCTTCTTGCCTCTGTTTTGCTACCCGGCTCGCCACTGCCTACCGCCATTTTCTTCTTCGTCTGTTGCCTGCACTGATCTCTGAGCAGCAGTTCCACTCCTACCTTTTCATTGGTTGCGGTGCAGTGGGGGCGGGGCTTGCCACGCATCCCCACGCATCCAGCTAAGAGAATTAAATATATAGATGGCTCCTTGCCCCCAAAGTGCTCGTAATCTAAAAAAGATTCTTGGGTGCAGAGTGCTAGATTCATTCATTCATTCATCAAGCATCATACTACTCTCAACTCTAAATGACGCCACACTCTCACTTTCTCTCACTCTCTCCTTTATTACTATGACGAGTATGGGAATGAATCAATCTAGCACTCTGCTGCACCCAAGAAAACCCTCAGAAATTCACAAAAAATCAGCCCTCTGTCCCATCTCCCTGAAATTGGGGTGGCAGCCTACACCCATTAGGCACTACAACCCCACCCCACTCTTTTGGGGCAGATCCACTTTATGCCCCCCCATCTGCCCCAAAGACACAAAAACTTCAGAAATTCACAAAAAATCAACCCTCTGTCTCATCCCCCTGAAATTGGGGTGGCAGCCTACACCCATTAGGCACTACCACCCCACCCCACTCTGCTGCCCCATATCCCACTCCAAGTCCAGCAACAGTGCCCTGCCCTGAACCTCACCTCATCCAAACTTTTTTGGCCCACTACAGTCAACAGCCAGGCACAGCCAGGAGGGAACACTCATAGCATGTGGAGGATGCATGCAAGACAACAACACTCCACAAGTGGAGCAGCAAGGCTTGGCATGTTGCCCCCTCCTAGCCCACACAGCTTTGAAGAGTAATGCATGGATGATGATGGCAGATAAGAAGAGAATGGCAGCACGCATGTGTCTCTGGACATTTCTTTTCCGCAACCTGTCTGACTCTGTGACATGTGATTGCCGCATCTATGTATGGGCAAGCAATCTTCAAATAAAATGCTGTCAATCAACTCTCAAACATGACCCGATCTTCATTTGGAAACATAATATATCTCCCCACACATGCACAGGCACAGTGAATTGCACCTGTCCTGTCCTTTCCCGGGCCCCACGCGACCACACCACACCACATCACACAACAACACCACACACCACGAAGAGGTCTCTGCAACAAAGCAAGCTAGAATTTGCAGGCTTTTTCGGATTGCATCCCAATGCATACCGCAGATAATGGGCAGAAAGACTGTGTGCAATCACATGATACAACATTACCACTAGTTTAGAGTCTAGACTAGTAATATGCCTTTATTCCCCTGTGTGTGTGCAGTGCGCGGGTGTGCTCACCAGAGGCATAACTAGGGAAAACGGTGCCCGGGGCAAGCACTGAAATTGCGCCCCCCCCCCCCCCACTCTCCTTCCCCCCGGCTGCCCCTGGAAATATGGAAATGTGTCACAGCCATAGTCAAATGTGGGTTGTGGGCTGCATCCGTGCAAGTATACTGGGACAGGAAAAAGGAAACATGAGGCTACAAGGCTCTTTAGAAATATATATTTTAAAGAAATGTCTTGCATACTAACAGCCTAAATTTGCAGTCCTCATGGCCAGAAAATAAATGCTTTTAAACATAGTAATAGGTTTTGTGTCCCAAAATGGAAAAGCCAAGACAGGTATTCTAGTCTTTTCCATCATAGATATTCTAGTCTATTCAAGATTTATGCTTATATTATAATAGAGACTTAAATTATAATAGACATATATTCTAGTCTATCATAGATATTCTATGTTTATTAATTCTATAATAATGTCTATTTGTAGCACACTTTACGTTGGTTGTATTCCTGGGAAACTCAATGGCCACATTCAGCCACCATTATTTGAGCCATGATCTCCTCCTCTTTCTGCTTCCCTCTCATACACAGTCTTAATAAATAACCTCCTGGTTTAATTAAATCACCGTTTGCCTATGCACCTGAACAGCTAAACTGAGGTTTGGGCCCTTCATATACCAGAATTGCAAACCACACTGTGTGATCCTAGTTTGGAGGGCTTACTCAGCAGTTTATTGGATGTAAGCTGTGAATGTGAATGTATCCAATTGGATTGAACGTAAGGGCAAGTTATGGTTTGATTACGTAGGAAGCTGTCTACAGAGTCAGATATTGGTCCACCTAGCTCACTATTGCCCACACTGACTGGCAGCAGCTCTCCAAGGTTTCTGGCAGGAGTTTCTCCCAGCCCTACCTGGAGGTAGGGATTGAACCTGGGATCTTCTGCATGTTATTTGCAATTACATCTGACTTGCTTGAAATAAATACGCATAAATAAATACCCCCCAACATACATCTGACTTGCTTGAAATAAAAACACAGGCAAATCAAAAAGATCATGAATAAGTAGGGGTGAGATTTTTCTTTGTTTTAAAAAAGCCTTCCCAATTTCCTCTTATTTTTAAAACTCTCTCAAAGGAAAATATAAGTTTAATATGTAAAACAAAATACACATTGAATGAAAAACTGTGATTAACTTTTTAAAAACTATTAAGTATGTAATTAGAAGGATTCCATTACATTAAGATACCAATTTCTTTAAAGCCAGAAATAATATCTACTGAAACTTTAATTATTTAAACAAGGAAAAAGGCATGTTATCTTCCCTAACAAAGATTAAAATCAATTTAATTGGTTCTCCACTGCCTTGACATGATTCTCGCTGTGAGTCAAGCAACCAAAAAGGGAAATTAATATCGCAGCTGTTAATCAAGTGATATTTGTGCACTCTATCTTATTAAAGCTACAGGGGCAGAAAGAAAAACTTCCCATTGCTACTTTTTGGACCAATTTGTTCACACTGTATTAAATGGGATTTCCCCCCCTTCAAAAATATAGATGCTGTACTTATGTTTTGGAGACAGAACATCTACAATATGCACCAAATGAACAAGGCTGAAAATGTTGTAGACTGTATGTTGCTAATAAAAATCTGCTATAAAGAATAAACCTAGTATTAATCCAGACAGACTGAACATTATTCAAAAGTTATATTAATGAGTTCCAAATTAAATTTGCCACCCCACCCCCAATGCTAAGGGATGATCCAGAAGTTGTAATTACTAGCAGAGCTGCAAAGATCTTGTGTACTAGTACTACTAGTTTCCTTTTGCAATCCCACCTCTGCAAAAGGAAACTCATGCATGCAAGCCAGGAGAGTGACTTGTGGCTCCACTTGCATTGCATGAGTTTCCTTTTGCAGAGGTGGGATTGCAAAAGGAAACTCGGGCAATGCAAGTGGAGCCACAAGTTGCTCTCCTGGCTTGCATTGCGTGAGTTTCCTTTTGCAATCCCACCGGGACTCACACAATGCAAGCCAGAAACACATTGCAAGCCAGAAACACATTGCAAGCCAGAAACTCACACAATGCAAGCCAGGAGAGCCCCACTGGCTCCACTTGCAGGCAGCTACCCTCGGTTTAGGGGTGGGGGGGGGGTGAAGCCTGCTATGCAAAGCACAGAAGAGCTAAAAGGAGGACGTTATGCAAGGGAGTAGGGGCATTCTCTCACACACAACACACACACAGGGGAGAGAGAGATTTTAGCAATGAAACTTACTTTGTTAATGCAGAACAGAAGAATAAAATGCAGCCAGAGGGCAGTGTGGTGGTCAAACGGCAGGCAGGCAGAGTCAGAGAACGTCCCCAGCAGCAGCTGCTCTCTCAACTAAACCAAGCTACTCCTCGTGCATGCAGCAAGCAGGGAGGGAGGAACTGAGACAACCAGCATGGTGGGCATGTGTTCTCCGGCAGCCAATGGGAGCTCCCGCCAACCGGAGAGCTCCGTAATGACAAAAAAAAAAAAATCACACAAAAATTTTTTTTGGCCAAAGGCAGGGGACTGGCGGGGGCGCTTTTTGGCGCCCCCTGCCAAGTGGCGCCTGGGGCACGTGCCCCCCTTCCCCCCCTATCGTTACGCCCCTGGTGCTCACTCACTCTGCAAGAGGGTTAGGGCTGAAAGGGTTGTGTCACCTCAGGTTGCAATGTGTGCTCTCTCTGTCTGCGTGAGACAGACATTTGTGTGAGGGCTGCACCAGCATCAAGCTCATCATTGGCGACACAGCTTTTTGGGGGGAGGGGAGGGGGTGCATGTGTGTGTGTGTGCCGCTTCAGGCACAGCAGTAGTACTACTCCCATTGTGGCCGGAAAAAGCAGGCAGCAGCAGAGCAGACCATCTCACTCAGAGGCGGCGGCGACAACCTATAGCTCAGTAGACCAAGGCAAACCACATATTTGGATTTGAACAGAGGAGAGCATGAAGATTAAGAAAGAACATCACCTGACCAGCAAGCCAAAATCAGAAATAAGCACATCACATTGAGAAACGCAGCAGACAGACTTTTTTAGATTTCAGCTTCAATGCAATTGTTCATGGGAGGAAGCAATGATGACAGTTTTAGCAGGCAAGCAAAAGCTAGCAATTAGCAGCAAGCCCTCTCAGTGACAGTGTGTGTGCCCCCCTCGCCAGGAGGCACAGGCCCATTGCACAGAGGCATTACTCTCCCCCAGGGATGTCCCTTCCAATCCTGACTGTGCACCCCACACACGCACACGCAGCAGCCTGTCTCTGAGGTTGTGGATGGATGGTGCGCTGCCCTACGGCCCAGCCTTCAGCACTGGGCAAGTGGGTGCTCCCAGCATCGGGGGGGGGGGGCCACCACAGATTTCTTCTGCAGAGACAGCGACTACAGCTCCCATTGTCCCTAGTCTTGATGGTGGCCAGCCATCGAGACAGTGGGAAATGGGAGTTGTAGTCTCTCTCTGCCACATCTGTGGTAACCCCTCCCTCATGCTGGGAGCACTCACCTGGCAGTCCACCATCCTAGGCTGACAGTGCAGCGGTGCCTGTGTATGCATGCGTGTCTGGATGTGCCAGCAGCACTAAGGGGCATGTTTTAGTGGCAGGGTGGTCTTAGAGGGATGGACTGTGACACATCTTCTGGCCGGGATGAACTGCCGTGGCGTGGGAGGCGCTGCATAGGGGGGGTGACGCGAGTCACTTGCCCTCCACGGCCAGTTTGGGGTAGCCCAGCAGGGGGAGGTTGGCCTTCAAGAAGACGAGCTGCTCGACCAACTCAGCATCCAGGCGTGAGCGCAGAGGAGTCACCACGTCCCCGGCCATGGAGAACAACCTCTCGCTCGAGACGCTCGTTGGAGGGCAAGAGAGAATCCGGACAGCAACGGTCGCCAAGTCCGGCCAGACTTTGTGACGCGTTGCCCAAAAGGGGAACGGCTCATGCTCCTCGTCTTCCGTCGCCTCCTCCAGGTACTGCAGAACAGTCTGCTCAGCACGGCTGGGGTGAGGGACAGGCTCCTCCTGTCTCCCCGGCATGAGACTAGCATAGCCCCTGAGCCACCGGGTGGTGGTTCGAGGTCGCACTGGCTGCTCTGCTGGTCCCACTGCTGGAGAAACCATGCTGCTGGACTGGGAAGAAGTGGGGGTGGTGGCAGTGCTGCTGCTGGGGGTGGGATGCACAGTGCCAGCCTGTGACCAAGACCCCTCCTCCTGGTCGCCTGCTGCATCACCTATCCCTAGCCTACTTTCCTCTTCACGCTTCACGTGTTCGACCAGGAGGCCCCTCCACCTGGGCAGCTCACCAGGAGGCACAGCGCTGCCCTTCATCCTTGGGTCACAAATGCATGCCAGGACATGCCATGCAGATGCAGCCCATGGTGTCTTGAGCTGCTCAACTACCCCAGTCCTCAACCAACCTGCCAGGGCAATCGCAACCCCAGTGGTCAGAGTGGTCTGGAGATCGCTCATTGCCTTCTCCAGGAGAATAGCAGTGGGCAAAGCCAGGCTCAGCATGGCGGTCTGAGTACACAAGTTGTTCGTAGCAGAATAGAACGGCTCTAGTACTAAGACCAGCTCGCGGATCACCGGCCAGTCATCATAGAGAGACTTGCACAGATCCAAGCAACCACGCATCCCCAGGCTGTTGAGTGCTCCCTCTTGCTCATGCATGCGCTGGAGCAAGAGAAAAGTGGAGTTCCACCGGGTAGGAACATCCTGGGGGATTTGGTGTTCAGGCAGGCCCAGCTCGATCTGTCTGGCCTTGAGCTGGCGCCTTGCCTTTTCTCCCCGGTGGAAGTGGCCCGCTACCTGGCGGCAACGCTCCACCAGGGCGGCCACAGGAGCAGCAGGATCCTGACCTAAACTACTAGAAGAGCCCCGAACACGCTGGTGCTCCTTGGCCTTCTTCGGCGCCTCCTTGAGGCCAAGCGCACCCTTCACTATGAGGTTCAAGGTGTGCGCAGCGCAAGCGAAGTACACACCGTAAACCTGCCTAGCAGCCTTGGTGATGTTGGCTGTGTTGTCCATCAACATGAAGCCTCGGCGGAGGGTTGGCTCCCCGGCCAGCCACGCCCCCACCTGCCGCTCCATGACGGCAGACAACTCATCTGAAGTGTGGTCTGTGTCCATCGCCTCCACATGCAACACTGCCCAAGAAGGCGTGCATGCCTGGGAGGAACTGGATACAGCACCAGCAGCGCCAGATGTCCCCTCACCCCCATGCCCCCACCAATGGGCTGTCAGGGACATGAAGGCAGTGTGCAGCCCACTGCGGCTAGTCCAGATATCCGCAGTGAAATGCACACTGGTGTTTGGCCCAGCTGCACGCAGCTTGGCCAACACGGCCCCCCTGCACGCACGGTACAGGGAGGGGACCACCCTCCTGCTGAAAGTGGTCCTTGAGGGGATCTTGTACTCCGGAGAAAGCAGCTGGAGCAGACGCTGGAAGCTGACATTGTCGACAATGGAGAACGGCTGGTCATCAAGAGCGATCATCTCAGCAATGGCCCGAGTCACGAGATGAGGCTTTGGATGATCAGAGCGCTTTCCAAGAGATTGCACCCACTGATGATCGGTCAGCTTTTCCTGCCTGTGGGCAGGAGCCGCTGGCCGCTTGCTGCTGCTGTCACTACTACTGCTTCTGCTACCAGGTAAGGCACTGGGCCTACTGCCAGTGCCAGCAGAGGTCTACACACCTGGGTGCTGCCGACGCATGTGCAACCACAGCCCCGAGGTTGTGAAGTGCATAGGGTCCCTGCCTCTGCTGACCAGTGCCTTGCAGTGGGTGCACACAGCATGGGTGGGATCACCAGGGCTAAGCTCAAAGTGATCCCAGACCACACTGCCAGACTCCCCAGCGACACGAGGTCGCTTTGTTGGTGGAACTTTTGCTGGTTCCTTCTCGGGCATACCACCACCGATGCCCTCAGCGCTGGCATGGGAAGGCCCAGGGGCAGGAGAAGATCTTCCCTCCTCCTGAACCCCCTCAGATGCCAGACTGAGCCCCCCCCCCAACCCCCATAGTGACCGTTTGTGGGTCTGCAAGGTGGATCTGGCTGGACTGCCAACCTCCTCCACCAGCACCACCTCCTCAGCTGCCACAGGAAGATCTTCTTCCCTGGCAATCTGGGAGGCCCCCCCCCCAAATTCTGCCTGGCCGCAGGCCCTGGCATAGGGCCAGGCTGACCCGAGAAGAAGTCAAGCCTGCGCGCCGAAGCAGGGCCGGGGGTGACTTGGGGAGTAGGCCCCTCTTGCCGCCCCCTGCCACGACCAGCTGTAGGGAAGACAAGCCTCCCGCTTACTTGCGCCCTCCCTTTTCCTGCTGTCCTCCCAACCATTGCTTTTTAAAACTTTTTTTAAAAAATTAAAATGTGAAGAAGGGGTGTAGTTGTCTCAGGGAGCAGGTATACTAGAGGGCCAGAAAAACAGTGGATGTGCTGCGGCGCCGGTGACTTTACAATGCCTCCTTGCTTAAGGCGTGTTGTTGTTGGCACAAATGCTGTTGCTGCAAGATCTCAGTCAGAAGTTGCCGTGCAATGAATGTATCACGACACAGTCACAGAGGGACTGGGAGACAGTGGGAGTTACTTGATGCGCGATACAACAGAAGCAGGCTGTGCAACAAAAAAATATAAAAATTAAAATATTAGCTCAGTTGCTGTGCAGTGCACAGGTGCAGGAGGAGTTATTTAAGGCTGGAGCCTTGCACACACAGTGTGCAGTGCACTTAGTCAGTAGAAGTGAAAGTAAGTTTAGTTATATTATCTTTCTCTGACTGTGGTCACTTTGAATGGAATGGACTGGAGAAGTTGTTGCAAGTAACTTGGGTTGTTACTAATGTATCGAATGCACTCCACCCACAGGGGAAGTTACTCTCTCTGTGGTCTGAAAGTAACACACAGTTACAAAAATGTTTCAAAAAATTATCTCTGTGTCAATTTCACAGGCAAACAAGATGGAAAAGTAACTGTGGGCAGACTAGGCCCTTAAAAAATATTTCTGCAAAAAACACGAAAGCAGCAACAGAAATATAAAGTTGCAGCACTACTAGGCCAGGCCACTCTTAAGTCTACTGCTACTCTACAGTTGAACCTCCTAATAGCTAGCTACCGGGGAAGGCTACACACACAAACCCTAGTTATTTAAAACCCTATTTATTTAAAACACTATTTATTTAAAACCCAATCTTACAACTATCACAAAACTTATAGAGAAAAGTTAAAACCCAAAAAACCTTAAAACAGGGAAAAAATAATAAACCCCAAACACACAGTTAAAGGAACGGAAGACTACAGATTAGAACGCCGTGTGTGACGTGCGTGTGTCTGTGTGTGTCTGTTGTGTGCGTGTGTAAAATATAAATGGCTGGGCCAATCTCACTCAGGTGTAGGCTTCTCCAACGCAGGGTCTCTGTCGTCCACCTCTGAGGGTATGGTCTGGTGGTCACACAGGTGGGCCTGGAGTGCAGGCAGGCAGGCAGGCAGGCAGGGACAGGCAGCAGTGACTCTCCGCAGAAAAAATTTGCCAAAGAAGTGTTTTGGCAAAAAATAGGGTGGGGGGATTCAAAAGGAGAAAAAAAATCCCTCCTTTTCCACCAAGGGCTGCAGGCTGGCGATGCTTGCAGCCAGGCAGATGTTTAAAAAAATATTCTAAAATCTATTCCTCTTCTCTTCCCCAAAAAGGATTAAAAAATGAGAAGAGGTTTGCTCTGCAAGGAAGAGGTTTCCTTTCCTTAAAAAAAATCTCCCCCTCTTCTAGCCCCAACAAGGATTAAAAAATGAGCCGAGGGTTTGCCTCTGCAAGGCAGAGGTTTCTTTTTTTTTAAAAAAAATCTCACCCTCTTTTAATCCAAAAATGGATTAAAAATTGAGAAGCGGTTTGCCCCTGAAAGGAAGAGGTTTCCTTAAAAAAAAAAATTCTCCCCCTCTTCTAGCCCCAACAAGGATTAAAAAATGAGCAGTGGTTTGCCTCTGCAAGTTAGAGGTTTCTTTTTAAAAAAATATCCCCCCTCTTCTCTCTTTATTTAAAAAATTGCTGAAATAAAGCAGAAAACCAACCAACAAGGCAGAGCACTGGCGTAAATGCAGAAAAACAGCACCCACAAAAATCCAAAATCAAAATGGAGGCAAGGCTTACTAAGCAAGGCAGCAGAGCTCTCTCTTGTGTCTCTTCTCCCACGCAAGGCAGCAGAAAGGAAGAAAATGGCTACTGGTGGCCCCTTAAATACCCTCCTGCAAAGCCCTCCAAAAATCACCCCCACCCTTGACCCTACCTCCACCTCTACCTGGCCAATGGGAGAGTGTGATTTACTATCAAAACCTTATTTGGTCATTTTCCTCTGCAGGTAGGAACTTTTATTTTCAATGGAGGTGAATGGGAAATTTTTTTTGCATTGAAGTCAATGGAGAAAAAAAGGCGGGAAATTCAAAGAGCTGTCAGAATGAAAATGGAGGGGGAAGAAGAAGGCAATTCTGCAGCCACAAAATGGAGGCTGCTTTCATGCCCACGGAGGTCCGAATCACCCGAATTTTCCCCCCCGAAATCGGGGTGATTCGGATCGGGCACAGAAAATTTCGGGGGTCCTCAGGGGTGATTCGGCTCAGCGCCGAATCACCCGAAATTCATTGTTTCGGGCACAGAACGATCTGTGCCCGAAACGAAATGCACATCCCTAATAATCAGCTATTCCCTCATGTCTACGGCACTTAATTAGCTGATAATTCTGACTTTTCTCACTGAACATTATGAAAATGTAATTTACACATTCAATTTATTCTCATTAGAAAGATAATCTTGCAGCACTGATTTGATACATTGTTGGGTTTTGTTTTCTTTGAGTTGTTTTTGTTAGTAATTCTCTGTGGTGAGAAAATCCCTTTCTCATTATAGCAGAGTGCACAGAGGCACAACACAGCAGAAATTTAGTTAGGCATGCGTGTGTGCTGAGAGTAAAGTAACTTGGAGCCAATTCATAGTTTCAAATCAATATATAAGGCACTTATTAAGGAACTCCATCCTAGATAGGAAAGTGAGGAGTTAGGATCTCTAATCTATCCATCTAGCTGGATGCAGATGGATCCTGCATCCTCTCTGCACATATGGTGCAGGGAGAGAGGCTTGCCATGTTGCAAGGTAGGCGGGCAGGTAGGAAGAGAGAGAGAGAGGAAGTTGAATTCCCTAAGAGTAGCAATCTACATTTCAAAGGGATAGCATCCGAGCAGTGGAGAAGTGATGACAAATGTCTTGACCCTCTAGCCCTCTGACTTACTAGTCTGTCCTCCACTGTCTGAGGCAAAGAGACAGCGCAAAGTTCTTTAACTTCCAACACCCCCTCTCGATGTCTCGTGACTCAGCTCACAAGATTCATTTTCTCTCTCAGCTTTTCAAAGCGGGGTCTTGGTAGTGGCTTAGTTAGTATGTCTGCAAGTATTTCATTTGTCGGGCATTAGATCAGCTTGATTAGTCCATCCTTCTGCAGACTTCTCACTACATGGTACTTTACATCAATATGTTTGGTACGACTCTTTACATCTTCTTGTTTTGAGAGTTGAATGCAGCTTTGGTTGTCTTCATACACTGGTATGGGCTGTGGTACATCTGTACCTAGGTCCTTCAGTAGTTGACACAGCCATTGTATCTCGTGACAGCCCCGTGCAGCTGATACATATTCCGCTTCAGTGGCTGATGATGCTACTACTGTATGTCTTGCTTTGTGCTTGACCAGCTTATGGCTCCATCTCCATAGACGATTATGTAACCACTGGTGGATTTCCTTTCTGTTATATCTCCACCCCAGTCTGCATCTACGTATGCTTCTAGTTTTGGTTGACTGTTAGCTGGTAGCTTGAGTTTAAAGTGTGCAGTACCCTTTAGGTACCTAACAAGTCTTTTCATTGCATTCCAGTCCTTGACTGTTGGTGATGCAGTCTTTCTGCAAAGTAAGCCAACTGCTGTGCTAATATCTGGCCTAGTGAGTGTACTAATGTATAAAAGCTTACCCAATGCTTCACGATATCTATGGTTGTCAGATAGTGGCTCAGTTTGATCTTCTTGCTTTATGTAGTTCACTTCCATTGGAGTTGGTGTAGGATTCGCATTTTCCAGTCTGAGCAAGTTTATCAAGTCTTTAATTTTCTGTTCTTGGTTGATGAGGAAACTTCCATCTTTCTCTCTTTGTACTTGAATGCCCAAGTAGTGTGCAATGTTGCCAAGTTGCTTGACTTCCACATCTCTGTTCAGATGATGCATTATTTCCTTGCTGTCATCTGGATTCTCATAGGCAAGAATCAAATCATTAACATATGCCAAAACGTAAGTCCACTTGCCATCTATGCATCTCGTGTATAGACAGGGATCCGCGTTGCTTCTTTTGAAGTTTGCTTGAAGCAGCATATCATTTAGTTTTATATTCCATGCTCTGGCAGCCTGTTTTAAACCGTAAATGCTCTTTTGCAGTTTGCATACATAGTCCTCTTTGCCTTTCTCTAAGAAACCTGGTGGTTGTTGCATGTAAATGTCCTCTTCTAGTTCACCATGCAAGAATGCAGTTTTCACGTCTAGGTGTTCAACATGCATTCCTTTGCTAGCAGCAATACTTAACAGAGTCCTTACTGTGGTATGTTTAACCACTGGTGCAAAGGTTTCATCATAATCTTCTCCATATTTCTGTGAATATCCTTTTGCTACTAATCTGGCTTTGTAGCGCTGAATCTCACCATCAGCATCATGTTTGAGTTTGAAAACCCATTTGCAGCCTATAACTTTCCTTCCTTGAGGTAACTTAGTAAGAGTCCAGGTTTTGTTTTTCTGTGGAACCTCAAGCTCTTCAATTGCAGCTTGTTTCCACTTCTGGGCTTCTGGTTGTGGTAGCTGGGCTATTTCCTCCCATGATGAAGGTTCTGGTTGTTCCGCCGTTCTTGTGAGGTAGGACAGTCTGCTGGAACACCTCTGTTTGAGCGTGTTGATCACCTCACCTCACCCTCTGTGGTCCCTTCCATTACCTCAGGTACGTCTGGTGGATCGCTGGGGGTCTCTGTGTCGAGTGTGGTTGGATCTGGATCTGCTGTCTCCTCCTCCTCAGTTCCTCTGAGATCAGGAAGCATGATCCAGTCATCAGGGTGCTTAGTCTGGTTGCTTGCTTAGGTGTAGGCCCCCTCTGAAGGTGTAGCTCTTTCATTCTCATCAAAATACACCGCTTTGCTTATGGTTATCCTGTTGGTGTCAGGATCCAGAATTCTGTAGCCTTTGGATTGTGCTGAGTAGCCTACAAAAGTCCCTTTTGTGGCCCTAGGCCCTAACTTAGTCCTTTTTTCCTTTGGGATGTATGAGTAAGCCATGCTTCCAAAGACACACAGGTCTTTGATGGCTTATGACCATGCCAAAGTTGAGGTGTTGTTCCTATAGGCTTTGTGTGCATTCTGTTTTGTATGTATGTAGCAGTCATGATGCCTTCTCCCCAGAATTTCTGTGGGAGGTGTGCATCAGCAAGCATGCATCTTACCATGTCCAGTAGACTTCTGTTCTTTGACACTTCATTCTGTGATGCGTTGGAAGCTGCCGTGGTTTGATGCACGATTCCATGTTCTCTCAGGAACTGCTGTGTGGCATTGGACATATATTCTCCTCCATTGTCTGTGCATAGGATCTTTGGCTTCCAGCCAAATTTGTTGCTTGCCATCACCACATATCCTTTTAATTTCTCGAGCATTTGTGACTTCTCCTTTAGTAGAAAAACACACGTGTATAGTAAGAAATCATCTGTTACTGTTAGAAAATATTTTTGATTACCTATGGTTGCAGGTAGTGGTCCAGATATATCGCTGTGGATCAGTTCAAGGGGTCTTCCAGCCTTCCTTTCACTCTGCTTAGGAAATGGCTTGTTAACTGCTTTGGACTCAAGACAACAAACACAGTTAATTACAATGTCACATGGTACAAAATCAATGCCATTAGCTAATCTCTTTTCCTTCATGTTCTGGATTGACTCAAAACTCCTGTGTCCTAGACGTCTATGCCACAGTTGCAAGCAGTTTTCATGCAGGCATTACTTAGCAAGGTTCACTTCATTAGGCTGGTATGCCTCAGGTCTTTCTCTGTCTGTAAATTGCTCTTCCAAACAATAAAGACCTTTGAATTCAGAGCCTAAAAGGCAAACTTCTCCATTCTGGGTAACAACACATTGTCCATTTTTAATATACAGTCCACAGCCTTGTTTTTCTAGCTTGGATATTGAAATCAAGGAGCTTGAGAAGTCAGGGATATACAAAACCTCTTTAAGAAAAAATGGTTTAACAGATCCATCCAGCAATTTGCAATACATAATTACTCCACCTTTCTTCTTGGCTTTAATTGTAGTATTATTGCCCAAATAAACAGTCTCTTCAGGAATATCAAACAGTTCAGTATAGAAAGCCAGATCATTTGAGATATGCACAGACGAACCAGAATCCAAATAAATGAACTTTTCATCACTTTGCATTAAGTAAACATTATAATTCCTGTTTAAATATCTTTCTGTTAACTTGAAATCATGATTCCCATTCTTCTTTGTCTGATTAGAATCCTTTGTCTGATTCTTGGGACAGTTCGCCACCTTGTGGCCAAATTCGTTCCATAGAAAACATCTAAAGGCATTAGTCCCGGTTGGAGCAGACTCTCTGCTGGCGGTCATGTGACCTCTCTCTCTGGACTGAGTTTCTTTGGCGGCAACGAGGCCAGATCTCTTTGTATGTAAATGTGGGGGGCCCATGTGGTTTCCTCTTGCAGCATTCCCTCCCCACCTTGGGTTTCGGCTGGAATGACCAATAGTTGCTTTAAGAGCAAAGTTACTTGCCAGTTCACTTTCACAGCATGAATTCAATATTTTCCTCCTGCTTGCTTCTGAAGACAATGTTTGTACTGCTTTTTCAAAGCTTCGATTGGTGTGGGTTTCCAATTGGCCAATTAAACTGCTATGGCTGGGGGGCATGCTTAGGAACAGAGCTTCCAGCTTCTGACTCTCTGAAAATTGCTCCCCTGCTTCTTTAAATTGGAAAAAGAAATCTTCCAAAATTCCCACAAAAGTAGAAAAACTGTCCCCATCTTTATATTGGAGATCTTGCATTTTCTTTCTTAAATTAAAGGTGTATGCCCACCCCTTCTTCATATGCAAGGAATCTAGCTTGCTTAGCATTTCCTTTGAGGTTCCAAGATCACATATAGCATAAAGGAGATTTTTACTCACAGAAGCTGCAATCATCGCTTGCGATTTTGCATCTTTGATGAGCCAGTTTTGTCTGGCAGTCTTCTCAGCAGATGTGCTTCCTTCTGTGGGGGGGGGGGCTCTCTTCAGTAACTTGTTGGAGTCCTTTCAGTGCAATCCTCAATCTGGTTTTCCATTCCAAATAGTTGTCTGCGTTCAGGATAGTCAGCCTGAGTTTTCCTTCTAGGTAAGTAGCCATCCTCACTGGCTCCAAAAGGCAGTTGCTGTAGATTAGCAATTCAAAGTGTCCACGCTAGATCTCACTGGATCTCCTGGAACAAGCCTAACTCTCTAGTTGCAGTACACGCAGCTCAAAATACTGGGCTCCCATAAACTGTTGGAAATTCTCTGTGGTGAGAGAATCCCTTTCTCATTATAGCAGAGTGCACAGAGGAACAACACAGCAGAAATTTAGTTAGGCATGCATGTGTGCTGAGAGTAAAGTAACTTGGAGCCAATTCATAGTTTCAAATCAATATATAAGGCATTTATTAAGGAACTCCATCCTAGATAGGAAAGTGAGGAGTTAGGATCTCTAATCTATCTATCTAGCTGGATGCAGATGGATCCTGCATCCTCTCTGCACATATGGTGCAGGGAGAGAGGCTTGCCATGTGCGGGTGGGGGATTGCCCTTTTATGGGCAAAAACAGTCTACATCCCCAATAGACTGTCCCTCTCATGAGATTGCCAGCAACTCCATCCTAGATAGGAAAGTGAGGAGTTAGGATCTCTAATCTATCTATCTAGCTGGGAGCTAGATAGATAGATTAGAGATCTTCTTATCTGGGAGCTTTTTGCTACCACTCCTCAAGTGGAAGCTACAACTGCTGAGAGATAAATGGGCTACCAGTCCTTGTGTCAAAACACATTTGGCAAAAATCAATGTTTTGGCATATCCTGCAAGTTTTTTTAAAACAAAGGATTCACAAGTTAAGTGTGGACACATGTGAAGAGTGTGGAAACTATGAAGAGATTTTTAATAAAGTCAGTTATTATATATAATGAATTGTATTAATGGAATTTGTATTGATGGTTAGTTTGGATAATTAGTTTGGTTAGTTAATTAATAATTAACTAACTAGATAATTAGATGGTTAGTTTGGATAATTGTTGAATATATATTTTGTTGATTTTTATAGATTTATGGATCAACTATACAAATTAATATATTACATATTTTCATGTTGTATCCTTGATCTTCCTTGACAAATGACCCTCTAGCCCTCTGACTTACTAGTCTGTCCTCCACTGTCTGAGGCAAAGAGACAGCGCAAAGTCCTTTAACTTCCAACAGTTTTTTTAAGCGCCAGCACTCTGCCACTTGGTTGGTGTGAACTGAGCACGTAGAAGCTCATATACACAATCTGCATATACTCTCTCCTCCATGTGTTCCTGGAACAGCTGAGTAAAGACACAGAGGAAAGCACCCCCCTTGTTACTGAAAGTACATTTCATGCTCCTTCATTTTATTTATGTTCAGTTCTGCAGGAAAGGTTGACATAAGTCAGCTACAGATAAAAACCAGAAACAGTGGAATTGCCATAAAATAGCAATTCACAGAATCCATTTTACGGCAAATCTGTTGGTTGAATTCTACTTTCATTTTCACATTTTTGATACAGAAGTTGATGCACTATAGTATTTAATATCTTCCCATCAGAGCAAGATTTCTGGGATATGCAGAAATAAACCCCACCTCTGTTTGGCCACCATTTTTCTAAGATGTCACCTGGAGCTCACCTTGAAATATTTGGGACTTTTCATATGTTACTCACAACACTGTCCTCGGCAACTGTACCAATTTTCAAGACTTTTGGATTATTTCCCACTATTTAATGACTGGGCTAGATGACATTTTCCAGTACAGGCTCTTCCTGCTGTCCAAATGGAGTAGGGCTGCTCAACTTCGGCCTTCCTGGCTATTGGCCACTGTGCCTGGGGATTATGGGAGTTGTAGTCCAAAAACAGCTGGGGCCCAAAGTTGAGCAGGCCTGCCTTGGAGGCTTTGCTTGTGTTGCTTTTGATTTGGAAGCCAAGGTAGAATCAGTTTAGTGAGAACCATAATACATGGCCTATACTTCCTTGGATATGGAGGCATTAAATTCTCTCAGTTCTGAGCTTGTCTAATCTTTGGTATCTTCAGTTTCTTACTTTCTAGGTGTCTCATTATTCTAATACTTAATATGCTTCTTCTAATTTCTTGCCTATAAATGTGTCAAGGAAAAAATGCCATTCCCCTGCCCACGCCCCTAGGAAGCCCTGCCAGATGGATTGCTACTGCCTTGTGTGGGAAGTGTGTGTATGACCAGGCTTTGTTTCCCACAGAGTTCCCCTACAGCCAGACTGGTTAACAACTAGAAACAACTAGAAAGACTAGGCTGTCTTTCTCAGTATTCAGTGGAACTTCTTCCTACGAAAAGAATCGGCCTGTGTGCTCAGTAGGTAGCATCTACAGGGAAACTCATGAAAGGACTGTTTCAAGATGCAGTGTTTGTGCTACAAATAGCAGAATAGTTGTTACCATGCAAATGCATGTTGTGCAAGGAGCTCCCCATTTGCACTGGCTTGGGCAAGAGGTTGCACAATAACTGCATCATCTTGAGCTAGTGCAAGAAGTAGTCCTGAACAGAGATTAGCAATACCACACAACCACCACCTACTACAGGCTTACCCCAGTGCAGCAACCTTGATATTACTATACAGATATAGTAGTCTAGTGGTGATTTCAGACAAGCCACTCTCTGACAACCTCAGTTACCCATCTGGGGATTATAATACTGGTTTAATTTAGGGACTTCTTATAAAGATTTCTGAGAATAAACATAAAGACCTTGGAATGGTTACATTCTGACTGGTTTTCAACCTTATCAGTTATTGGACACAATTATGTCACCTTTAAGTCCCACAAAGCCAGAATCAGCCACGTATTAACAATTGCCATTTTAAAAAATAACTTTTAAAACTTAGATATTCAAGAAAATGATTCTCACACATAATTCTTGGCATATGAACAGGGGCGTAGCAAGGTTGGAGTGGGCCCAGAGACGAGATTTTAAAATGGGGCCCCCCCACTCAAAGTCCAGGGCCTCCGCACACCCCAGGCCCCCAAGGATTTAAGTCTGATATTCCAAAATAAGTATGCTGCCTGCAAATACATTTCACTGAATACACACACGCACACGTCACAATATATAGTGATATACATTGAGTACTATATATTTGTGCTACTTTTAATGCCTAGAACACACTAGAAAGATGAATGTTTAAAATGGCCCCCTCGCTGCAGATTAGCCAAGGAGACTTTCAACCATGCAGGGTGAGCCTATGTTTGTTTTCTCAGAATTCTGAACAAATTCAGTCAAGTTTGATTCCAGGAGGTTTTTCACAGGAGGCTTTTAAAGCCCTTTAAGACACATCTCCTCTGGAATAGAGGTGCTGCATTCACATGTTGGTGAGATTTACCCTGAAGTCCCTGCAAGTTATTGGGGAGCAGTTCACACACAAGAAAAATAAAATAAAATAAAAGCACAAGACATGCTTCACAGTTCTCACTCAGACCTTCTGGGTTGCAAAACAACTTGAACATAAGTGCATTTATAAATGAATGAATGAATAAATAAAATTAATAAAATACTGTTCCAGAAGTTTTTGCAATTTTCTGCCATGAAACAAGCCACTTATAGGACTTTTTAGATAGTTTTTTTAAAGCCAACAAATTTTCCAAGCTGTTTAAAAATAAATATTCAGAGACTTCTCAGTCCCTCCCCCCCCCCATATCCAAGCCCTATGGCAAGCAGATCCCTATATATGGCGGGGGGGGGGGGGGCGGGAAAGGTAACCACAAAAAGCAGTTCACACTCTACCTGGCAGCAAGGGGTCTTCTGCTTCAGAGAACAGTGGTGGCCACTCTGGCTGCCTCCTCCTTCCTGGCTGGCTTGGGCCCTACTCGAGTTCAGGCTTCACAGAGGCCTACACGAGGCCTCCGTGGAAGCCCCGCCCACCCGCCGATCAGCTGAGAGGCGGCAGAAAAGGAGCTCTTTGCAGCTTGTCTGCTGCTCAATTGCCGGCCAGGAGACCAAGCAGGAGAGACGGCGAACAGGGCAAGTGGCTGAGGGGCCTTGGGGCTGGGCAGGGGGCAATGGGGAGTCATGTGAGGTGCCTCTGGGGGGCCCCCCAAGGCAGTGGGGCCCCCAGACAACTGTCTCCCCCTGCCCTATCGTTGTTACGCGCCTGCATATGAAAGTGTCACAAAATTGTGGGTTGAGTGTATCATTTTCCAGGCAAGCAGGCCCAACAGAGCTCAATCACACTCCTCCACAGACAAATACGCTTAGAAGCAAATCTAAAGATGTCGGCAATAAGACACTGTTTTGGAGCCCCAACTGTCAAGATAATAAACAAAAGGAGACATAATCAACTTATTAGAATGCTATATGAATTCTGTTTGATAGTATGCTAGTTACAAGTGTTCTAAAATAGTCCTTGAATTTAAAACAAAAACAAAAACCTTGAGGGACCTGAGGAGCAGTAGTAAAAATGTCCACTTTGGATGAATGGCAGGCCCACAACCATGCTAACTGGTGACAGGTCGGCAGTGCCCCATCCTGAGTGCTGCTGACATTATTGGTTCATGATTATTACAAGGGATTTCAGATATGATCACGTGTGGAGTCTAATTCCAAACTAATATATATTTGAGAGGACTTCTATGTTAACTTTACTATTATCGTTTATTAATAATAAACTTTAACATTTAACTTATCATTTTTATTATAGCAGTTGAATAAAAGCAAGCACTGATATCACACAAGATATAATTGTATCTTTGCATCACTAAGAAAAAAACACATTTTTCAAAAAGTTGCAGGGAATGAAGCACGTTTTACCATCTGTAAAATTCTCATAGGATCAAACATTTCATATCCATATTCTTATTAAATATGAAATAAATTAATCAAACATATTAGAATGCCCTTGCTTAATTTACAGTTCCTTCTCAAAGAGAAAAACAATACTAAAATAATTTTCAGTAGTGTGACGAGTTCTGTCATTTTGTTAATGTCTTTTTGGTATAATCACTGCATTTTTATTTTCTTTTTTCAGATAAAGTAACTGGGTGCTACTAAATTTAGTGAACAAAGTTGCCAGGACAATCTGTTATTTTCCCAGCTGTCAGTTCTGTATATAATGAAGATATCCATTGTAATCAGAGTGTAAACTCCTAGTGGTCTGGGAACAAATCTTCTGGTTTGTTCCTTTATCTATCTCTTAATGTGGGGTAAAGGTATACAAAATTCATTTCTCTCAATGACCCACATACTGGTCAGTGAACTGCCAATCCAAGTGAGAGTCATGCTTCCAAGCCATTCTGCACCCCACACAGGCTGTTTGTGAAGGAGGGCTGCTCCATGGCTCCTAGGGAGTGGATCATCTTCATTGCAATGCTGTTCCCATTGGCAGTTATGGGAGTCACATTGTCATGGCAATGATGCACTCGTTAGTAACCAGGGAGAAGCCCCACCTTCACAAATAGCATGGGTGGGGTGTAGATTGCCTTGGCAGCAGTGAGCAATGCCGCTCACTTGAATGGGTGGTTCACTGCACAGTATGGAAACGAGTAAAAATAATGAAGTGATGGAAACAAAAGTATGCAGGCAAATACCTTTGAGAAGATTGTTCTTTCACCTGCATTTTTTAATCCTAAGTGGGTCAGTTCACAAAGCCAGAAGCCAATTTGGATCCCTAATTGCAGAACCCACCCACCCCCAAATTATCAGGTCTTTCTCTACTTGCTCATACTCCATGCTCAGCCTCCTCTTACAGCCTCCTCATCCTTTCCTCACAGCAGCACAATAAGCCACTTAACTTATTGCCGAGACAATAAACATTGTCTCAATATTGCTTGAACAGCTGTGCTGTCAGCATTTCACACCTGAGTGTGTCTCCACACACTCAAGTGCAAAATGCTTCTAAACATATCCACTGCCTTTTATATTGAACCAACAGACATATTGCATGATAGATCCTAAGCATCCTGTCCAGCACACTTCAGAACTGGCCCTGTGATACTCTGAAGAATTACGGGAGCTGAAGTGGCAAGGTAGATGATTGGAGTACAAGTGGAGAAAGACTCGACACAAATCTGACAGATTACAACATAGAGCACATTTAAAGACCTATGCTCTGGCAATGTGTGCACTAAAGAAGCAGTTCTTTTCTGCTTGCATTGCAGCCACAAGCTCACAGGGGAGTTTGGGCTGGCTCGACTCGAGCCAAGCTCAAGTTTGAGCTGGCTCAACCTGAAAGGTTTTGGAAGAACCAAACCAGGTCTGGTTCAGCCTGAATACAAGCCAAACCGAACCCAGTTTGGTTCAAGCCAGCTCAGAACTTACTGATAAAAGGGGAATCCAGTAAGGATTCCCCTTTACCAGTAAAGGGGGAACCAGGAGGCTTCCCTAAAACTAGTTGGGGCCGGAGGGGAGTAAAGTGTAACATTAAAAATGCTGCAGTGGAGGGGGGCAGTGACAGCTCCCTCCACCCTGCCAGAGCAGGCATGACCGGTTTGGGCTCAGTTCGGGCCTCTGCACAGGCATGGAGGTCACTAAAGTGATCCCCATGTCTGTGCAGAGGCCATTTTTGCATGACCATATGATGACCAGTGGTTACACAAATGGTCTCTGCATATGCATGGAGGCCATTTCAGTGACCTCCAAACCTGCGCAGGGGCCTGAACCAGGCCCAAACTGGCCCCGACTGCTCTGGTGGAGGTAGGGGGAGTCACTGCCCCCTGCCCCCCTGTGCAGCTGCCACAGCCACCACCACCAGCACCTTCAAGTTAAAACTTTACACTTCCCCTGCCCCAACTAGTTTTAGGAAAGCTCCCTGCCACCCCTTCCACTTTACTGGTAAAGAGGAATCCATCAGTTACCCATAGCAACATCTTAAATTATTATTTTTGTGGACAAAATATTTCATATCTGAGCTGACCTGGACTACGCAATTGTAGAAGTGTTCCGTGACTCCTCTTATACAGTGAGATTGGATCAGTTTTGGTCTCTGACTCCCAAGGACAAGGACAAGTTGCTTGGAGTGATGCAACCTACTGAGGCTATTCCCACGAGCAGCAAAAATCGGGCTAGGAGAGCCTAGCCCGAGTTGTGCTGCTCATGTAAACTACCGGGCTCGCAGGCAAGCCTAGTGGCTTACAAGCGGCTAGCTTGCCCTTTAGCCCAGGCTAGTGGAGCGAGCACTCCACTAACTGGGGTTAACGGATCGTGAGTTGCCGTGGTGCGGCTCTGCACTGCAGCAACTCATGAGGAGACCCCTGACCGGGAGACTGAAAAGCAGCCTCTTGGCTTGGGGGTCTCTCCAGCATGCCCTGTGTGCTCGCGCAGGGCAGGCTAGAACTACTGGGGGGCACGTGGCCCCCGAACTCCCCAGCCCCTGCTGGCTCTGTGACAGAGCCGGCTATCGTGTGGGTGGCCGCAGCGGCCGCCCAGGCAGGACTTGCTGCTCGTCTGCGGGGAGAGCGGGCTTAGCACTCTCTCCTCACAAACCCCCTCACTACCTGCTTGCTTAACCCTTGTTCAACATAGCTTATACTATCTGGTAGATGGGTTACTATTGGAGGGAGCCTAGTAGATATAATTTCTTCACTGTGGGAGGACAGGATCCTGTCTTTAGTTATTAGAACGCTTCTAAATAAGTCTGTATTGGATCCCTCAGTATTTAAGCAATTATAGGTCCAGATATAAACCGGGCTACACTCTAACATGCAAAAAAAACCCTGAATTGTGTGTGAAGTGCTCCCTGGTAGCTTGTAGGGACTTTGGGGTAAATCTGGCCAATATATGAATGCACAGCTTCCATTCTGGAGGAGATGCGAACTAAAAGCCCTGTGTGAAAAAGCTCCTGGAGGCAATAATGAGCTGAATAACAGATAACAAACTGAGGCTGTAAAGGGTTGGAACTCAGGGGACAACTTTGATCTACCTGACTTGGACCAGGTTACACATACCCCCAGAAAAAAGAGGTACACAGTTTGTGAGTGCTTCTGGATCCTTTCCCACTGGTTTTCTTGGTTTGCAGTTCTTGTTGTCATGTCAGTCTCTGTGTAGTGCATGATGTAGTGCAGGTCTGTCTCTGTTGTGATTTTTGAGTTTGCAGTTTGGTCTCTCTTTAGTTGTCACCATCTTGGATTGTGGTGCACCTAGGGGCACAAAACTGGGTTGGGTGGTAGGCACTCATGGGTGCCAACTACCACCCAGCCCCCAAAGCTATTGGGCATGGGCAATTTTTAATGATTTTTTAAAAGATGTTTCATTATTTCTGCCATAGGGAATAATGGGGATTTGAGGAAACCCAACTGGCCCATTTCTCCCATTAGGGAGTGCCCAGGCACTCCAAAATGGGTTTGGGGATAAGGCATATTGGGCAATAACTCCCCCCTTGAACCCAAAGTCAGTGGAGTATGTGGTGGTGGTTGTTTTTTAGGGATTTTTTTTAGTTCTTGACCTTCTTGACAATTCTCTCAGTGAATCAAGTCAAACACAAAGTGGATTCTTGGATGCTATATAAGTTCTTCATCATGGGGATTCATTGAGAAAACTGTCAAAGAAACTAAGAACTAAAAAAAAAAATCCTTAAAAAAAAACAAACATACACCCCACCGACTTGGGGTTTGAAGGGGGAGTTGTTGCCAAATGTGCCTTACCCCCAAACCCACTTTGGAGCACCTGGGCACCCACCAAAGGAGAAATGGGGCCACCACAAATCCTTATTATTCCCTATGGCAGAAATAATAATATTTGAAAAATCTTCAAAATATTATTAAAGATCACCTGAGTGCCCAATTGCTTTGGGGTTTGGATGGTACTTGGCACCCATGGGTACCTACCATCCAACTTGGTTTTGTGCCTCTAGGTGCTCTCCATAGGGAATAATGGACCAGTTCAAGTCTCCATTATTCCATACATAGAACCTTTTAGAACTGGTTCAAGTGAGCTTCAAATTCTAACCAAACCACAGGGGGATTCTAATGAACCTGAACCCTGAAATTTGAACCAAACCACTCCAGCCACTTTTGTGCACATCCCTACTAGAAATAGAGATGGGAGATGGACATACATTCTTATATATGTAGATGATCTGGTGGTTTGTTATCAGGAGAAGAAAGATTATTTATTTATTTATTTATTTATTTATTTATTTATTAGATTTCTATACCGCCCTTCCAAAAATGGCTCAGGGCGGTTTAGATAGAGATAGAGAAGAATTTAAATAAAGAAGAAGAAATTAAAGATTTAGGTGAAATAACATTATTGGAATAAATGTGAGATGATGGAAGTTTTACACTCAATCAGAGGTGAAAGTTATAGGCTTAACTGAGTGTCTTGGTTTAATATAGGCAAATGTGATTAGTATGCCAATGAAAGCGGGTTTCTTAAAGGAGAAGAAATCCAATGAGTCTCTGGAAAGCAGTGAAAACTACAGAATGGAAATTGGAAAGTTACTGTTCACGACAATGCATCATGTCCTGATATTGCAGCAGCAATTGGAATATTGTGTAGGAAAATGTGTTCACTGACAAAGTAAGACTGGATTGCACTTAAAAGATTTACAGAGTATTTAAATAGCACAGCAGATCTGGAATTAATATTGCCAGCATGTGAGCAACGCAAGTTAGTAGGATACATGGATGCTGTGGAGGAACAGCCCTCTATTCCTCTAAACTTTTTTACTGCTGTCACCAAGTAAACTTTTGGTATTGCTGGGTCCATTACAACAGCCCTTCACCTTTATCAAAAATTACAAAAAACCAATAACCCCTCAGTAGTGTGGAAAGGCTTATAGGCATGGGTTAGAGACAAATCATCAAGCTTCTAATTTTTTTATAACAAGGAAGTTTACTTTTAGGAAAAAATGCTTCAACTAAAACATTACTTCTGCAGCAAAAAAATACAAATACAAAGCAGTTATTAACAGAGCAAGTTAGGGGGAAATAAAAACTGGAAAAACACAATCAGTATCTGGCCCTATACTGGTCCCTACTCAAGAGTCCTCTGTGTTTTCTTTTCCGCTTCTGCCTTGCTGGGTAGTCTCTGGTTCTAATTATAGCACAAGTCTGGGGTTCAGTCCAGCCTGGCTCTTCCTTTTCTTCCAGTGATTTCAGCTCGGCTTCTCTTCTTGCTTTCTGCTCATCCTCTGCTTTCCTGGTCTCACTCTAGCAGATTTCCAGACTCTCTTCCTTCTTTTGCAACCTCCAGCTCTGATTCTCTCCAACAGACTTGCCTTGCCAAACCCTCTCAGATCTCTCAATACATACATTTTATGGGCCCAACAATTCCTCAACTCAGCCAATCGGAACAAATCCTTCCATTTTTCAAAATCTCTTTCCCCACTAAAAATCAACTGTCATACAGAAAAACAAGTTTGAACCTTTGACCCTGCCAGCCTTCTCCATGCACAGGGATTTGCAATCACAGAAAGAATGCTATTTACAATAATGAAGTTTTGGGAATATAATAATAATTCATTCAAAATACAAGGGCTATTTACAAAAAGATGTTTGGGGAAATTAACAGCAATACAGGGTCTTAGAGGTCTAGGCCTCATTTCTCCACAGATGCCAACCTAGCTGAATATAGAGACGACAGAAAGTCAGAGAATCACAATGTATGCTTCTATGGAAGAGGAGCACTCTCATGGTTAAGCAAGAAACTATCGATTGTAGTTTCATCTTCAGCCGAAGCTGAGTATATATCTGTGGCATTAGCTTTTCAAGAGGTTATTCGGTTTCATAAACTTCTAGAAGATTTTGGAGTATTTGCATTGAAGTGGACTATAATGTATTTATAGTTGTATTATTCTGTCACAAAGTGAGAAGGTTTCACAGAAAAGTAAACATATTGATGTGAAATGCCATTTTGTAACAGAATTACAAGAGAAAATATTATTGATATAAAATATTCATCATCATCCACTTTATTACAGCCAACAGCCAAATAGAATAAAACTACTACAGAATAATACAATCAGGTTACAGAATAAAAGCAGATAATAATACGATACAACAAAAAGGAAGCAAATACTAATGCAGTAAACCTTCACCAAATTTCTGCTACTCAAACCCTGCATCACTCCTTTCGACCCTCCTCTGCCGTAGTTTGCCTGCTATAAAGCAGAACTTTGCAACTCTCAAGGAAATAGAATCGTTCAAATCTGCCAATAAAAAAATCTACTTTCACTTGCTCTGAAGCTGACCCAAACTGACGTAATACAGGGGTAATTAACTCTTCTCTGAGATCCCTATAGAAACTACATTACAACAATATATGCTCGGTAGATTCCACTTCTCCTGCCAAACATGGACATAATCTCTGGTTATAGGGAACCTTATGAAATCGCCCTTCCATCACTGCCGACTGCAACACATTCAGCCTAGCCGCTGTTAAGGCCCTACGATGCTCCACATAATTTATCTTTCGTAAGTATCGTGCCAAACATTGTCTATTTATTTGGGTTCCCATCCGTACGCCATACCCCACTTTACTAATATCGCTCTGTCTGGCTATGTCACTTATACGCTGGTTTATAGTGTCTCTGGCCTTGGCAAACCCTAACTCCCTTATTGCCGGAAGTGAAAACCCCAACCAGCTTAATTTCCTGTCAATTGCACTTTCCCATCTGGTCTTATAATCATCCAGCAGAACCAGTGGGGCGAGACGAGCTGGAAAAAAAACCAATTTAAGCCAATAGCCAAAAATGGCTTTCCAGATTCTGGCTTCGACAGGAAGTCATCCCACTTCTAATCTAAGACAAGCATTGGGAGCCAAACGAGCTACCCGCAACATAACCCTAAGGAATTTAGATTGAACCGCTTCTACCTTCCGTATATCCGCATAAGGGCCCAACTGTGCCCCAACCAGCAACAGGGCAAGGGCCTTAGCTCTGAACAATTCAAAAACCACCTGTACTGATTGTGCTCGTTTCCTAAGATGTAAGGAATAGAGTGCCAAAGCTACTTTTTGGGCGTTTTGCGTTATATAATCCCTATGGGCATTATTGGTCTTATTTGCCTGAAGGACTGTACTTAAATTGCATAACCTGTTCTAATTTGTGGCCAGATATAAAATATTGTGCTTCAAAAGAAATGTTTGCATACATATTGACAAAACCATTAACCAGAGAACAATTTCAAAATCTGCAGATGGCAATTGGGCTCATAAATAAAAGGAACAACGAGAAGGGGAATGTTGGGATTTCTGTGACATTGTCCTTGCCTCTGATGTATGTATATCTCTGAGGTTGAGTATGTATATCTGTGGGGCTTGGGGTAGAGTTTAGAATGTTTGTGAATCATCAGTTCTGTAGACTGATTGGTCAGTTTGTATTTCTTACTGGACGCTTGAGACTATTATTTTTCTGTTGGGATGATCTTTCACTCTGAGTAGAACTGCTGTTTATAATTTGGTAATAGTTAAGTAATAAACCTTAGTAACATTGTTCAATAGCCTTCATAAGTTTCAGTTTCAGCTTTGTTACACTCCACTACAGAGGGGGAGGGGAAGGTGATGGCCACCTGATGGCCATGACATTTCAGAGCAAATTGGGCCAGTTTGAGGGCCTGTGAGCAACGCCACCTCCTCTCTCCTCCTGAATGGGAGCTTGCCAGTGCCCTCTGAAGTCATCAGATAGCCCCATCTAAATGACAACTAATGTGATATCAACTCACTATGTGCTGGGATTGTGCTAGTGAGTTAGGGTCATTGATGGACCTATTACAGAAAAGAAAAAGAAACCACAATGGCATAACATCCAAAACACACTAAGTGTTCTAAAGAGAGAAAAAATTGCCTCACAGCAATAGCTGTTTTCAACCAAAAAATCATAACGGTTCAATAATAAATATAATTATGTTCAATCTGAGCAATATATTTTTTGTAATAGCTTTACATAATTACCATCCTGGAAGACAAAACCATAATCAATGCTGCCATCTAAAGCAGCTCTTTTTAACTGTCTGATTAAACTCCCAAAATACAACAAATCCTCAGCTCAGTATGCCAGCAATCAAAGAGGCTTGGAATGCCTGGATTTCCCATTCAAATTCTGATTAAAGGTCAAATGCATCATGAAGCAAAGGAAATCAGTTTGGTTTAAATCAAGACACTTTAAAAGAGCACTTTAAAAATATATTTATCACAAATCATTTTAGCAAATACAATAAAATTCATACTTCAAATCAAATCCTTTCTTATGGCCACAGGCCAATATAATTATACCAAGAAATATTCTACAGTGTACACTCACAAATTACAAGCACACACAGTTAGCTGGTGGTGAACTTTACACACGGCAACATAAAAATTTGCAACATTGTGAGTGACACCGTGGTAGCTGTCTGAAAAGAGCCAGGAAATATAGAATTGATCAGAGTGACTTGGGAAACTACACCAAAGTGGATTGTGGTAAAACAAGCAGATTGTGATAAAACAAGCAATAAAGCTAAGATTGTGATAAATCTAAGATTGTGGTAAAACAAGTAATGCAGAAGGCCCTCTTTATTTGTGTGGGTTCCGTTCCCACCTATATGTGCAGATAACGAAATCATAAATAAAGAGACCTTAACTCTATGGGGATTGGTGCGGGGGGGGTGGGGGTGGGTAGTTTCCTAAGCACACTGAAGTGTGCTGAAAATCACAATAAAAAACGGGGGGAGGGGTGTAGAAATAAGCATAGTACCTTGTTCTCTAGTTCTTCAGCTCTCCAACAATGCCCCCAAAACTTCCAAATACTCCAGTTTTTATTCTTTTTTTAGGGTGTTTCCCCTTCCCCCCAGAAAAGAGCAATAAAATGGCTCAGCACTACAAAATGGTGGCAGGAAATTATGTCAGAAGTCATTTCCGGCCACTCAAGAACCACGAATAGGCAAAAATTGTTGAGATGTATGTGTATATACATTGTATTTGTTCTTCCCTCTGATGCATTGTATGTATATCTGAGTATAGGCTTGGGGTAGTTAGCAATGTTCGTGTCAATCATCAGTTCTGTAGACTGATTCGTCAGTTTGTATTTCTTACTGGACGCTTGAGGCTGTTATTTTCCTGTTAAGAATATCATTCACTCAGAGTAAGACTGTTTTTTATGATTTGGTAAGTTATAAACCTTAGTAACTTTGTTCAATAAACAACAAGCCTAAGTTTCCACTCCACTACAAAAATAGTCCTATTTTCACCCCACGAATAATGAAACTGGGTCCCTATGACCCAACCGCAGATATGCGAAACTGCAGGTGCCGGGACCATAGGTGATGAGGGCCACCTGTATAATAAAACATGTTCAAGGATTTCAACTACCCCTGTGCCATACAGGCAGGGAATCTCACAATCCCCAGAATGAAAAAAGCTGTGTCCTTTGATTCTTTGTATTGTTGAAAGCCATCAGTTAATGAGTAAACATTTCTGTATCATGTATGACTAATTTTATATCAATGAATATCAAAGGGCTGGAAAAAATTCTGATTAAAAAACCTGTATTGATAGGAAAGCTTATGGCTATGTGATTGGACATCAACTGGGAATCCTCTAGGTATGCAGCAGTCCTGCACTCTATAGAAAGGACAGTCAAAATGTTACATTACAAAACTGGCATTCAATCAAATCATATGTTGCATAGTCAGGAATGTGACATTTACTGGCTAATTTAAAGAGATCCAAAGAGAAATAGCAGGATACTCTTTTATTAAAGGTAAAGTGTGCCATTGAGTCAGTGTGGACTCCTGGTGACCACATTATTACTTGCCACTAAATGTCAAGCCCTAAGAGCCTTCAGTAAATGTGCAAATGTCAGCTTTATTTCCATCATCTAATGGTTAAAGAGATTTACCATCCCACAGCGTAATGCTAAAAACAAATCTCATGATACAAATATCTCCGAGATTTCCCATCAAGCCTTAACATCTTAAAATATACTCGTAAACATCAATGTTGACCAAGTTTCAGTTTCTGACATTTACTGTAAGATAGCCACATACAGTGCAAATGTATATGAAAAGAAGCATACAAAGTTTGACACTGAGAATTAGTCTATTCACTAGCAAGCAATTGATTTCTATTCTTCATGTGTCTTTGGTTTTGTACCTACAATAGAGGCAGTACAAGATGAGTAATGTGGCCTTCATATCTTGGTTCACAATATCTGCAAAGACACAAACAAAATGGGTGTCATACAGTCTTCCATTTCTTGAGGAATCGCTAGCTTAACAAATGTAAATGGGAAATTTAAGTGAGAGCAGTAACACTCAAGAGTGCCAGTAAGGTGCTACAGGGCACATGAAGGCAAAACACATCAAGAAGCCCTGTAGTTAAGCACAGAGGCACTGTACATAAGGAAGGGAAATGCCTGTCAAACTGAAAGTGATGGCTGGAAATGCAATCAGGAGGGCTCGGGCAATCGGGCCATGCCCACTTTGCATGTGATGTCATGCGGCTACCAGCAGGAGGGACATGGGCCGCTCTTCCACTGGCTACGTCACTGGGTACACTTCAGGCAGACTGAGGAGGAGATATCTGCCTAACAAACTTCATTGGAGGGGTTTAATCTGGGTACATGGAGGAAAATCAAGGATACAATATACAAACATATTTTATTAATATAGATATTATAATCCATAAAGCCAAACTACCAATATAAATTCCAATAATATAATTCATGAATGCAATAATTGACTTTAATAAAATCTCTTCATAATTTCAACATGTGGCCACATTTTCTAGTTAACTTGTAGATCCTTTATTTTAAAAAACTTGCAGGATATCAGGAAAGTTATTTTCATCAAATGCTGTTTGACTCAAAGGTCTTCATCACAGGCTTTCTTTTGCCAGCTTTTCCTTAATACAAAAGATTGAAAGAAGAATCAGTTTTTCCCCTCCTGAGAACCAATAGAAATTCTCTTCTTATCTGGGAGCTTTTTGCTGCCACTCCTCAAGTGGAAGCTACAACTGCTGAGAGATAAATGGGCTACCAGTCCTTGTGTCAAAACACATTTGGCAAAAATCAATGTTTTGGCATATCCTGCAAGTTTTTTTAAAACAAAGGATTCACAAGTTAAGTGTGGACACATGTGAAGAGTGTGGAAACTATGAAGAGATTTTTAATAAAGTCAGTTATTATATATAATGAATTGTATTAATGGAATTTGTATTGATGGTTAGTTTGGATAATTATTGAATATATATTTGTTGATTTTTATAGATTTATGGATCAGCTATACTAATTAATATATTACATATTTTCATGTTGTATCCTTGATCTTCCTTAGTGTATACAGTTTTTGTCTATATAATGTCTATACATCATGGGAGTTTAATCTGAATCCAATTGGGAAGGGAGACAAAGAGCTGCGATCTGAAAAATGGGAAAATAGAAACCATTATGGGTCTACAGAGAACAGCTTAGAAGCAAAAAGGACTTGTATAGGAAACTGATGGAGGGGCATATAATCAAGGAAGAGCAGAACTGCTTAATGCCTATTGTGCTTCTCCCAAAAGGTGAATGCGGCCGAGCGAGGCAAAAGATCTATAAACCCCAACAGCCAGAGAAGCCAAGAAGTACCAGGGCTCTGTCCCTGCACATCCCCCCTCCACTTTACCCCTGGCTGTAGATGGAGCGTAGCTTGATTAAGCAAAGCATTTGGCAATATATCAACTGTGTTGTTAATGTGAGCTAGAGGATGCTATGGTTATTCACAGCTGGTTGAACAACTGGCCTAAATGAACACTCATTAATACCTCCACATCATTTTGGAGGGAGGGAGCTATTGAGTGGAGGGAGATATTGAGTGGCCATAGGGCCCTATGCTGTCCAATATTTTCATAAATGACTTGGAGGTGGCAATAAAGGGGATGTTTATCAGATCTGGAGACGATATGAAACCAGTGAAGTTAGCTAACTTCTTAGAAGACAGAATCAAGATTCTATCCAATCTGGACAGACTTGAACCAATAAGATGAAGATCAAAAGAGACAGTCGAGAAACCAACAGGTAAGATGGAAAAAGTGGCCCTCAACACTGCTGCTCTTAGCTAGTAAGTATATGTGAAAATAATCCAGGTGCCTTATTGAACAAATTGAACATGAACCAACAGCATGATGCAGATGCTAAAAAAGCTAATGCAATCTTAGGCTGCATCAACAAAAGCACAATCGAAGGAGGCCCTTGAATATTATGGGGGTTATGTTACACAATACCACTGCAAATGCAAAAAAATACGATAATTGAAACTTTGTGCCTATGAGGATGATGTGGTTATTTTCCTTGGTCAGATAAAATACCAAAAAATTAAATAAATCCGGAAATAAGAGAAGAGTACAGTACTGTACCTTGGCCACTCCAGCTCCTCCTGTAATGCTCCCACAAAATGCCTCAAAAAGACATTCTAACATGCCTCCACACTGCCTCCAGAACTCTCTCCAAGCCAGAAATGCAACTGGAAGTGTGAAATGTGCACAGGAACTTCAAATGGCTGAAACTCAGCCCCATGATAATTGAAACTGCAAATAGCTGAAACTGAAAATGTGGAGCCTGTAAAATTTGAGGGCCCCTGTACTGTGTCCAGTTCTGGTCCCCACATTTTAAGGTGGGCAGCAGGGGTCTGGAAACCAAATCCTATGAGAAACAGGTGAAGAACTTGAGTGTGTTTAACCTGGAGAAGAGAAGACTAATGGGAGAGATGATAGCTGTTGATGGGCTGTCCCATAAAGCTGCCATATAGGAGGAATGGACTTGTTCTTTGTTGCTCTTGAGGTTCTAGTTGACTAGAGCCAATGGGTTAAAATTCCAAGGAAGCAGATTTTATTTATTTATTTATTAAATTTATACCCCGTCCAAACTTGCGTCTCTGGGCTGGACATTCTTAACTGTAAGAGCTGTTCAACAGTGGAACAGTCTGCCTCATGCACTGGTGGGCTCTCCATTGCTGGAGGTTTTCAAACAGAGGCCGAACAGGCATCTGTCAGGAATGCTGTAGAAGTTTCTTGCCCTGAATGGTGAGTTGGGTTAGAAGTCCTCCAAAGCATATTCCAGCTCTAAAGTTTTAGGATTCTAAAGCCCTGTATATTGATAGTTCTTGCAAAACTGTGGTGAAATTGTCTGGATATACAATTGTCTGGAGACCCGCCCCCAGGGTCGTTCCAAATCCCCAACTGTGAATTATTTCACTTTATTTTAAAGCAGCAACAACAAAGTAAGTCTCTAGAGTTTTTATTTATTCTAAAAGAAAATGTTCAGCTAGGATTGTATCAAAATGCCTAGGAAGATGCCTAGGAAGACTCAGTAGGATGTAAAACTGCTCTCTGCCATACATTGTCCTTGTCAAAGGAGCTTGGATGACTGGTGAGCACTATGCATTTAGTTTGTACTGAAATCAAATCAATGCTACTTGATAATTTTAATATTAGACCTAATGCATTTCAGTGTTTTCTGGTTTGCACTGACTTTTGAAAGCTTCCTATTGCTCCCTAAGCTTGCTTGCCCAGCACAAACTATCGTCTGTGAAATATCCATCTCCTATAATGACTGACCTTCAGGGTTGATGGGAGTGTTTAGAAGGCCTCCATCCAGGAGCAAGTCTACAGCAAGGTTAACATTGTGCACCTGTGAAAGGTCAACAAATAAAAGGGAATCTCAAACGCATTAACATACAATAGATTACTGCACTAAAAGAACTCAGGTTATGCAATTCTGTTTTATTTTCTGAGCAGCCATATGTAGACCATAGTTATTTATTTGATTGTAACCAGACTGAAACAAGTACATACATGCTCAGCTCCAGAGGACAGCAACGACATAAATACACTAGGGTCCCAAGACTAGCAAAAGGTTCCATGCCCCAAAAGGACCATTACTCTTATTTTACCCAAGGGGGTTGGAGGCAGTGGGAGAGAATTCTTCCACGACTATTATTTCTATACCACTTTTTGATGAACAAGTACTCAAAGCAGCTTACACAGAAGGAGAAGGAGACGTTGGCTCCCTCTCCTCAAAAGGCTCAACAGTCTTAATTTATGAGTCCTACCTATTGCAGGCTAAAAGTCTCCCAAAGTCAAACTGTACAATAACCTACCATTTCTGAAGTAGAACTTGGATGCAAAAAGAAATCTCCCAGATTCAGGAAATAGCCCTCAAGCTGCCCAATTAGTAAGAGTAAAATGACTCCATCTGCAAACTAGAAAATAAAATATTATATACTTCTAATACAGCTTAATCCTAGTTTTAGTTCTGTTCTCCTCACATTTTCTAAGGCAGAAAGGATGTGCCCACTGGGCACAAAGTACTGGGTATGTCTAATATAACTTCTATCTGCACCTGCACAAAACAGAGTGATCCATAAACTGCTTGAAGTGTTACAATAATACAAGCCTTTCCTGTCCTCTCAGTTCTTGCAATACATCCTACAACCTTAGGCCTGTTTAATATATTGCCAGTGCCTCAGAGCAACTCGAACTCCTGTACTGTTGTTCAAAGTCGGTTGCCCCGGACTGGAATGGGGAGGAGATTTCTGGCAGGGGTGCTGATGGGGGCTTCCATTCTTAAAACATGAGCTAGGAGCCCTGGATCCTAAAATGTGAACTGGGACCCTGCCCTAAGGTCCATGCCAAACAGAGTCACTGCCCATCATCCCTAGCTGCTCGTGTACTGCCTTTGGCTGGGGATTATGGGAGCTGTAGTCTAAACTCTTTGGGAATTCCCGTTACAGGGAACACTGGTAATGGGGCCATATGAGTGAAGGTTTTCCTGCATAAAAAGCTCTCCACATTCTCATGTGGAAAGCTAGCATATGAGGGGATGCTATACTAAAGCCTGTCTTTCAGACATGCCTGACTTCTACAGATGTTTTTGTTTAACTTGGGGGTGGGAGTGGTGGAATTCAGATACATGATCTCCCTGCATCTGAAGTGGTACAGTCCAGGAAGAAATCATTTCTGCATTTCAAACTGGCCTATTATGTGGCCTTGATCAAGTCACTTCCTTAGCCTCCCATCTAGACAAATAGTGATCTCTGTCAGAAGGCTATCATGAGGACAAACAGCACAAAGTACTTTGCAAATTAAAAGTGGTACAGTCATCACTGGTAGCAGATGTTTACCTGAGAGTTAGCATCTTTCACAGTTATTCCTAATTTTCTGATATGCCTGTTGACAAATTTCAAAAACACCTAGAACAGATAGCAGCATGAAATTATTAATATGCTTCATGGTTTTATATCCCTTTTAAAAGTCTGTAAAAAAAACCCTAGATATTCACCTCTTTGACAGCATCCAGTTTCTCCGGAGCATGTTTCAATAATTCATCAAAGATTTCAGCTTCTGCAGTGAAGCAATAAATGTTAACTTGTATTATTTTCAATACGTGCCACTCAAGTATATTGAGATGACTTTCTCGGAAGGTGCATGTCATAATAATGAATACAACCCATCAGCAATTCTGTGTGGCAGAGATGCCGGTGGTGGGGCCGGGGGCAGTGTGCTTTTCACATCATTTCTCTCTATTTTTGTACGTACACTACATCCCTCTCTTTTCTTTGTTGTTTGCTACCTTTGCCTCTTTCTCCTCTCCTTCTGAAGTTCCTCTAGATTATATGCCTCATTTTGTTTATGTGATTCTGTACAGTGTCATAGCTGTTGATAGTGCTGTGCTGTCAACATTTCAAAACAACAGCAATAATAATTTGCTTTGCCCTGTGGTATTTGACATATTGATCTTTACACAGAGGTAGACTGTAATTGCTTCCAGGCTGAGTCTCTTTTCTCCCAGGTGAACAACTTCTAGTCACTTAGAACAGTGGTAACCTTTTTATCTGGAGGGAATATTTTTCAAGGCAACCTGCTTCTCTGCCAAGAAACCCTGCATGTCTGCCATGGAATGCCTGTTATGTTGCAGATCAAACAGAAGAGCATCATTTCTTGCAGGGCACTGGCCAGGCCAGAGCTATTCTGCTCAAATGGATAGGAAAGCAGTTATTTGTAATGTGTTCATTATATTTAATACAATGATACACCCAAAAGCCATAGGCAGCAGGTTGACTTCTTATAGGAGGGAGTGCCCGTTCTAAAATGGCACCTGCTGTGACATAAGCACACACCATTTAAAACAAAGCATGCTTTATTCTTCAGAACTATTGTTTAATGTGGCAAATCTTGCAGATTGACTGATTAATTGACTCATGATTAATCAATGAAAACTGAATTAACAAAAATCACAAAATGAAGGGACCCTAAAGCACAGCAACAAGGAATCCAATACAGAAAGAAAACAGCTGCATGGATTGGACTTCACTCCAAATGTGTTTGGACATTTTCAAGGGGGGGAAATCAATTTCTCTTACATGCACTTCTAAAATATAGGAAGAATTGTTCAAACACCCTTTGTAGTTGCAGCTAATTTAAGACAATTCTGCTTGAGTTGGCTGCAGCTGGAAGGTTTTTCTTTAAGGAATAAATATGGCAGTTTGTTTATACTGAAAAAAGACCACTTAGTTCACTTCCCAGAGCTTTCCCAGACAGCAGGTGGGTTTACTGAGAGGCTTTACTGCGAGTTTGAAGTTGCCCAAAAAAACCGACGCAAAAAGTGGATTTTTTTAAACCCTGGATATAAATCGGACTTTACTCTAAGGCACAATTAAAAAAACCAAATTGTGTGTGAAGTGCTCCCTGAGAGCTCGCTAGTGCTGAAATAGCTCTCTGTATCCACTGCCCCCAAACAGATTATCCAATGTAGTGTGCTACTAGTGGGGAAAAGGGTAGGCTATAGTACAAGGAGAATAATACAATAACCCTCAATAACCAATACAATTGTCCTAAAAAGCACCTCACTGTTATCTATCAACATACTGCAGATGAGGGCATTAATGTTTAGGATAATAGCTTGCCTAAAGTTCTGAATGTGGTGACTTTTATTTTATTCTTATTACTATTAGATAATTACTATTTTTATTGTTTGAGGTTTTTCCAGATGGGGATGTATACTGAGGGAGGAAGTGTGATACAAGAAAACCAGAGTCACTACGGGCTGTCTACAGACTGCTGCCTTCCCCATGTTCCCACCTCCATTTGCTACATTATTTTAATGGAGTATTTGTGCAATTTGTGGAGTATTTGCACAAGCCAGCAAACCAACTTCAGTTGTTCAACATTACAACTTCTACAACCAGGGGCGTAGCAAGGTTGGAGTGGGCCCAGAGACGAGATTTTAAAATGGGGCCCCCCCACTCAAAGTCCAGGGCCTCCGCACACCCCAGGCCCCCAAGGATTTAAGTCTGATATTCCAAAATAAGTATGCTGCCTGCAAATACATTTCACTGAATACACACACGCACACGTCACAATATATAGTGATATACATTGAGTACTATATATTTGTGCTACTTTTAATGCCTAGAACACACTAGAAAGATGAATGTTTAAAATGGCCCCCTCGCTGCAGATTAGCCAAGGAGACTTTCAACCATGCAGGGTGAGCCTATGTTTGTTTTCTCAGAATTCTGAACAAATTCAGTCAAGTTTGATTCCAGGAGGTTTTTCACAGGAGGCTTTTAAAGCCCTTTAAGACACATCTCCTCTGGAATAGAGGTGCTGCATTCACATGTTGGTGAGATTTACCCTGAAGTCCCTGCAAGTTATTGGGGAGCAGTTCACACACAAGAAAAATAAAATAAAATAAAAGCACAAGACATGCTTCACAGTTCTCACTCAGACCTTCTGGGTTGCAAAACAACTTGAACATAAGTGCATTTATAAATGAATGAATGAATAAATAAAATTAATAAAATACTGTTCCAGAAGTTTTTGCAATTTTCTGCCATGATACAAGCCACTTATAGGACTTTTTAGATAGTTTTTTTAAAGCCAACAAATTTTCCAAGCTGTTTAAAAATAAATATTCAGAGACTTCTCAGTCCCTCCCCCCCCCCATATCCAAGCCCTATGGCAAGCAGATCCCTATATATGGCGGGGGGGGGGCGGGAAAGGTAACCACAAAAAGCAGTTCACACTCTACCTGGCAGCAAGGGGTCTTCTGCTTCAGAGAACAGTGGTGGCCACTCTGGCTGCCTCCTCCTTCCTGGCTGGCTTGGGCCCTACTCGAGTTCAGGCTTCACAGAGGCCTACACGAGGCCTCCGTGGAAGCCCCGCCCACCCGCCGATCAGCTGAGAGGCGGCAGAAAAGGAGCTCTTTGCAGCTTGTCTGCTGCTCAATTGCCGGCCAGGAGACCAAGCAGGAGAGACGGCGAACAGGGCAAGTGGCTGAGGGGCCTTGGGGCTGGGCAGGGGGCAATGGGGAGTCATGTGAGGTGCCTCTGGGGTCCCCCCAAGGCAGTGGGGCCCCCAGACAACTGTCTCCCCCTGCCCTATCGTTGTTACGCGCCTGTCTACAACTATGTAACAACTCTGTGTTGCACAGTCCGTTTCTGTTTACCTAGGTGGCATAAAATGTCCTCTGAGTGAAGGTGGACTAAAGGTGGGCATAAAATGGCTGCCAGAGCCACATAATGGCGCAGTGGGGAAATGGCTTGACTACCAAGCCAGAGGTTGCCAGTTCGAATCCCTGCTGGCATGTTTCCCAGAAACACTTATATTGGGCAGCAGTGAGATAGGAAGATGTTGAAAGGCATCATCTCATACTGCGCGGGAGATGGCAATGATAAACCCCTCCTGTATTTTACCAAAAGACAACCACAGGGCTCTGTGGTCACCAGGAGTCGGCGGCACACTTTACCTTTACCTTTAAAATGGCTGCCAGGCAGTGCAGGTGCTAGACTAGCATGTAGAGCAGTGCAGCCCCAGCACATGCAGCCCTTTCCCAATGTCTCTAGTCACACTCAGTGCCAAAACTACCAAAGCAACCCCCACTTGCACCCCAAGAAAACAACCTAGAGATGTGATAGCTATGGAACTGGACAAGGTTTTATTGGTGCAAGAAATACATTAAAATATTTTAAAGTAAAGGGGAAAACAAGCTTAAAGCAACCTCCAATCCAACCCCAAAGTAGGGATGTGCATGGAACCAGTTCCCTTGTAGCCGATGGTGGGGTAGGGGTGGCTTTAAGGATGGGGGAGGGTGCACCTACCCCCACCCCACCCCCCACCTCCACTGTGCTTCCCCCTCTGGCGCTCTGTGTATAAATGGTTTGGCAGGGCAGCAGCATACCTCCTTGCCGCTCCATTGTTTTCCTGACTGGTGCGTGTGCCCACAACGTACGCATGTAAGCACAGCACTTCCCATAACTTCCGGTCAGGAAAATAACAGGGTAGCCGGAGGGGGGAAGCACAGTGGGGGTGGTGGTAAGTGCACCGTCCCCCATCCTTAAAGCCACACCTGCGCCCGCATTTGAACCAGTTAAAATGTGGAGGATCCAAACCTGTTTGGCATTCTAAGAATAGGACACCAAACAGGTTCGTGCACATCCCTGCCCCAAAGAACCAGCCACAGATGTTACGGCTAGTGGGTCTGCAAAAATGTTGACAAAAACTGTTCTCTTCTTTTATTTTCAATTTCTTGGAGTATTTGGGCACTTGTAACAGTGCATCTGACCACTGCATAGCATCTGCTGGAGTTTCTGTTGTGGCTGCACATTCTGGCAGCCTGAAGGAGACCAACAAAGCAAACAGCAAGGAGGACAAAAAACTACCCACAAAAAAGGCAAAGCACAATCAATCTCGCCCACCCTACCACAAACTGAGCTTTTCCAGCCATGTTATGCTTTTGCAGGCTAATGTGTACAAGGGTTAGTGTGTGCTAATACGCGCTCTCTCTCTCTCTCTCTCTTTATTTATACATTTATATTTTTAAAAATATGGGCCGGAGCAGAGCAGAATTCCAGTGAAGTACCTAGGCTACCAGAAGTGAACTGTGTGCTTCAGGTAAGAGAAGGGCAGAGATGTATTGCACAGATGAAGTGGGGTGTGTGCCATTGGTGGAGACTTCACTGCCCCACTTCAGCCCTCATGCTGCAGCTTGTACTCAATCTGTGGCACATAGAGCCAATTTTCCACACTGCTGTTTTCAGGACAGTTTAAAATTATCATTTTTTAGAAAGACAGTTAATTCAACACTGAAGGGCTAAAAGACATGAAAAGAGTTGGAAAGGGCCACCTGCCATCTGAACTCCACAGTCAAGCTGCTATAAATCACCTTCTGGAAAGTGTCTTAGTGTTAAAATCTCATCTATTCCAGTAGGTGGCCCTGCCCCTTATATATTAAGAAAAGTGTTATCTTTCAGACCAGGGAACTTTAAAATCACATTCATAAATGCTGCGCAGTACTAGCCCTCTTCTGTGAAGCAAAACTAATGTAGTTCTTTGCCTGCAAGAGTATTGGGGAAATGTTGTTATTAGCAAAGCAAGATCCAAAGCTCTTTGCAGAGAATCAGAACTGCTATCAAAGTCACAAAACTTTAGGAGGCAGAACAGAGTAGAGAAACACTGGAACAACCATCTTGGTTCTGTAACTTACTAGAAGCGTCTTCTGCAGCTTCCCTAAATATGCAACAAAAGGAATAATGTGTTAGGAAACAGAAAATTAAAACAACATATTTAGCCATACCCAGAAACTAGGCATTTGACCCCAGCCTTGACAACTTTCCGGAAGGGAAGTTCAGGACAATCCCATATGCCCAAAGACTCTGTCCCTCAGAAACCACATCTCATGTTCTATTGTATTGTGTGTTTTACAGGGTTGTTTGTTATCATTACATTTCTCTGCTTTTAACTAATTTTCCAGGCCATATGGATTCATTTTATACTAGTTTCTTGCTGTCCAACCAGAAAGATGAGATATCCCTAAATGTCTCCTAGTTTTGTTTGATTGCAAGTAAAATCAGGCAACAAATGCTATCTTCTGTAAAGCAGGCTGAGTAGTGAAAGGGGTATAAATTTTACTCTATAAAATTTTACTCTGTAAAACTTTGGGAATATGCATCAATGGCTAAGATTACTTCATAAATAAAGAACAAATCAGAGGATAAATTCATTACAACGTGGGAACCATTTATATATTATAATTTGGTTCATGGTTTAACACCACATCCAAAATTTGGATTTTTTTTTGTAAACTAGGCTATAAGTGTTATATCTTTTGATGTTTGTATTGATGCATAGATATGTTACTCAGCTGCCACTGGGTTAGAACAAATTGTTAGGAGGAGATATGATAGGGAACTGGAATCCAAGTTGATGTATTAGATTATAATGAGATGTCATATGTGTTTCTTTTATTTTCTTTCTGTGTTGGCTGTTCTTTAATATTTCTTTAAATAAATAAAATTTTAAAAATAGTAGAGGTATAGTTAAAATTCTATTATGCTTGAATAGTTGTTCTCTTTGTTTGACTTACAGTATATAGTATGCTGGTCTGTGACCGTATCAATAAAGATTGATTGATTGACTGCATATTCTGTATAAATTTAGAGAGATTTACAATAAATTTACACATACCAGGTGGCAAAGGGGAGAGATTACCAATTGTGTGTCTCTAATTTTTTTAAAAAAAAATCCAGTACTTTTAAGAACACTGGAGCACGTGCAGTCGTATTTCCAAGCACCACATAACATTTGCTGTGGCTGAACAGTATATTACAGCATATTTTGAGGGGTGCAGGGATCCTCATGGAGAACAAGTATATCAATGGCTGCAACCGGGTGGCTGCGACCGGGTGGCTATAGGCCACCTCCAGCCTCAGAGGCAAGATGTCTCTGAATACCAGTTGCAGGGGAGCAACCACAGGAGAGAGGGCATGCTCTCATCTCTTTCCTGTGGGCTCCCCAGAGGCATCTGGTGGGCCACTGTGTGAAACAGAAGGCCAGACTAGATAGGCCTTGGGCCTGATCCAGCAGGGCTGTTCTTATAGCAATGGATTTTTAACGTGAGCAACTATGCCTGCCTATCTATCTATCTAGCTAGCTAGCTAGCTAGCTATCCAAGGTATATATTAGTAATTGCACCTTTGTACAAGCTAACAAACCCACTTGGGTTGCTCTACATTCACCTTCTAGAGCTGCTACATCTCCACCTGGCATGCCCCTCACTTCCGCACCTCTACATAGCTCTGCAGTCCTCTCTCCTGTGCTGTGCAGTTCACTTCTGATCACGTAGTATCACCTTGCTGATGGCTTCCCTCGTGCATGCATTTCCCCCACTCTTTAATGTTTTTGTTCTGATAATGTTACACCATATATAAGCACATCTGTGTTTGTGCAACCCTGAAAGTCCCACTCCACTCATGCTCTACATTCCACCACGTTAGCTTCTTGGAATACACAGACTCCTCCTCCCTGCACTGTAAACTGCACTGGACATTTCTTTCCATGTCTTTCCCCTGGGGGTGCATGGAAATAGTTCCACAGAGAGGGAGTGTGATACACCTGCTTCTTAAGCACACTGGCAGGTGAAGGTGGACTTAAAATGTCCACCAGGTGAAGGTCAGAAATTCTGTGACAAAGAATTGCTGCCACATTGCCCTCCTAATACCAGAGAGAAAGCTGTAAAAGTGCAAGTACTAGAACACCATGTATAACAGCCCAGTGCCCCCAACACATGCAGTCCCTTTCTAATATCCCAAATTACACCCAAAGCAATCTCCCTCACTTCCAGGCCTCAAGAAAACAACCCACAGAAGATAGAATATTGAGCAATGGAAATGAGTTTTGCCAGCTTGTGCAAAGATGCATTCATGCAGATACTGCTGTGTGTGCGTTTCTGCGCACACACACGCACACACACGTGCACACACCCAGGAAAAAAACCCAGAACTAAAGAAACGTCCAATCCACTCCCCCAAAACCAGCCACATAAATTACAGCCAGTGGGTCTGCAAATACAAATAAGCACATATACAGTATACAATTATTCCACAAAAAGGGAGGGAAAACACCAACATCCTAGCTAGGTTACTGGAAGTGGACTGCACGACACAGGGAAGAGGATTGCAGAGGTGTTCTGAGGTGCAGAATTGAGACCATGCCAGGCACAGCCAACACTCCCAAAGTCAACCCCAGGCCACACCTCTGCAGCTCACACTTAATATAGTAGTATACTGAATATATACAGTCACATATACCATCCCAAAAACTACATTACTGGAATAACTTGTAACTTGGAAATACAAGAACTACTACATTCCACATTATCAAAAAATTCTGATATCAATCTTTGTACCAAATCTGCATGCAGTGTTTAAGTCAAAGTACATTCATTTTTTTTACCTGCTTTTGGTGATGTACTCAACTTCATTTTCTGTCTTTAATCCATGTAAGGTACACTATGAAATAGAAAGCAAGTTTTAGATGAATTTTTAAAAACAATTATCTCCTCTGAGGAGATAACTGCAACAACAAAGAATCTTAAATGGATAAGAGAACAAAGTAGCAATAATTTCTTATGCCAGAAGCCTTAGTGGTCTGGTCTGGAATTGCAATACCACTCAGCCCTCAGAACAGATTTACATGATTAGTTTCAAACACCACAGAGTTGCTAATCCTGTTTGCTGCCATCATGTGAAGCTTTCAAGGAAGAAACTGCAAGTGGAAAGAAGGGAGCTTAAGCCGTTCCCACCTGCCGCCTTCCCTCTGCAACTCCTTCCCCTGCTGCTTTCCCTCCAGTCATGAGGTCTGGGATTATAGGCAGGTCAAGAGGAAACACTGGCTGAAGGCAGAGCTGTGACATTCACACTCTCACCCATCCATTGCTTCTTCCCTGCAAATGCCTACCACCACTGCCACCACCACATCGCATTACAGCAGTAAACATGAGTCCATTGATACTGCCAATCATGTAGTACTACTAGCATCCTCTGAGATGTAGGTTTTCATAACAGAAAACCAAACAGGTCAAATTAAGCCAAATTTTGTTGAGCTTCCATGACCAATATCACGTATAAAAAAAATTGTGCCATGATAAAAGAAAACACATTAGGAAACACACTAGGAAAAAAGAAAACACATAAATCAATTTGGTCCTAAAAATAAAACTGCAAATTTTGTCGTCACATTCATTGAAAATATTCAGAGTATTTGACAAATACTGATATCCACTGATATTTTATTTTGATAAGTGATCAGTATTGGATATTTGACATCTAATATTTGATAATATTGGACAGTATTGTAAGCATGGGTTGTATTTTGTATTTGATGACTGGAGTACAATGGCATTAGTATTGACGGTATTTGATAAATGACATGAAATGGAATTGTGGCAGTGTTTCACAGCTTACATCTTACATGATTTCATATTTGGTGTGTGCCCAAATCAAAGCCATAAAGAGATTCCATCAAAACCAAAATTTTGAAGATTAAAATTTCACATTCAAGATTTGAATTTTAAATTTTGCATTCAAAATTTGAAGAGAAAAAAATTGAAATGTAAAATTTGGAATATTCATAATATTAATCTGAGCTCTAGAAAAGGTTTTGCAAGTCACTCTGCACCATGATCATTGACATATTGATTGACCGATATGGAAAGAAGTCTCATATTCCCACCCTTTTCAGCCCATTATGCAGGTGCTCCACTAGGCAGCGTGAGTGAGAGGAGACGGAGACAGCAATCTGCAGATCCCATGCTTTCCCCCTCACCTAGTAGTACTCTTAAAGATGTTCCGCAGCTCTTCATTGAGGTAACTGGGTTGGGTGAGAAGACAGGCTAGGCTTGGTTTCTTACCCTGCCCCCATCATCCTGAAAGGCATTTATCTAATTATGAGATAAGTAAAATAATACATATCTCTACACAACATTGGGCAGGAAGATGGTAAAAAAATAAAAATTACCTCAGTGATTACTACATCGACATGAACATTTGGAGGGACAGCAAGCTCTGGCTGAAAGTGTCCAATGATAGCCACTAGAAGATGCAATGTACTTAACAAGTCCTTCTTGAAGATGGCTAAACAAAAACACAAAACAAACTGAGTACAAATTGATTAATATTTAGAACTAATGTATTAATGCTAACAGATTTGGGTGTACTGATACTATTGCAAGTGGTGTAATGAATCCCTATAACCAGTGCTACTTTCAGGATTTGAGGGGCCCTTGGGCAAGGCACCCTCAGATTACTTTGAATAATGGGGGCATACAAACCAAGAATTTTCTCATGCTGTCTCTGACTTTCTTGGGAGCTCCATGCAAAGTGAGAATAGTAGTGCAGTTCAGGTACAAGTGTCCACCCTCACCACACCAATGTTCCCTCTAAGGCGTGCACACGTTCACACGCTCACAAATTTTTTGATGTCCACTCAGTTAATTTTAGATCCCACTCAGGTTGAATCAGGAAGGCCCCACTCTGAATGCACGTGCGCACACATGCTGCCTTGATACTGCCACCCAGAGCAAAATTCATTATGTGCACAGATGAAAAAACATTAGAGGGAATACTGCATCACACCCTCTGGGGTGTGACTATAACAGTAATGAATCTGACTATAACAGTAATGACTATAATGTAATGACCCCCCTGACTCGAACAGTAATGAATCAAAAGTCCATCCCACCATTTAGAAAGAATAATCTAGGGGGGAAACTTTACTTTGAACCCCCTTTGTGTTAATTAACACCTCTTTAGCTCTTTCCCTCTTCAAATAGCAGATATATCTATAGAGAGAGTACAGGAGCGCATGCCTGGATTTAGTGTACACTTCTTTTTAAAAATGGCAAGTTCTGGTCTTTTGCTATTGATGGTAGTCAAGAATTCTGCCCTTTCACACCAAAGATAGACATGGTGGATCTTCTATACTGATCTGGGACCTCCTATCCTACTGACAAACGCCATTCCAGATCATGAACAATGACCTGGATCTATACCAGGGACATAGCAAGGTCAGCAAGTCTCTGCTCAACAAACACACACTTCTTTTTAAAAAAGGGCACTATGATTTTTTTTTTAAAAACTTTTGGGTTTTTAAAAAAAATCTATGGCCACCGCTCCTGCTGTTGCTGCTGCTCATCTTTCTTCCCCTGCTGCCCCGATTATTCCTTACTCCCGCGACCTGCTTCCTGCCCCACCATCCTTGTCTGTGCTGCTCCTCATCCTGGCTGCTCATTAGCAAGCTCATGCAGTGTTGGGGTTTCCTTGGCTTTTCTCCTCTCTTGAATGAGGAGAGAAGCCACAGAACCCCTTACTGCTACATGGCCAGATGCAAAATGGAGGGTGCACATACACCGGGTTTAGGTGTTAGGGTGTGTGCATGCCTTTTATTTCTTAGCACAGAACTGAGGGGTTCTATGGCTTCTCTCCTTCTTTGAGTGAGGAGAGAAGTCATGGAATACCGCACCACTGCATGAACCGGCGGGGGAGAGAGTGGTGGGGCAGGAGAGAGCACCGGCGGGGGAAGAGTGGTGGGGCAGGGGCTGGCAGGAAGGCAGCATCTTCCCTGCCTCTTAAGGGAACACCCCCCACATTTGAACCAGCTCGGATGGCAGTCCACAGAACTAGTTCTGCACTCCAAAAAAGGAGCGCCAACCTGTTCTGTGCACATTCTTCCTACCCAGTGGCAGGGGGGAGGACCAGTGTCAGTGAGGAGCAGCAGGGAAAGAGGCAAACAGTGGGGGCAAGAGGCAGCAGGGCAGAAGGCAAGATGCAGTGGCAAGCCACCGCCACAACAAATCACTGGAGTGAGGAGGGAGAGAGGGCAAGGGGCAGATGGGGGCGTGGGGGCCTTGGTTAAATTGACACCTTTGGACACAGGTAGTTACATCCCTGATCCATACTTTGGCTTAAAGAAGAATCATCAGGTGCTCTATGCAAATAATGATCCACACATATATTAATTTGGGAAGGCTGGATAAGTAGCCTAAGCCAAGATTGAAAACTATTTATGTAAATACATACTGCATTTCTCCCAAACTAAGAAAAAGGGGTGTATTATTTTTTATTATTACCATTATCATCATCATTATTATTAGACATCTGCTTTTTGTTCTGTACATACCATCCACACTCCATTTCAATTTGCTTTCTTCTAGGTGTAAACACTCATTCAGAGTTTTCAGAATAATTGCAAGCTTAAGCCTTTGTTTTCTTTCTGTTAATGCAATATTCTCTACTTCCAGAGTGAGGGAACCAAGTTTCTCTGGGATGGAAAACAAAGGCAAGACAGATGATATAATATAATCCTAACCCAGTAATTCCTTGCAGGAGTGAGGACCAAATTGCCCAAATCTTATTTTCTTTTACATTTACTTATTTTCATTTACATTTACATGGGGCACACTCCACCCCCAACATCATTGTACATTGAAGTGCTGTGAGTTGCTTGAATTGAACATTGGATTGCTTAGAATCCTGGTGCACAACATGCACAAAGGGCAACCATATAGACATGTATGCACGTGTAAACACAAATGCACACACACAAGCATGTGTATATACAAATGTGCATATATGCAAACTCACATATGAACACAGGCAAACACACATGCACACATGTATGAAATGCAAACACATACATACACAAGCACATGCACACATAAATGTGCACTAGCAAACACAGATGCACACATGTACACATAGCCAAAAACATACACAAGTACACACATGCACAGAACCACTCTGCTGCTGCCTCATGTAGCTTTCAAAGGCTCTTCCTGCCACATCACCCCCATTATCACATCATTGCCACACCCTTGCATCTCCCCCTCCACTTTGCCACCTGCTCACATGCCCTTTCAAGGTGCCCTCGTCACTTAGCCACTATCTTGTGTGGCTTTACGTGGACCCCCACGTCGTCATCTCAATGGAGGGAAAACACAAATGCCCATAGAAGGAAAAGGATGGAGAAAGGAATTGGTATTTAACTACAGGAGTGGCAGAGTGTGCTCCTGCATTCCATAACAAGCAACAAAGTCTAGACCCAGGAAGGCGAAGGCTCTGCCCCTCCCAGCTTTGGCTTCAGAACTCTCAATGGCTAAAATTGCTGATCTGTGGCTTCACTTAATTTTACTTGGTTATTATGGGCTTAGGGGCTTACAACTCAGGAAGTACTAAACCTACAGAGGTGGTTCAAATACCTTCCCTCCTCAGACTCTTTTTTGCACAAAAAAGGGAATATAAGATACTGCTCAAAATGAAAAAGAGGAAAGCTGACGAAGCCACTGCACATATCAAAAATTCTTCATTATTTTGGCGCCTTGTGAAAAGTCAGCCTTATACTGTCCATCCCATCCTGCATATCATATTTCTCCTAAAATATGGGGAAATCATTTCCGTGTTTTGTTTACTGCAGTTGAGTCTGGAGATGATATTACGAAGTTGGATGTGGGCTTTTTACCTGAGTGGTCTGCAGGGGTCTGCAGTAGGGATGTGCAAAACGTTTCGGATAAAAAACGTTTTGTACCCAAAACAGCATGTTTTGGGTGTTTTGTAGACAACAAAACGTCCCTGTTTCGGCTACAAAACGTTTTGTTGTTTCAGACCTCCATTTTGTGGTGATCTCTGAGTCAGTCTCCATTTTGTGTTTGACATCTCTTTGAATTTCCCACCCTTCCAGCCTTCTGATCAGTGACCTAAATCATGGGCTGACCTGCTGACAATTCCCTCCTTGTTCCCCATTGGCTCTTTTGCTTCTTCCCATTCTTTACTGACCCCACATTGGCCAGGGGAAGGGTTGCTAACCTATGGGGTTCTGCTGTTTCTGTGGTGTTCTAAGTGTAGATTCTCTGGTAGCATATGAGAGTGGATTCTTGTTTTTCACTGAAAATCTCATATGCTACCAGAGAATCTACAATGAACACCTCAGAAACAACAAAACCCAGTACCCCACAGGCTTGTGGGTGTGGGGGTGGTTGGCACCCTATGTGCACTACACAACCCCTCGCTCTGGGCAACCCCAGTGCCCCCCAAGTGGAATTATGCGGCTGCTGAAACCTCCATTATTCCCCATGGGAGAAATCTTAAAGACACGTAAACTTCAACAAATCACAAAAGATCAGCCCTTTGCCCAATTCCTTTGAAATAATTCTGGAAGTCTCCTTGCCCCCATTGTTCACTACCACCCACCACACTCTACTCTGGGTCATCCCTTTCCCCTTGATTTGAAGTGATACATTTGCTGGAATCCCCATTATTCCCTATGGGAGAATTCTTAAAGATGTGTAAACTTAAAAAAAAATTCACACAAAAAATCAGCCCTTTGCCTAATTCCTTTGAAATTTGGGTGGTAGCTTCCACCCATTGGACACTAGCAGCACCACCCACTCTTTTTGCCCTGGGACCCTTTTTAAAAATCCAAATCGATTCGGATTCGGAAAATTTGGCTACAAAACAAAACAGGGCTGATTCGGATTCTGAAAATTTGGGTACAAAACAAAACGGGGATGTTTCGATTCGGATACAAATCGAAACAAGAAAATTCCAAAATGCAGACCCCTCATCTGCAGTGTCTGAAATAACAACTTTAGTGCATCAGTTTAAAGTTGGTGAAGCCCCAGGAATTGATTTGATTGTAATTGAACTGATTCTAGAATACCTTAATCGATGGGCCCCTGTACTTGCCTCACTTTTTTGGGCCATAGATGCTACTGCATCTGTTCCAAAAGATTGGGGTATAATGTTAATTATTCCACTTTATAAGAAGGGCAAATGAGATTTGCCTGTAAATTATTGCCCTATCAGTTTACTTAGTGTGGTTAGTAAAATGTATGCTAAACACCTTCATGAGAAATTACTGGACTGGATAGAAGAGGAAAATATACTAGCAGACAAACAGGCTGGTTTTAGGTTGGTCGTTCTAAGGTAGATCAAGCCCTGATATTCCAACACTTGGCTGAAAAATATATAACTAAGACAAACAAAGCTTTTTATGTGGCTTTTGTTGATTTTAGAAATGCTTTTGACTCAGTTTCTAAGAGGAAATCATGGCAAAAACTGATGCATTTTTTTCTGTGGCCTACTCTTGCCGATATACAAGATACGTGAGGATACTAGTTTGAAGGTCCGATGCAGTAGGCAAGGTCATCTAACAGAAGAAATCCCAGTCAAAAGAGGAGTAAGGCAAGGCTGTATTTTAACTCCTACTCTTTTAAATTTGTATATTAATTCCCTTGTTACTTACGTTAATAATCTCAATCATCATCCAGCTAAGTTAGCTGACAGACATGTATCAGTATTGCCAATTGGACTCAAAATGCCCTTTCTTCTTATTGCAAGGATCATGACTTAGAAATAAATTATAACAAAACCAAGGTACTGGTGTTCTCCAAAAGGAACAAAGTAAGAAATTGGAAGATAAATAATCATAAAATTGAACAATAAGTTTGCTTTAAATATCTAGGTATCATTTTTGAAGCATCAGGCAGCAGAAATGCTCATTTAAATTATGCGCTAAATTATGCATTTACACAGAGATCTACAAGGGCTATTTTCTCTTTCTTTCGTTCCCCTTGAGGTCATTTCCAGCCACCTAGGAACAGCAGATACATGGTTTCTAACCCTTTAAAAACTGTGCAGACCAAGGTCAGGTGTCAATTGCCTGACCACAAATATGTTGGACTACGGATGTCAGGACCCTGAGTAATGAGGTCCACCTCTAATCTTAATTCTGTATCCAAATGGCTTAAAGACCCACTAAAATGTTGAGATATAGCCTCTAATTATTTCTCTAAAGCGGACAGTTTGTTTTCTTGTACAAAGGAAGTATTTCATTCTTAAGTAGAAAACAAATTTTTAGGGGGAGGAAATAAAATATTCAAATATTACACTTATCTGAATGCTCCACATGTAGGTTGTGGGATGGAAATAGCACTGTATACCAATAGCTGAAGGTCACATTTAATTGTTGATATATTCTATAACAGAGATTTGAAAAGCACACACAAATAAATTTGAGTGGGGGAAAGGCTTACCTAAGAGATGGTGAAGTATTAATCCATCATATAAGTCTTGCTCAAGGCTTTTCACCACAATGTGTTCATGCTTCAAGGTTGTGTTGATCCATTCTATCAAGAACTGTGGGGAACATTGTGTTTATATTGTATGCTGATTTCAATGCAATGGATAAAAGTGGTGAATAAATTTAACTTAGGTAAATAAATAGTTTGACTAGAACAGTAGTTTGGGGGTTTTTTTTTTTCTTATTTAAAAATACTAGAAAACAATTTGAAGTGTGATTAATTAGTTCCAGGGGTGTAGCTATAATTGAGCGGATGGATTCAATGAACCCAGACCCCTGAGCTCCTGAGGGCCTCCCAGCTCCACCTCTTCCTATCTTCTTCATTATTTCCCTCACTCTGAGGGACAAAAGAGAGAGGGGTGGGCACAGGCCCCCTCTCCATGCCCCTGATTAGTTATAACAAGAATCCATCCTAACTTGGTTTTAAGTGCCAAGCTCCAAGCTCCTCAATTTCCTGATCATTGAGAAGTTCCAGGAATAGTGCTATCTGAGTGTTGCTTTCATTTTGAGGAAAGGTAGTATTAGAAGTTTATGGTGTTTTTGTCTTCTTATTCTCCTTTGTTCCCTTAGGGCAGAAAAAACTGTATTCTGTTAATGAACAGCATTTCAGTGCTGTTGTAAAAATTATTAATACAATCCTGGTAGAATACCTGGTTGAGTACTCTCACCTCTCCTGCTGTGTCATTTCTCTCTTAATTTATGATGTATGAGCCTTTAGTACATGCCGAATTATTTTAACGCTCTTTCCATTGTATGTCCCAGCATCAGCTATGGGGTGGGGGAGGGGGGCAAGATGGCAATGAGAAAGCACCTCTGTCCGTGAGCTCCTTCTCTAAGATGTGTTTCTTTTTCAGGGGGGGCTGGATTTTATTTATTTGTATGGTGCTAAATTTGTGGGGATTTAATATATATTATTGAACTCTGCTGACCTGCTACACTAATGATGGATTTTGACTGGATTTGAATTTAAATCAGATGATAATGAGGAGTAAAAAGAGATCTAAGAATTCTCCAGAGGGCCAGTCTGGGAACAAAAATAAACTTGCCAGGCTGCCCGATACTTGAGAAATACTTGATTGCAGCTTTGAATTAATGATTTGCCATCAGACTCTCCATCTTTGACTCCTGCTGATGATGTTATAGTCAAGTCAGTTCAGGGGGCTGAACCTGTCTCCTTCCCTCCACTCAGAAACACGCCCTCTGATAATGTGTCCAGGAAACCAAACATTTTACTGGGAAAGCATAAAGAAATGGAGATGTCTGCTACTCTTACAGACCATGTATCTGATTCCTTCATAAATTACACCTTGCTTATGCCAGAAATGGTAATTTGCATTTTTCAAAAATTATCCTCTATCTCTGGGAAGCTGGATGAATTAAACCCAAGCTGGAGGATGCTGCCAATAAACCCAGGGGTGTATCTAGGGTGGGGCAGGCAGGGCACGTGCCCCGGGCGCCACTTGATGGGGGGCACCATTTCTTAAAATAAAAAAATAAAATAAAAAATGGCCACCAGAAACAAAATGGCCACCATGGATGCTCAAATGGCCTCTGCGAGGCCCTAGGCCATGCCAGGCTTCGCAGAGGCCATTTGAGCATTGCGGTGGCTATATATATAAAAATAGCCACCACACGTGCTCAAATGCTCCCTGCGAGGCCCTAGGCCTTGCCAGGCCTCACAGAGGCCATCTGAGCATGCATTGCAGCCTCCAAAATGGCCACCATGTCGATCTTTTCAGGCCCGAATAGGCCCAAAAATCAGCCCGGGGTGGGCTGTGGCAGTGAATTCAGAGGCTAGCAGGGGGAGGGGGAATGGTGCGTTTGTCTTTGAATCAGTGTGAAATCCTTAGTATTAAGGCCCACTGGGAGTTTCAGAAAGAAAGTTAAAATGAGAGAAAGAGAGCAAGAAATACTAGACTATATTCCAAGCAGTGACACAGTTTACTCTGCATATCCTTTAATTATTTTCAGAGTATCTGGGAAAAGTCAAATTCTCCATTTATTTTAAAAACTTATGTAATAGTGATGCTACAATTCATAGTAGAGAATTAGACAGGCACTTCTGTTTAGTTTTCCAAGTACACCTCCACATAGTATTTGGGTATTTCATGAGCCCCAGCATACTGAAATTTGTCGTTTTCCAGCATATTTTGGTCTGGCTACGTCCACTGCGAAATAATATTTGAAATATTAAAAGATTAATGAGCTTGACTTGTATTTTTGAGCTGATGTTATGGTAAAATTATCTGAAAGATGGGTGTCAGATGTTTGGACAGGGGGCACAATTTCAGTGCTTGCCCTAGGCACTATTTTCCCTAGATACGGCTCTGGATAAACCTCTGAATCTCCGAAATACTACCTCTGAACATAGAGGTTCAATTTAAAGTAGCTAACAGCTTTTGATGCCCCATTAATTTAATTTTTAAAATTAGTCTCCACTTTAGTGGGCACTGGCCCACTTTATTTAGTTGTGGCTTATTTCTGACAAACAAACAACCTCCTGCTGAGCTCGTGTTAAATTTGCTATCCTGTGTTAACAAGCTAATATAGATAAGATGGTTTAACATACTCAAATGCTGTTCAATTACAGATGTAAGATTTTAATACCCATACATAAACAGAATGCTGACATAATTTAGTGCCTTTGCAAAAACCCACAAATAGGAACCCTTTGGTTTAAGATTATCATTATCATTATTATTATTATTATTATTATTATTATTATTATTATTATTATTACATTTATATCCCGCTCTTCCTCCAAGGAGCCCAGAGCGGTGTACTACATACTTGAGTTTCTCTTTCACAACAACCCTGTGAAGTAGGTTAGGCTGAGAGCGAAGTGACTGGCCCAGAGTCACCCAGCTAGTTTTATGGATGAATGGGGATTTGAACTCGGGTCTCCCCGGTCCTAGTCTAGCAGTCTAACCACTACACCATGCTGGCTCTAAGATGACAGTTAATGTGTTTACAATTTACTATTTTAGATGGCATTTGTGGGGAGCACTGTGCCTTGAAAAGATGCATCTGGCAGAAACTTTCTAGGGGATTGGGGAAGCTGCAACTGTTGAATTCCTGACAGGAAACATCCCTCCTCAGCTCTATGTTTACCTGAAAAACCAAAGCAAAGTGTAGGTGCATGGTGCCTCATTTCTAAAGCTCTGGGCCAGTCACTTCTCTCTCAGCCTAACCTACTTCACAGGGTTGTTGTGAGGAGAAACTTAGGTATGTAGTACACCGCTCTGGGCTCCTTGGAGGAAGAGTAGGATATAAAATGTAAAAAATAAATAAAATGAAAATAAATAAAAAATAAAGCCAGCATAATATGTGAGGCTCTACAAGGTCTTTATTTTATTTATTTATTGTTAGATTTATATACCGCGTTTCATTAAAAACAATCTCAAGGCGGTTTACAAAAGTTAAAACACATAATAAAAATGAGTTAAAAGTATTTTAGCTAAAATATAAAAACAATCTGATATTTACTGTTTATATGGCATGGAAATGATCACCTTTCACTTGCAATTTCTATGCTTTTTAGAGCATGTGAAAGTGTATGCACCTTAACTAACATCTTAAATAATAAGGTTTTTAAATATTTGAATATATTTGATATATTCCCAGTGCCACACTGTAACTGAAGAGGTTCAGCTGGCTATTGCAAAGAAAAACTTAAGCTTTCTTCAGCTTTGTGGCTCCTGGTCATGTGCATTTCTTTCTCTGTCCATCTTTTCCTGCTACCTCATTCAAACTCCTCCCTTTCCTCCTCATTCTGCTGGACCACTGTGATATTAGGGGAGCTCAGCAAATCAGTGCCACAGTTGCATCGCCATCAGTTTAAAAATCTCATACAATATGGATACTTTTTGTGCTCCCAGGCAAAAAAAAAAAGGGGGGGGGAGCAGTTGGTAGAGTAGGATATAAATTCAAATTGAAGTCTACTATGTACATCAAGAAAACCCCAAAGTTGGAATAATTTTTCAATTGTGTCAAACAAAAATTGTTCTCATAAATTTGTTGACTGTCAACAAAGGCACTTGGGATTTGACTTTTGAGGTTGTGGTTGTTACAGAACAACTGGAATCTCACTTAAATCAGAGGAGAAAGTACATTACCTTTTGCAGAGCTTCCAGTTTGGGATCATTTAGAGAACTTGCTTTTATGCATTTCCGCTTTTCTCCTAAAAGAGAGGTAGACAAGCACCCATTACAATTATGCAGCAAAGTTAGTGTAGGCACTGATAACTACCATTTACTCAACATATGGCTAATCCCTGCAGAATTCTTTTACAAGAAGGCAGATATTTATGATAACAGGCAGATCTTTATGAAATTATCTTCCCAGGGGGAATTCAAATTAATGTAACTTGTGAAGGCAGGCACTAAAGTAAATTTTAAAAACTAGTAACCCCTCTCCCCCCCTCCAAACAAATTATCAACTGTGTGGTGTGTAAACCTACTTTAAAGAACCATCAGTCATTGAATTAAGGTGTCAGTGAAAAATGGAAGGGATCAAAACTGATTCAAAATTATAGTATTCAGCAAAAGAATCTGTTTTGTGGCAAAGAAGTTTTGGATGTTTGGCTGCAGTTACAGCAGAGAAAAACTCTTAACTACATACCTGGAACAATATCCTCCTCTTGTAACTGATTAAGTGCAACCACCTCTGTAAAAGCATTGAGGAGGTCTGGCTCCATGGACTTAGTTTATGTCTCCTAGAAAACAGAAAGCTTTGTTAGATACAAGCAATTGTGGCAGGAGCAGCATGCGAGTAACCATCCAGACATGTAACTGAAGGACTTTAATGGAATAAGATTCCAGACCTCAGAGTCTCTCTCTGTTTTTAACAGTTACCTTCAGTAAAATTGGAGCCTATTTGGAATAGCCCTTGAGAGGTTTATTCCCCACGAAACTGTAAGGGATTTCGCGGGGAGAGCGGGCTTGACCCGCTCTCCCCGCAGACGATCAGGCAGCTCACCCTGGGTGGCTGGATCAGCCACCCACATGATTACCGGCTCCGTCACAGAGCTGGTTGGGGCAGCAGGGATTGGGGGCCTCCCAGCCTCCGGAAGTCCCAGAATGCCCCACGCAAGTGTGCAGGGCATTCTGGGGAGTCTCCCGATGCCAGGGAGCTTCTTGTCCGTCCGTCCCCCATCAGAGGTCTCCTCCTGAGTCGCTGCAGCAACTCCTGAGTCACGTCATGGTAACACATGATCAGGGAAATGTGTGCTCTGTGTGTGCTCTGCTAACATTGTTTGTGCTCTGCTAACCTTGTGTGTGGGGGCAATTATGTGGGCTTGCTGCCGGGAGCCACAGGGCTCCCATTGTAGCACACGACCCACAGAAACCAGGCTGGGCTCCCTTAGCCTAGTTACTGCAAGTCGTGAGATGAGAATAGTCTCCTTGACTGCTGAGGAACTCAAACTGCACTGAGGAAGGAGTAAAAATGATGGAAAATGTTCACACCAGTCTCGCAAACACAGGCAGAGATTCTTAACTAGAATCTGGACATAATTAAGTTCATCAGAAAGATTAAGAGGAGGAGTGTTATGTATTGCACCAGAGACTGGGGAACTGTGATCAGAGGCGTAACTATAGGGGGGGCAGGGGGGGCACGTGCCCCGGGCGCTATCTTTTCTGGTCACGTGGGGGGCGCCGCCATGACCAAATTTTTTCTAATTTTTTCTAATTTTTTGTTAATACAAATGTTTCCTGCTCAGTGCAGCAGCGCTGCAGCAGTCAAGGGAGCACATCGGTGCCCCCTTCCCCATGAGCGGTCCCTTCCACGCCGCCTGCCCCCCCATTGCTTTGCTGGCGCCTGGCGGCCAATCAGTGGCCTGGCTTGGCGGCGGCAGCGGGCGCTTGTGAGGAAAAACCTAAGTATAATGTAGTATGTTGGGGGGCTGGTGGGGGGGCACAGTGGGGGGGCACCATTTCAGTGCTTGCCCCGAGCGCCGTTTTCCCTAGTTACGCCTCTGACTGTGATATCCAGATGGCTTCAGGGACTATACTAAATTCTGCCTTGGAGGCGAGGCACACATCTATCTTCTTAGTCAGTCTATCCCTAAGATAGCCTAATCTACATATGATTACATTTTGCTCTTTTTTTTCAAAGAGATAAAGCATAAAATGAATAAATTAAACTCTTGTCTTTTACCTTAAGATAATCTGCTGGGCTCTATATTTGTGTTTTATCAATATTTTGTTGGACAGATTCAATGTAATCTTGAGCATAACTACTCTTGCTACATAAGACAGAATACTCCCAAGATAAAAGATCTTGATCTGACAGATTTCTTTTGCTTTTCTGAGTGGTTTGATGCTAATAATTTCTTGATCAGCAGAGGGGTTTTTTGATGGTGTAAGAAAGTACTCTTTAGATCAATAGTCCTTGATTGTTCAGTTTCTTTCTACAGTCCAAAAGTAAGGAAGAGACAATAGATTTGGCAAATGAAATAAGGCTTTTAGCTGGGGAAATGCTATAAAATGTCCCACTAAATTATGATCAACAGCAGTTGGAGATAAGTCCAAAAATGAAAGAGATGACGAACTACAGAAGATCTAGAAGTCCAGTGCCAGGATCTCCGGCAAATAATGATAGACAGATTGACAAACATTATTACAGTCAATAGATCAGCAGGGGAAAAAATACAAAGCATAAACAGTAGATCAACTTAATCAACTGGATACTGATAGCAGCTGCCAGGCATTTTGCAGCTTTCTCAAAGATGGAAAAATCCCAGTCTCATAATAACAAGTTTAAATAAAACTCATCTGGTCTACCCACATAACTCATCAGTCCAATTAGTGTTTGGGACAAGTTATAATAGATGTAATAAAAATAGAACGTACCGTATATCACAATAGAAAGAACAATACAAAACAATATGTGTCAATTGCTGAATTGCAGGGACAAGTGCACTAATTGTAAGGAATATTCTGAAATCTACACTCTGAGTGCAGTAGTATGCTACTGAACATTATAGTGCATCAGAATGAACGCTCTCTGGTGGTTCAAGCCTGTGAGATATCTAGCAGGAGTAAACCTATGGACAGAACTCTCAAAAGTATCATGCATTAAGACCAAGTTCAGGTCTTTTTGCAGCTTGGTGTCCATAAAAGCTGCTTAATAATCATCTTGGCTTTCCAAGGTATTGAGAGGAAAACCAATGGATAGTTTTTCCTGCAGTGACCATCTCCAGCAAGTTTTAAATGTTAATGGAGGAAAACCAGCCAGTGGGGGGTGGGGCGGGGAGAGATCAGTTTGAGCCAAAGACTATAGATATATAGCCAAACGTGAGCCTCAGCTGAGATTAAACCAGATTCTAAATGTAATGCTGCATAAGAGATACAACACAACACTGAAAAAATTGCCCTCAGAAATTTAGACTGAACCATCTCCAGGCAATGTTAATTGTGATAAGACACAAAGTTGTGCTCCAAGCAGCAACTGAGATATGGCTTTTGCTTTAAAAAAACACACCAAAAAAAACCCTTGATGGCTGCTGGAATATAATGTCCTCCATTAATACAGAAGAATCCAAGTATAGCAGTTGTATTCCTTTGTATATTTCCAATAGCATATTTACTCCTTGCCCTGCTGGGTCCCAAGGCATGGAAAACCACCGCTCTCTATATTATTAATTCTCCAAGACAGGCCATGCATGGGGACGTGGCAAAAAGGAGGTGATTGACTGACAGAGTTGGGGGAGGCGATTGGCTGACAGCGAGCAAGAGTTCGGAAGGCAGCAGCCGGAGACGAGTGTGAAAGCCAGGGAGTTTAATGGCTGGGGTCGTGAAGCAGGGAGTTGGGGGCTGGGGACGGAGTTTGTGGAGGGCTGCAACATAAAGCACCAGGGAATTGGGCAGGAGGTGGGTGGCAGTTCACTGCCTCAAAACATGCCAAGGAGCTTGAGGCCAGAATGTCACACCTGCTGTCAGGAGGGAGTTTGCCAGCTGGGGTCGGCTCAGTTGGAGCGGAGGGAGTTTGCGTTGGGCCACATCAGCAAGTACCAGCGAGTTCAGCCCTGGCTACCTCAGAATGCATTGCTATCGCCCGCCCGCCACACCTGCCAGCAGGGAAATGGAGACTTAAGGACACTTCGACAATGACAGGTAGACACAGGCGAGGGAGAGAGGGGTGGGGTGGGGGGGAGAGCGCGAGCGGAATGGGGGGAGAGCGCGAGTGGGGGTGGGGGGAGAGCACGAGCAGGGGTGGGGGGAGAGCACGAGCGGGGGGAGAGCGCGAGCGCGAGTGCAAGTGGGGGTGGGGGGAGAGCATGAGCGCGAGGTGGGGGGAGAGCGAGTGAGAGAGTGGTGTGGGGGGGGGAGAGCGAGCGAGAGAGTGGTGTGGGGGGGAAAGCGAGCGAGAGAGTGGTGTGCGGAGGGGAGAGCGAGCGAGCGAGTGGTGTGTGTGGGGAGCGAGCGAGCGAGTGGTGTGTGTGGGGAGCAAGCGAGCGAGTGGTGTGGGGGGAGCGAGCGAGCGAGCGGTGTGGGGGGAGCGAGCGAGCGAGCGAGTGGTGTGGGGGGGAGCGAGCGAGCGAGTGGTGTGGGGGGGAGCGAGAGAGAGAGTGGTGTGTGGGGGGAGCGAGCGAGAGAGTTGTGGGGGGGAGCGAGCGAGAGAGTTGTGGGGGGGAGAGAGTTGTGTGGAGAGGGAGAGAGTTGTGTGGGTAGAGAGAGAGAGAGTTGTGGCGGGGGGGATGCCACAGGCTCATTGCACGACCATCTATGCAGGGTCAGCTAGTATATTTATAAATCATTACTTGCTCTATAATGTCCCCATCTATCTGCCATATATGTCTAATTGGTTCGTTTCATGGCGACTCAGAGGCGGGCCTTCTCTATAGCTGCTCCTGGGCTGTGGAATGCACTCCCAGCAGAAATCCGCAATCTTAACTCTTTGTTGACCTTCAAGAGAGCCCTTAAAACCTATCTGTTTGGCCTGGCCTTCCAGGGTTTTTAATTAGTTTTAATTGTTTTAATGCTTTAATCTGGTTTTCAGGGTTTTAATTGTTCTGATTGTTTAATTGTTTTTTAAGATGTTTTAACTGTTAATTGGTGTTTATATTTATATTTCTGTTTTAATTGTTGTTGGTTGTAATGGTTTGTGTTTTAATTGTAAACCGTCCTGGGCCATTTTGGAAGGGCAGTATAAAAATTGAATGAATAAATAAATAAATAAATAAATGGTCTCTTTGAAAAAGCTAATATTTTACTCTTTTGATAATTAATACTCTGTAATAATGTTCATTATTAGAGTAGGAAGCAAGCACATATAATATTCTCCTCAATCCAATTAGTGTTTGGGACAAGTACAGCACCATCCTCTCTAATAAAACGCTTGGTGTCAGTCTGTGGACGGACACCAAGCGTGCGTTCGTGCCTCGCCTGTTCTGGGCATGCGCAGAGCGCATGCCCAGAACAGAGCCAGGGAGGCACAAACACCAGGACCCGGCGACCATCTTGGGCGGCCAGAAACGGCCGCCCTGAAGAAGCCGGGACTGCAGAGGAGGGGGAGACTGGCCGAGGTGGCGGCAGAGCCGCCGCCTCGGCCATTAGCGGCGGCAAAACCCAAACGAGCACCAGAACCTGCCAAGCAGCTTGGGCGGCCAGAAACGGCTGCTCCAAAGAAAACTACAATGCGGGGGAGGGGGAGACTGGCTGAGACGGTGGCAGAGCCGCCGCCTCGGCCATTAGCGGTGGCCGGAGAAGACGCGGCCGCCAGAGACAACCAGAGGTGGCCGCCCCGAAACGGCAACGGGACCGTCAGAGACGGCAGCGGTGGGTCCAGGCCCGCCGCCGACAAGGTGCATAAGAGTAACAGGGGAAGGGCGGGGAGAAACCCCAAAGTGAAGTGGGCGGCAGTGAAGCAAAGCAGGGGAGCAAGCCAAGCCAAGCCTGAAATATGTGGAGGGGAAGACCGGCGGGGGCGGGTGGGCAAGTGGCAGGGAGCGGCTTGCACCCCCCTGCCCTGCGATCTGTTGACCAGCCAGGCCTGAGAAGAGAGGGAGGGAGGAGGGCGTGGGAGCCGGAGAGGAGGGAAGGGGCGTGCTTAGGGCGAGGGGGCGGGGACTAGCCGGAGAGAGGCAGAGGGCCGCTGCTGGTGCAAGATGCCGCCGCTCAGCGCCACCAGCAGCACCCGCCGTGCCCAGTTACATAAACGAGTTATGGACAATGAGAGACTACCCCAACCGGGAAAAAAGCAGGAGATTTTCGTGGCTGATGAGCCTGGCACTGAGACTGGGGGTGGGGTGGGGTGGGGTGCAGAAACCCTCTCTCCAAGCTGCCCTCCCAAGTTTCAGGTTCCAACCTGCTAGTAAGCTGAGTTTTGGACAATGAGAGACAACCCCAACTGATCCCCTGAGCTTCTCCTGGGAAGAAAGAGTTCCGTTCCTGCCAGCCAGAACCAGCCTCGACCAAAGGCACCCAGCTTTCTCGGAAAGCAAAATCGGGAAGGTATTGGTTAAAGGAATCTAGCACCTTGCGGCTTCCATGGCCCAGGGTCTGAGGGAGGAAGGAGTAGACAGAGAGAGGGAGAAAGAGAAGGAAGGGAGGGAGGAAAGAGAGAGAGAGAGAAGGGAGGGAGGGAGACAGGACAAAAGAAAGAAGGAAAGAAGGAAGGAGAGAAAAGAGAGAGGAGGGAGGGAGAAGGACAAAAGAAAGAAGGATGGAGGGAGGGAGGGACGGAAAGAAGGAAAGAGAGAAGGAAGGAAGGAAGGAGAAAGAAAAAGGAGAAAGGAGGGAGGGAGAAGAACAAAAGAAAAACGGAAGGGAGGGAGGAACAACCAGCCCCAAAGAGCGAGCCCATTAAAGGAAGGAAAGAGGGAAAGAGAAAGAAAAAAGAAAGAAGGGAGGGAGAAGAGGGGGAAGGAAGGAAAGGAGGGAGAGGGAGAGAGAAGGAAGGCAGGAAAGAGGAAGAGAGGGAGGGAGAAGGAAAGAAAGAAAGAAAGAAAGAAAGAAAGAAAGAAAGAAAGAAAGAAAGAAAGAAAGAAAGAAAGGCTACTAGCATCCATTATTTTAACGGGCTTAAAAATACTAGTCAGTATATAATAGTACAAACAAGGGTTTGCTAGCTAGCTTGGAGGATGGAAGTCTGGAAAGATAATCAACCACTGATTGATTGCTCTACTCCCTTCAAAGTGAGTACTGGACCTGAGAATTGTCCAAAGGAAGGTGTGATCATAAAGTTTATGCATGAGAAGTATACAAGTCAAAGCCTGACCTGCTCTAAAGCCTGCTCAAAAATAATAAGCCTGCTTATCAGCTAATAGTGGTTGCTTATTAGCTATGTTTCAAAACAAGGTCTCTCCAGGACAGTCAAGCTCTAGGATAGGGCTGAACAACCACAGCTCTCCATCTATTGTTGTACTATAACTTTTGTGGCTGGGGATGATGGGAGTTGTAGTCCAACAACAGAAGGAGGGCCAAAGTTGTGCAGTTCTGCTCTAGTAGCTAAGGGGATATGGGATTTCTGAAAACTGGGCTGCTTGTTTAAAATAATTTCTTCATGGGTAGACTTGACTTTGGAGTCCTTCAGTTTCTTAATAATCTTATTAATTAATCTTATTCAGTTTCCTTATTAATTATTAAGAAACTGAAGGACCTTACTTCAGTTTCTTAATAATCTCTCATCCAATTGTGAATATATTGATAATTGTTTAAGCTATTAAGAGGCATGGTTCTTCAAAGTCTTATCCTCTATGCCTAGATAATTTGAAGGTGAAATTTGTGATCTATTCTAAATCATCAGAAGCCCCTTGATCCACATTTTCTAAGGAATCCTTTGAATTAGAGTTAAGAACTGCATACTGATTAGTAACAGGAATAGGAAAAAAACCCTGCAATAATTGTTTTATTTATTTATTTATTATTTATTCGATTTCTATACTGTCCTTCCAAAAATGGCTCAGGGTGGTTTACACAAAGAAATAACAAATAAATAAGATGAACCTATGTCCCCAAAGGGCTCACAATCTAAAAGAAACAGAAGATAGACACCAGCAACAGTCACTGGAGGTACTGTGCTGGGGGTGGAGAGGGCCAGTTACTCCCCCCCCCGCTAAATAAAGAGAATCACCACATTAAAAGGTGCCTCTTTACCAAGTTAGCAGGGGTTTTACAAGAAAAATAAGAAGCAACTTTGGATTGTTTAAACTTTGGACCTCAGGACCACTTTTACCCTTTGTCTTACCTATCTTGGTTAAAATGACACCACCCCCACCCCCACCAAATGCATACTGTACTGTATATTTTAAAAAAACATTTTAAAATAAAAATACTGAGCTACAACTAAAAATACAGAAATTAGGCAATGTTTTCCTATTAAAATATTCTTAGTAACAAAAAAGTAACTTTTTGTGACCATACAACAAAGTATTATTAAGTGGAAGGGAAGGAGGACAGCAGCAACAACCAGCTCATGTAAGAGTAAAAGCTCCTCTTCTTGGCCCCCACCTTAAGAAGCCCCACAATCAGGGCTGGTGTCAGACTATTTTGCGCCCTTTTGCAAGGCTAAGTACTTGCACGCCCCCCCCAAAAAATTTCAACTTTGATTTTCAAAAACAGATGTTTTGTAGAAAAAATGAAAAGCACAAAACTTGAAACTGCTAAATTTATTTTAAATTGCAAGAACAGGTAATACAGGTGAAACTCGAAAAATTAGAATATCGTGCAAAAGTTCATTAATTTCAGTAATGCAAATTAAAAGGTGAAACAGATATATGAGATAGACGCATTACATGCAAAGCCGAGATAAGTCAAGCCTTAATTTGTTATAATTGTGATGATCATGGCGTACAGTTCATGAGAACCCCAAATCCACAATCCCAGAAAATTAGAATATTGTGAAAAGGTTCAACAGTCTAGGCTCCAGGTGTCCCACTCCAATCAGCTAATCAATCCACCTGCAAAGGGTTCCTGAGCCTTTAAATGGTCTCTTAGTCTGGTTCATTAGGAATCACAATCATGGGAAAGACTGCTGACTTGACAGTTGTGCAGAAAACCATCATTGACACCCTCCATAAGGAGGGAAAGCCTCAAAAGGTAATTGCAAAAGAAGTTGGATGTTCCCAAAGTGCTGTATCAAAGCACATTAATAGAAAGTTATGTGGAAGGGGAAAGTGTGGAAGAAAAAGGTGCACAAGCAGCAGGGATGACCGCAGCCTGGAGAGGATTGTCAGGAAAAGGCCATTCAAAAGTGTTGGGGACTTTCACAAGGAGTGGACTGAGGCTGGAGTTAGTGCATCAAGAGCCACCACACACAGACGGATCCTGGACATGGGCTTCAAATGTCGTATTCCTCTTGTCAAGCCACTCCTGAACAACAAACAACGTCAGAAGTGTCTTACCTGGGCTCAAGAAAAAAAGAACTGGTCTGTTGCTCAGTGGTCCAAAGTCCTCTTTTCTGATGAGAGCAACTTTTGCATCTCATTTGGAAACCAAGGACCCAGAGTCTGGAGGAAGAATGGAGAGGCACACAATGCAAGATGCTTGAAGTCCAGTGTGAAGTTTCCACAGTCTGTCAACACATTTTGGGGAGCCATGTCATCTGCTGGTGTTGGTCGACTGTGCTTCATTAAGTCCAGGGTCAACGCAGCCGTCTATCAGGAGATTTTGGAGCACTTCATGCTTCCTTCCGCAGACGAGCTGTATGGGGATGCTGACTTCATTTTCCAGCAGGACTTGGCACCTGCCCACACTGCCAAAAGTACCAAAACCTGGTTCAATGACCATGGGATTACTGTGCTTGATTGGCCAGCAAACTCGCCTGACCTGAACCCCATAGAGAATCTATGGGGCATTGCCAAGAGAAGGATGAGAGACATGAGACCAAACAATGCAGAAGAGCTGAAGGCCGCTATTGAAGCATCCTGGTCTTCCATAACACCTCAGCAGTGCCACAGGCTGATAGCATCCATGCCACGCCGCATTGAGGCAGTAATTGCTGCAAAAGGTGCCCAAACCAAGTACTGAATACATATGCATGCTTATACTTTTCAGAGGTTTGATATTGTTCTATTTGCAATCCTTGTTTTATTGGTTTCATGTAATATTCTAATTTTCTGGGATTGTGGATTTGGGGTTCTCATGAGCTGTACGCCATGATCATCACAATTATAACAAATTAAGGCTTGACTTATCTCGCTTTGCATGTAATGTGTCTATCTCATATATCAGTTTCACCTTTTAATTTGCATTACTGAAATTAATGAACTTTTGCACGATATTCTAATTTTTCGAGTTTCACCTGTACATCAATTTTTGATTATCTTTCTTAAATACAAAAGAAAATATTTTGGAACACAAATCATTTTGATTGATTTGATAGACTCTGCGCCCCTCTGAGGTCTGTGCCCTAGGCGGCTGCCTAGTTGGCTTAATGGTAGCACCAGCCCTGCCCGCAAGCCTTCTTAGAGCTGTAGGAGAGAAGTAGGTAGCTTCACGGACATGGCCTTCTTTCTACTGAGATTCTTAACAAAGCCCTAGAGGAAATGTATTTCATTATGATGGCCACAAACCCAGACAGGAACTCAAAAGATGACTTGACAATAGGAACATAATTGAGAGGAATAGGCAATTAACCATCTGGATTAAAGACTAAAATGTCTGTGGAAACACAAGATAAATATGGCAGTTGGATGGGAAAACAAAGAATCTATTTTTATTACAATATACTTATTAGTTCTAACCCAAATGTTAATTTCCTCTTAATCATAACCTTTTCATTTTAATATTTGCAGGCAGTTTGTAAAAAAATATTTCCAGTTCTAAGAAGATATTCTCAGGAAAAAGAGCTGATGTATTGGATTTGCTCCCAGTCTAGAACTTTCTGCACACCATAATGCACACCTTGCACCCATCCCTTACACATACACACTATCTCATTCTTGCAAATGCACAATGTTACCTCCTTTATGGAAATCAAGGATCAGCCTTGTGAGGTTTGTAAAGAATCTAGGGCTGTTCTTACAGCTGCAGCTCCAAGCAATGATGACCACAGATGAATAAGAGGATTCCTAGCACAATGATAGGACAACAGTTATTCCCCTGGCAATATCATGAGATACCTGCCTTGGATACCATATAGCACCAAAGCAGCAGCAGATTGGCTCACTGCAGCATTTTCTCTTGGTCATTTTGTCCTGAGCTGGGATAACCAGATACCACCTACCTCTGCAGCCAGACACTTGCCTGCATTTCTCCCTCTGCCCTGGTGTGGACTAATGATGACACTTCCCGGCGACACACTCCAAGCAGTGACATCGTTAGCCCTCATCAATGCTGGCAAAGCTGATGAGGGCAGAGGGTGGGTGGGTGACTTCTCCAGCCCTGGCCACCTATGCGCTGGTTCTTTGCTGGCACAGATGAGGGAGGGGGACAGGCTGCTGCGGGGACAGGCAATGGTGGGTCCCAGCTCCACTGGGCAGCCCATGTTCACCAAACACGGCCGGCCCATGGTAGTTCTGTCCTGGGTGTGCACCAGTAAAGATTGTTCAGTAAATGTTCCCTTCTTTTCATGGAGGGCTGACTTTGGAAAGTGAAGGGCTTGAAAGCTGTTACTTCCTTTTGTAGAATTTTATGGTCAAACTACACAAGTCATTGGAGATCCATGGCTAGATACTGTGCTATTTCTACAGATGCTGTGGAGGGCTTCAGATTTCTTCAGATTAGTGGTGCAGGTTAGCCCTTTCTTGTCTGCCTTCCCCAGCGGTGCAAACAGGAACTTTGGGGAGGGACAATTTAAATCAAGAAAATGTTGGAGAAAAAGAGTTTTTAAAAGATCCTCTTCCAATTCCGCTACTCCAATAACTCCCTGCTACTGTTTTTAAATAAACATAGAAAAATCTGATGGTTCTATCACATCTAGTGTAATTTGGTACTTCTTGGGTGTGATCAAGAAATTAACAGATGTCTGTCCTCTAATGGCCTCCTGCTATTTAGAGAGTTTTTCTAGCATCATTTGTTTAAAATTCATGCTACTGTACCAAAACAATGGGCTGTACATTGGACAAAATGCTTGAGCATTTATTAAAACTCCATCAAAGGCATAACTTGCTTTTTTTTAACAGAATGGTAAGGTCTAATCTGAACACAGGAAACTCACTTGCAATGTTTCCACTGTAATGGAATATTGCTGTATATGCCCTTGCTTCCTACTATAACAAACATTTGAGTATTAATTATCAAAAGAGTAAAATATTCGGTTTTTCAAAGATGCCAATTAGACATATATGGCAGATAGATGAGAACACTATATAGAGTGTTCTTAGTGGTGGGAAGTTAGTTACGTGGCAACCTTTTACAATTTTGTTTTATTTTGCTTTTTAAGGTGAAAGAATACTGGAAATTTACAGTGCTCTTCGTAAGAATCTGATTATTTTGCCATGTAAAGACTGAGCAGGTGTCAAGCAAGTATAGAGGCAAGTCATATACAAAACAACATCAATCTTGCACCCCAGAAACCTAAAGAGCTGCTTCTGCCAGGCAGAAATTTCTCAACAATCTTCTACAGTCAGAGCTCACTTTCCCCCCTGCCCACATTCTAAACTTTACAAACCTTTTTTTTTTTTTTTTTGCTCTTAGCAGACGGTGTGGCTTCAGGTGGCTTCTTCAAAAGTGGTTTTTAGATCAATGTCAGCCTTATCAGATGGGCCATTAAAGAAACAAGGAAGAGAAGCAGTGAAGTGTGGTGGGCAGTGACTGGGGAGATCTGGGATTAAATCTCCATTCAGGCTTTAATATCACTGGATGACCTTGGGCTGCTCATTATCTCACAGCCTAGACTACCTCACGGGGGTGTGGGGGTGTGGTGTTGTGAGAATAAAATGGAGAAAAGCAATGATCACCATTCAGAGTTCCTTGAAGAAAAACTGGATTACAGACAGATAAATTAAAAATTTAAAAATAAGCAAAGGACACAACAACTAGCAGGCCATGCAAAAACCTAGAAAAAGAAAGTTGCCTCTTTGCCTGATATAAAACTATAGCATAGCTTGCATAATGTTAGCTACTTTGCAAGAACAAAGAATCAGGTTGATCTAAGAGTTTTCAGAATATTACACTCTGGGCTGCACTTTTATTGCTGAACTCAGAGAACTGATAAGCCTTATGGTAAGGGCATGGTTTTTACCAGTGTCAGATTGTATGGGTGTAAGGCATTTTCTGCATGATAATTTATTGTCTATAAACTCCAGAAATATAAATGTAAAGCGCTTACCTTTGCATACATCCAGAAGAAATATGGACTACTTGATTTCCTGCTGGGAAAAGAAAGGGTTCTGAAATTGTAACAAACAGAAAAATGCTCAGTGGACATTTTAGAAAAATAAATATACTGCCTGGTTCCTTACACTGGTGCTCAATCATATCAATTGCTTCCAAATAAAGATGCCTGAAAAAAGCAAAACAGCAGAGAAAAACATTGTTGATTCATGCAGCCAGCTGAAAACAACTTCCTGATTTTGTTCTGTGTTTTTCAAATTAAGCTTGCAAATCTGCAGCAGCATTCAGAGACAAGGAGGGTGCATGGCCACTGTTCTTTCCTAAATTAGTGGAGGACATGCAAGAGATTTTTTTTTTAAGTAATCATCAACCCTTACACCTCGCAAAACAAATCCATAGAACATAAGTCTATGTTTGATCCACTTTTTACCAGTGTTGCCTTGTCTTCAAATTGTCGTCTTCTGGTTACATTTACAGAAGGTATAAGAAAGGAAGTGGATGCTTGTACTTCCTTTATGTTACGTTTTCAAAAACAAAGCCAGTATTTTTTTTTAACCCTATTGAAACAACTCAGGCATTAGAGCAGGGGCTTCTGGGAGCATCTTTAATTTCTTTTCTTTTCTTTGCCAGATCCTTGGGAACTACCAACACGAAACTGTGCTTTGGCAAGGTGGTGTCAGTCGCAAAATATCAGCTTGTGGTGGTGGTGCGGGGGTGGATTATATCTACAAGTACAGGGGTTTGAAGACCTGATCAAAAACACTGAGAATTTTCACCAGCAATGAAAAGGTCATGTTCAGGAATTACGGCTCGAGAACAATGAAGTCAAAAGAGAGGCCAGCCACAAAATCTGAGGCAATTTTTAAAAATAAATAAATAAGTAAATAAATCATTTTGGCAGTTTTAAAAAGTTGCACCAGCATTCTTAATCAGAACCCATTTTAGTGACAGGGAAGACTGATGCTCAGAGAGATATAACATGTTCAGTCATGTAATTAGGCATAAGATCGAAGATGAGGAATCACACAGACTGATCTATGTATTTGTGCTCAAGTAACTAAGACTGCAGCCTTAAAAGTTAAATAAAAACAAAACAGTTACTGTGAGGGCTATTAGAACTACACATCACAATAAAGTTGTTTTGCTGAAAATCTTTAGAATCTTTTTTTTAAAAAAAGAGAGAGATCAACAGAATGGCTGTAAACAGTTTTTTTCTCTATATTGTAGGTGGGTCAGACTACTGAGCTTACAAAACAACAACAAAACCACAGGTAGATGAGGGACAAAAGGGATGAAATCTGCAGCACTATCTTTTGCTGGGAAGCTGCACAGTTTCCTGCCCACACTCTTGAAATTAAAGAATGCCTCTGATCATGTATGGAGTACCCTTCCCTGCAACTGTAGGGAAGTTGCCTTCCCCAAACATTTAAAAATAAGGAGCTGCCTCCATACCCTTCTAAGAATAAAAAACCAACCCTGTTTATTTTACTCTATTTTGTTTAAAATTCCACTCGTTTTCGAAGACTTAATAAAAAAAGTTTTTTCACAACCACCCTGTCACCCCCCTCCTTTTGACAAAGAACTGGAATTAAGGGAACGGGGTTTCTTCCTTGAGCATATATGCTCTCAGTCCAATTTTTGGTTTCCTGTCACTGAGCTAAGTGCCCAGGTATACCACTACACAGAAAAACCTATTCCCATTTTTCTGTCTAACCCCCTCTGTTTCTTTCCAGTTTTCTAGCCCTGAGATTGGAAGGAATGAAAGTTGAACAGGAGCTAGTTGCAGGGAAGTACTGTCCTGTGAATACAAGTAGGCAAACAGCTTTGAATCTGAACGGGATGATTCAAAGGTTTGGATTCAGCTCGACCCCAGACCGAATACCCCTGGTTCAGCGCAAACCCAGACCAGACACCGCCCCCCGCCCCACCCCAGTCCAGATGTTTGTTGAACATCTTTGGGGAAAATATTTTCCCTTTTAAAAAAACTTACTCCATCCAGTGTGCTTTTCCAAGGTGGCAGGGGGGAGTCCATGGAAGTTCCCCTTCCCCCTGCCAGCCTTCCTTTTTGTAAAAATTACCCGGTTCAGATGTCTTTGGCCCTATTCTCCAGCGTGGTGGCCATTTTGGAGGCTGCTGAGTCTGTGCAGTGGCCAGTGCATGGCTGGATCACGACCCATGCCACACAGAGTCTCACTGTGCAGCACAGCAGCCTCTAAAATGGCCACCGTACTGGGTAATAGGCCCAGAAAGGGGCCCCAAGCAGATGATTTTTACCATAAGGAAGGCCAGCGGGCGGGGAGGGGGAACCTCCCCAGACACCCCCACACACACCTTGGAGAAGCCCCCCAGAGGAGGATAAGGGTAAAAAAGAGCTCCCCCCCAAAAAAAGTTCAATGAACCCTCCCCAAACCAAATCAAAGCGGGGGGGGCGGTTCAAAGAGGGCCAAAACCAAACTGGCCTGGTGTGGTTCGGGTCCAGTTCAAACTCAGTGGACCACAGCAATGTTTTGGAAGTGCTGAATGGTTCAGACTGAAGCAAAGCAAGACTGCTCCAGAGGGTCTAAATCAAATCATTGAGGTGGCCCCCACAATGTTTTACACAGCCATAGTTTTTGCAGATATGCTCAGAGGTTGAAAGCAATTGTAAGCCAAGTAGGTTAATAAGCAAAATTGGCAGCCACCTATTTTGCCTCCATCTTCTCCCAAAAGGGAGAAGTTGTATGCAACTTCATAAAAGCAGTGTGAATGATGAGAAGTCAGAACTGCTGTTCAGGATTAACATCTGCCCATCATATGTGAGTAGAAGTCTTCAGAGCAGAAGGGTACTATTCTTCTAGGGTACTAAAAGAACCTGCCGATGTTTCCTCAGAACCTCTGTCTATCTTCACCCATTTCCCAGAGACGTTCTGGGAAATGGGTGAGATAGGTTCAAACATCTTGGGGATGTTCTACCTCTGGATTCAGCGGCACTTTTTGGACCAGACTTCTGGGACAAAGTCCGGTCCTCAGCACCAGGAGGGAGACCTCCAAATATCCTGGGGGGCCCTCCCTGCAGCCCCCCATCTCTTTTTCTGTGCCATCGTGAATGCAGTGAGGCCAGGGGGCTGGGGGCTGAGAGCCTGAGCCGAGTGGGCCTCTGCGGTGGTGGCTAAGCCAATGGTCCCAGCCTGGGCCACCGCCGGAGGAGGCCTGAGCATGCATGCTACTTCTGCACACCTGTGCAATGTGAGTTGCAAGCATCGCAAGCCCATGATGTCGAATGAAGAAAATAGTTTGTATGGCAACATCAAATTTGCATGTTCTCAGATGAGTTGGAATCTTCGTGAGGAGAAAAGGGAAGGGGGAGCAAATATACTCTCCTGTTGTTGTCTTTGGCCCTGGAAACAGCTGTGGAGGACCTCTGGCAGGAGTGACTGGTGAAATATTCCCCCCTCCCAGAGAAGGAGACATGTCTTGAAAATGAAGGGCAACCATTATATTTCAATAGTTTAACTCATGGCTGCACACGTTCAGTCCTTCTGCAGTTGTTAAACTACAATTCCCATCATCCTTATTGACATTGTGACTGGACAGCCAAAGTTGTATAGTCCTGGTTTAACTCATGTCTTTGCGATAAGCAGGGGAACAGGCTCAATCACATAGGCTTCAGCTCTTCAGCTGTGCCTGCTTCTGTTTCCTTCATTTTACCTCGTAAGCCTCATTGCTTGTGTTCTGAGTGTTTACCACCCTCCAACCTTGTTCTTCCTAAGAAGGATGTTCCTTTGAAGGACCAGAGGGCTGCAGACTTTTAATAATTACATGACAGGCAGACATTCAGTAGATGCAACTTTGCCAAAGCGCACCTGTTGATATTCTGCCTGTTGATAGGTGCAGTTCCCATCTCCAAATGCTCGAGGAAACAATAGATGGAGTGTCTGCCTGTCATTCACATTGGTGCTTTTAAGAATGGACCTTTAGGCCCAAGCCAGACCCCCCAGGTTATTCCTTCATGTGTTGGGGTCTCGGGCAGTGCTTCCAGGAATCTCCTCTCCCTTCCCCCACAGTGTCCTGGTGTGTAGGAGAAGCTGGAGCACTGGATCTTTAGGCAAGCACTAGGGCAGAGCACGCTTAGCTAATTTCTGCTCCTTTAGCCTGAGCTCATCATGCAGCCAGCTTATTCTGAGAGTGGAAGTGCTGCGGCGGGGGTGGGGGAGACGACTGGGAGAGAAGGCTTGGTGGAAGAAGTGGAGAATGGCTAAGCATGCTGGGTTTTAGCAGCTCTTGAAAGTACAGCCCAGTGTACCAGCTCCTCCACTCCCACAGGAGTGTTGGTGTGTGTTGGTGTGGAAGAGAGAGAACCTCACATACTTCCAAGAATTCTCAAGCCTCAGATGTGGAGATTTTTTCTCTATCCCTTTCTTTCTGCTTCTCCTTTTCTGCCCCCTTTCTCTCCCTCCCTCCCGTTTTCTTTTCTCTCACACACCTTTCTTTCGCCTTTCCATCCCTCCCCTCTTTCCATCCTTCTTTCCTTTTTCCATGTGTGAAAGCTAGGCAGGGAAGTTGCCCTAGAATAATTTAGGTGCTCTACAAATAACATCGCTGCTGCTGCTTAAAAAAAAAAAATTCTGTATACCCCATAGGCCCCATGAGGTTGAGATACTGTACCACTGTGTAGCATTCTTGTATTTTGAAAAACCTCATTAAATCCCACAATGCCTTGAAATTGAAAAACCTCATTAAACCCCACAATGCCTTGTCAGTGGTTTTCAAATGTTCTACTTTCAAGGAATACATTATTTGTTTAAGAATGTGGAATCCACTTTTCAATTTCGATACATTCTCAAAGCACTGAAAGTGTTCAGAATAACCCCTGAACACTGTAAAATATTCTGAAGCATATTTTTAGGATGCACACAAAGCACTCAGGGGACAGGACAGACCTTTTGGGTCTCACTGTCATCCTGAGATCAATGCCTAGAAAATCTCTCAGTATGTGATTCTGTACTGGAGGGGAAGGTTGTAGCTGTGGACAAGCTGTCTTTCAGGAAATCTTCCCCCTTGCCCATTTCCAATCTTCTCATTGATAAGATTCACTACTGAAAGAATATTACAGTTCTCCAGGGCACAATTTGAAAACCCATGTTCTATGGACATTGCCCATTGTGTCAATATGACCATCAGGCAGAACCAAAGCACAGCAACAACTCCAAGCATTCAAATCTCCCTTCAAGAAAGAGAGAAGGTAAAGAAAATCTGCTTTATTTAAATTAGGCGCAATTCCATCATAGACTCACAGTGCATTGAATGGAAGTAATACTGAGTGGTTTGAGGGTAACACAAAAAGGCAGACAATGCCTTCAAAGAGTATATAGAAGACCTTCAGGTCACAGTCTCAAAACAACATATGCAGTGAAATAGATAATGCATAAATTAAGCTGTACAGTGGCTTAATGAATAGGGATGGGCTACATATTTCTAATAAAGGATAAATAATGAACACCAGAAATAGAGGGAGCACACTCATCCATCTAAAGTCTTGTTGGAGAGGACTTTCTTCTCCTAAGAGGCTCTTTATCACTTCCTGTTTCACAGTTACACATATTTTTAAAAATCCACAACTCATCTCATCTCAGTTTTATCCCATCCCTAAGTGTTGAGACTGAATCATATCCACAAGCCTAAAAAAATATTAATACTACTAAACATTCATATAGCATTTTAGAGTATTTAAAGCACTTTATGTATATTATCTCAGCCTTACAACAATCCCATAAGGTGGTCCAGAAGTAGTATTATCTCCATATTGCTGATAGCTGAGAGGGGAGTGGCTTGCCCATGTCTTCTGAGTGAGTTCATGGCAGAAGTGAGATCTGAAGACATACTCCTAAGCAAGCAAATTATTTGGATAAAATGCACAGCTTCATCAACCATATTAAAAGTTCTCATAATCAGAACATGTCATAACTGCAATATATACTAATGAATGAGGCATTTTTGATGGATGTAGCACATAGGAAACAATATTCTTGTAGAGTAGGCCTGCTCAACTTTGGCCCTCCTGAGATGTTGGCCTACAATTCCCATAATCCCTGGCTATCAGACACTATGGCTGGGATTATGGGAGTTGTAGTCCAAAAACCGTGGGGGGGAGTTGGGGAGGCCAATTGTAGAGCAAACAAGTACAATGTGGATATTTCAAGAAATGAATTACATTTTTAAAATGCTCACACTAGGTTCAAAGCATAGGAGAGTTACATGGAGATAATGGCACAGGAGAAAGAAATAAAAAGGTTATTCCACCAAAAGAATGTTGTGAAAATTAGTATCTCAGGAGATCTCCGAATTATTCAATGTTCTTGTATTTTGTGAACAAGTTGTATAAAACTCTTAGGGTAGATTTCAGATCTAAGTTGACAACATCTGTGGAAGAAAAAAAGAGGGACATGTTAAGTTTGTTCTAATGGTGCCTTTTTAAGAATGGGAAAAACAGTCTTTGTTAAGTTTTCTTTAAGGGTAAACCAGGTAGTTCTAAGTAGAACTGATTGAACCTACTTTGCTTCTTTAAACATATGATATCTCATGTTTGTTTTCAAGATAGTAGACTGCTATTAAAAATATCCTTAGAAGCTCTCCCCATGTTAAAACATAAGAACAGCCCTGCTGGATCAGGCCCAAGGACTATTTAATCCAGCATCCTGTTGCCCAGTGGCCCACCAGTTGCCTCTGAGAAGCTCACAGGCAAGAGGTGAGGGCACACCCTCTCTCTTGTGTTGCTCCCCTGTAACTGGTATTTAGACTGGAGGTGGCCTAAAGCTATCAGACTAGTAGCCATTGATAGATCTGTCCCCCATACATTTGTCTAAGCCCCCTTTAAAGCCATAACTACATCCTATGGCAGAGAATTCCATAGATCAGGGTTTCTTAACCTTGGGCCCCCAGATGTTGATGGACTATAACTCCCATCATCCCCAGCCATGTCCATCGTGGCTGGGAATGATGGGAGTTGTAGTCCATCAACATCTGGGGGCCCAAGGTTAAGAAACCCTGCCATAGATGAATTATGCACTGTGTAAAAAGTACTTCCTTTTGTTGCTCCTAAGTTTCCTGGACATCAGTTTCATGGGATGACCCTCGGTTCTATAGCTGTGAGAGAGGGAGAAAAATTTATCTCTGTCCACTCTCTCTACTCCATGCATACTTTTATAAACCTCTACCATGTCTCTCCATAGTCACCTCTTTTGCAAACTAAAAAGCCTCAGATGCTGTAGTCTTGCCTCATAACTATGTGCTCCAGGCCTCTGATCATCTTCTGCACCTTTTCCACTTTCACAATGTCCTTCTTAAGATACAGTGGCCAAAATGTACATAGTACTTCAAATGTGGCTGCATCATAGATTTGTATGAGGGCATTATATTATTAGCACTTTTATTTTCAATCCCCTTCCTAATGATCCTTAGCATGGAATTTGCCTTTTTCACAGCTGCTATGCACTGAGTTGACACTTTTCAAATGAACTGCCCACCACGACCCCAAGATTTCTCTCCTGGTCTATCACTGATTACTCAGATCCCATCAGTGTATGTGTGAAGTTGGAGGTTTTTCTCCCAATATGCATCACTTTGCACTTGTTTACACTGAACCACATATACCATTTTGTTGTCCACTCACCCAGTTTGGAGAGATCCTTTGGAGCTGCTCACCATCTGTTTTGGATTTCACTACCCTAAACAGTTTAGTGTCATCTGCAAATTTGGTCACTTCACTGGTTATCTGAACTTCTAGAACATTTATGAATGTTAAAGAGCACTGGTCCCAGTACAGATCCCTTGGGGACCCCACTTCTTACTTCCCTTCATTACGAAAACTGTCAGTTTATTCCTACCCTCTGTTTTCTGTCCTTCAGTCAGTTACCAATCTACATATGAACCTCTCCCCTTATCCCATGACTGCTAAATTTACTCAAAAGCCTTTGATGGGGAACTTTGTCAAAAGCTTTATGTAAGCTTTACTGCAAGCCACCTAATGGCACAGTGGGGAAATAACTTGCCTAGAGAGGAAGAGGTTGCCGGTTCAAATCCCCGCTGGTATGCTTCCCAGACTATGGAAAACACCTATATTGGGCAGCAGTGATATAGGAAGATGCTGAAAGACATCATCTCATACTGCACAGGAGATGGCAATGGTAAACCCCTCCTGTATTCTACCAAAGAAAACCACATGGCTTTGCAGTTGCAAGGAATCAACATTGACTCAACAGTACAACTTTACTTTAAGCTTTTCAGCAGGTTTTGTTTGTATCGCATTGTAAGCATGTGAGTTCTAAAGGGATGTTGCTTATACTTTGATAGCAATCAAAATAAACTCATCAAAATCCCCTCGGATTCTCTCCTGTGTACTGTAAATTTGGTTTGTTATCTGTCTGTAAACACAAAGGTTATCACAGTAACTGAAGTGCTGATTTTGTAAGCCTTCTTCCCTTTGAAACTAGGCTAAAAATTGTACCAGTACTTTGATTACCTTCTCATTCAGAGAAGTCTGAACCAGGGCTTCTCATTAAAACATGCATTCATTAAAACAATTCACTTGGGAAAGAAAAATTAGTTATCTTCTAACCCTGAACTGAAATTTCTCAGATTAGTAAATTGCCTTTCAAAAAATGCATTATGAGTTCTGAATACCTAACCTTAGAAAAAACAATTTGAGAAAATAATCCAAGTTTAGAACATTTTGATCACATTTTCCCAGTGCTTACCTCCTAAGCAAAGTATTAATTAAGGAACCAAACTGAAAACATAGTGATAATGAGAGAACTTGAATCTAACGTACGTAGATTCTCTCTCTCTCCAACTTCTAGAATCTTCCTGAATCTAGGGGTATGCACAAACGGTTCAAAATGAACCGGTTTGCCATGAACCGGGTCAGTTCATCCAGCTCAGTTAAGAACTGGACCGCCCCGAAGGAAAGACAACCAGTCTGCTATCGAACCCAGTTCAATGCAAACTGGTTCAAAGGTTTGAGTGGCTATGGTGGCTGCCATTTTGTCTGCTTGTTTACTTGCTGTTTTCCCTGGCTGATTGCCTTTCTGCCACTGCCTTCTGATTGGCTTACAAACTTTCCTCTGATTGGCTTGTTATTCCAAATCAAGTTTTGTCAGTTTTGTCCATATTAATGGTGCAGAAACATGGGTAAATTAAATACTACATGGTATAATGACATCCCTACTGGCTGACGTTCTCACTAACAATGTGGGTTCAAAGCATCCCTGCAGAGTTTAGTACTCCACAGTCCTGCCACACTGGCAGGGGGCAATATTTGTTGATCTCTCCTTCCCCTGGAAGTGCTTTTTAACATCTGAAAATATGTTTCTGACAGTTGCCGAACTCTCAGGGACATATTTATGGATGTTAAACAGAACTTCCATAAGAAAGAAGAGATAAGTGGAAGTTGCTCCCGTGCTTGTGCAATGGTACATTGGATTACTAAATGGCATGGAGCTGTTTTACATGTAGCGTCTCCACACCATTAGTAAGGACGTTGGCCACAGCAAGTACATCTAAGAGCTGTCTTTATATCATGCATTTATGCACTAAGCATAGGTTCCCAGCAAGGGATCTGCCACATGGTACAGAACTTCACATACTGCAAATTAAAGCTTTCATTTAAAAACTTTTTTTTTTTTAGTTTTCATGGCCGTGGAGAAAGGTTTATGACCTTTGTCTACATCTTGCTAGAAGTGTAGTGCCTAGAACTGAATACAGTTCTCCATATGAGGTCTGGCTAGTGTAGAATAAAGCAGAACCATTACTTGTCATTACTTGAAAACTATGGTTCTATTAATGCAGCCTAAAATTGCATTAGCATTTTTTGCAGCTGCATCACACTGCTGACTCATGTTAAAGTTCTGATCAACCGCAATCCCAAAATTCTTTTCACACATACTACTGCCAAGCCATATGTCTCCCATGCTAAAATTGTACATTTGACTTTTGTTGCCTAAATGTAGAACATTTCATGCCTCTTTTGAATTTCGTTTGTTTTAGCTCAATTTTCTATTCTACCAAGGTTATTTGGAATTGTATTTCTGTCTTCTGAGGTGTTAGCTATCCCTCCAGTTTTGTGAGCTACAGACCGATGAGCATGTTAAGGAGTACTGGGTCTAGGACAGCACATACAGCACACCACTCAAAACATCTCCAGTTTGATGAAGAGCCATTGCTGTGTATAATTTTCCAACCAGTTGTAAATTCAGCTGCTAGTATTATTAGCTAACTCATATTTGACCAGTTTGCTAACCAAAATTTAACAGGAACGTTGTCGAATGCTTTCTGGAAATCAAGATACATTACATCATCATCATGTAATACTATGGGGGGAAATCGCCTTTGCTGCTCTGCAAGGGCTCTTCCATTTCACTACTATGCCATTTGGCCTTCATGGGGCCGCTGCCACTTTCCAGAAGCTAGCTGATGTCATCATAGACCACTGTTGGGAATATGCGATCATATATTTAGATGAAATTGTGGTGTTTAGTACATCCTGGGAAGACCATTTTGTACATTTGCAGACAGTGTTTCAGGCATTAGGCAATGTCAGTTTCACTGCCAATCCCAAGAAGACCAAATTAGAGGCATAAGAGCTAAAATACCTTGGTTAATTCAGGGGTGTATAAAACCACAACTGGATAAACTGGATGCCCTATGACAAATAAGGACCCCAGAAACCAAGTGACAGCTACAGAGCTATCTGGGATTAGCTGGCTACTACCAGAAATTCATTCCCCATTTTGCGTCCTTGGTTGCCCCTTTGACAGATCTTTTACAAAAGACAGCCCCACCTCAGCTGATATGGGGTCCTGCTCAAATGCAATTCAGGAAGGGAAGCCATGTTAGTTTAACCATGAAGAGTAAATTATCTCTGTCTTGGACAGAGAGCAGCAAACAAAGTAATATTTTCAGATTGGAAAAAGGGGGAGCCCCACCCACTTGAGGATTGAGCAGACGCTTTCTTTTTTTTAAAGCTCTGTTTATTTTCAGCGTTTTTCTGGATTCAAGCACCTTATTTTATTGTTTTTATTGCCTGTTGGGCATATATAGCTCTTAAATCATTCCTGCTTTGAATTAGTTTCTTAGCAGGGTTCTATTTTGACCTTCACGATGGGTAAAAAGAAGAGGGGGAGAGCCCCTCCTTCACCTTTATCACCATCAATGGAAACAGAGCGTTGTTTTAAACAAAAGAGAATGGGTGCATTTTTAATCTCTCCTAAGATGCAAGCTTCTGTCTCTCTTCAGAATAGATTCACACCGCTCGAATGAGAACCTGGGGATTCAGCCCCCCTGGATGGGCAGGACGTGGGGGAACAAAATTTGAATGAACTAAATGGAGAATACCCCCTGTGCTCCAATACTTTTAACTGTAAGAGTCACTATGTTGACAAACAGAATGCTTTATTGTCACAGTTCTGTACGCTGACAGCTAGCACCCTAAGATTTATGATTCAAGCAATTAAAAGGTTAGAAAATAAGACTGATGACTATCTAAGGAGTTGATACTTCAAAGGCGGCTAGAGCTTTACAACTCTCCTACAAGTCAACTCGAAGAGGGAATAAACCCCCAAAGCAGGGAAAGAGTGAGTAATTGCGAGGTACCTCCGTCGTGTAGTAACAAAGCCAACTATAGGCTTTTGCCTAATTGTATTTGTTTAATTATTGCCCAGCTGCCTTGTAACTTACATAAATGGACAAACAAATCGAGAATATTACACTCCTTAAAGTTGCTTACAGATTCCTTTATAGAATACCATGAATTACTGAGGTATGAACTGCTGCCTGAGATAAAAGGCAAACAGAGATTGCTGCTTATCTTCAGGATCTCCCAAGTCCTGAGTCTGCTGAGCAGGAGGGAAATGCATTTGGCTAGGTTTGACATTACTTCTCAAAGATGTTTTGTAAATGATACTATAGACTCGATGGTAGAGAGGCCTCTGAGAAAGCCGGGCTCCTCTCCCCCTTATAGTCGTCCTACGCATGGCCGGCCCTATCAGAGACTGAACAAAGCTAGATTTCAAACCAGAGCTTATAGCCGTGATGCTTTATTTTCTACCCTTGCACCAAATAACCCTATACAGACTAAGGTAAGACATGAGGCAGAGCTTTCAGGTCAAGAAAATCCAATGGGTGATCCGGATAGTACTGCCATGTAGGTTCAGACCTCACAGAACAACAATCTTTTAACCACAGCTGATAAACTTATGGCCTTGGCAGAAGATTTAGCCAAGATGGAGGGACAGGGTAGACAGTCTCAAAGATCTAGAGCTCATTCTAATCTAGGAGGAGGAGGAGAGGACTTAATTCTATTGGATGGAATACAAGATTCAAATACGCATTCAGTTGCAGTGGAGTTGGAATCAAAGGCACAAATTGGGAGAATCTGTGAGAGCACAGACAATATTTCTGGCGACCGATGGGCTGGACTCACATCTGATCCACACTTTGATGCAGTATTCTCAATACTGGATACAACCCTGGATGGGCCCCAGAAGGGTGATTCAGGATCGGGTTTTGTTCCATCAACTGGATTGGATAATGGCTGTATTTATAGGCAGGATCTGGCCATTTCTTCGGTTCAGGTTCCAGAGAGCGAAGATCTTCCAGTCAATGTGACTCTCATCTCTCCCTTTAAATCAATCGGAACCCTAAATGAAGCGGGTAGCAAGACAGCAGTTCAACAGGGAGATCTCGCCCCGTGTGCACTACAGCTTCATCGAGGGAAGACCACATCTGAGGATATTGTCCAGCCTACTTATCCTCCAGGCGTAGCCAGTCCAGAGGCAATTCCCCCGGGTCTGACTAAAGTAGATGATGACCTCAGGAACGACTGCGTTGAAGGATCTGAAGTATTGGAGAGGAACCCAGTAGAAAGTCAAATGGACAGTTCAACTAATTGACTGGATTATCCTAAGCAGAGCGCCCTTAGGGTTGGTTCTTGGAATGTCACGGGGCTTAAGTTGAAATTGGGCGACCCATTATTTATTAGATATATTACTGATTTGGATATTTTTGTGTGTCAGGAAACTTGGTTAACAGAAGAGGTGACCATGGAAGGATTCCACACCTATATGGTTAAAGCAACCCCAGGGAGGGACCCAAAGGGGAGGGGAAGACCAGCTGGTAGCCTGGCCATTTTTGTATCTATGTCACTGAGGGCTCAAGCGAGTGTTTTAGCTTCGATAGATAATATGGGCATGGCGGTGTCTCTACAAATGGAGAATTTAGCTCTCATATTAGTAAATATTTCTATTCCACCGAGACTTCAGAAGGCTTATATAAAATGGGTATGGACACGCTTGGAAGTATATCTTAGACAGTTGCAAACTGAATTCCCGCAGGCCTCTCTAGTGGTGGTAGGGGATTTTAACGCTCGTATGGGTCCCGATGACAAAGCTTTATTTAGTAAATTTGGCCTGTACCCCCCTCAGCAGAATCCACCTGAGTCTCTCCTGGTTTGTAAATTTAAGGACCAAGTGAGTTCCTTTGCGGGCCTGAGACTGGCCCAGTCCATGTATGGTTTAAATTTGTACATCCTTAATGGAGCAATTGCTCAGGATTATCCTGCAGAATACACCTATTGGTCAGGCTCTAGAACGATTGATTATGTAATATGCTCATTTGACCTTTTGAATTTGGTCGAGAATTTTAGCATAGTCTCTAGACTGCTCGGTGATCATCTCCCTTTAGAGCTGAATCTTTGGATTCCTGCGGGGATCCAGAGATTTGAATTAACGGCGTTTAATGTAGATTTGCTGGAAATTATGCTGAACAGAGTAAGGTGGTCTCCTGCCCAGCAAGATAAGATGTCTTTACTCTTAAATTCAAAGCCTGCATCTGCCCTCAGGGAAAGGATTCTGAGTGGGGAGGAAGCAGATAGTGTTGATGTTTATCAGAGACTCATGGAACTTTTACGCCTGGTCCTATGTGTTCAACAGAACTCACAACAGAACCCACAGCAGAAAGTAAGGCTTGTCCGTGGTAAAGCATGGTTTGATGAAGAGTGTAGGAGGATGAAAAATGCCTTAATAAATGAATACAATAAGTATCGTGCATCATCTGACATAGTTCCATGTAGTTCCCTGTTATCTCTAAAGAAAGATTATAAGACACTCATTAAGAAGAAAAAACTTGAAGCGGACAGGGAAGACTGGCAGCGATTGATTTCTGCTGCCAAATCCAAAAACCACTCTTGCTTTTGGCGTTTAATAGCCAGCTATATGAATGAGGGTATACCTAGAGTTGATCCTCAAATCCCTGCTGCAGTATGGGAAGAGCATTTCACTGTAAAACAGGAATGCTGAACCGTCTAGGGCAACACTTATAGATCCGGAAGATCTGCCAGCATGGCCACCGGTATCATGCTCAGAAATAGCTTCATTGGTCAAACAAATGAAAGTAGGTAAGGCCCCTGGAGTTGATTATATTTCAGCAGAAAATATTAGAGGAAATATGGAATGGTGGGTTCCTGTCCTGGCGGCCCTGTTTTCTTATATCGATCGCACAGCCCAGATTCCTAAGGATTTGTGGGTAGCGACTGTTATTCCAATTTATTAAAAAGGACTAAAGAACCACGCGGGAAATTTCTGACCTATTAGCCTCATAAGTGTTATAGGCAAGTTATATGCCAGACACTTACTTGTCCGTCTTGAGGAATGGATGGAAGTGAATCAAATCCTGGTTGAGGAACAGAATGGTTTCAGAGCAGGTAGGTCAACTACGGATTCTGTAATCGTCCTACAGCATTTGGCGGAAAAGTACGTGAGGACTTCCAAGGAGGCCCTATTTACTGCATTTATAGATCTAAAGTACGCATTCGACCTATCTCTAGAGATAAGTTGTGGGAAAAGCTTGCCCTGTCTTCTATAGATAGGAGACTTCTTTGCCTCCTGTTTAAGTTACATGAGGATACGTCACTTAAGGTGAGATTAAATCACAAGGGCCAAGTAACTAGTTTGATCCCCACGAGGAGAGGAGTGAGGCAAGGGTGCATTTTGGCGCCCACGCTCTTTAACTATTATATTAACAGCGTAGTCCCTTATATGAGGAAGCTGGACTTCCATCCCCCGAAGCTCGCAGGTAAACATGTAAATATTCTTTTATATGTGGATGATGCCACTTTGGTTTCAAGGACAGATTGGCCTTAAGAGAGCTTTCCGGGCATTAGTAGAATACTGTGAGAAAAAACTAAAATCATGGTATTTTCAAACAGACATAAAATCTTTTCCTGGACTCTTAATGGCCACAAATTAGAACAGGTTATGCAATTTAAATATCTTGGTACAGTTCTTCAGGCAAATAAGACCAATAACGCCCATAGGGATTATATAATGCAAAATGCCCAAAAAGTAGCTTCGACACTCTATTCCTTACATCTTAGGAAATGAGCACAATCAGTACAGGTGGTTTTTGAACTGTTTAGGGCTAAGGCCCTTGCCCTGTTGCTGGTTGGGGCACAGTTGGGCCCTTATGCGGACATACAGAAGGTAGAAGTGGTTCAACTAAATTCCTTAGGGGTATGTTGAAGGTAGCTCGTTTGGCTCCCAATGCTTGTCTTAGATTAGAAGTGGGATGACTTCCTGTCGAAGCCAGAATCTGGAAAGCCATTTTTGGCTATTGGCTTAAATTGGTTTTTTCCCCAGCTGATCTCGCCCCACTGGTTCTGCTGGATGATTATAAGACCAGATGGAAAAGTGCAATTGACAGGAAATTAAGCTGGTTGGGGTGTTCACTTCCAGTAATAAGGGAGTTAGGGTTTACCAAGGCCAGAGATATTATAAACCAGCGTATAAGTGACATAGCCAGACAGAGCGATATTAGTAAAGTGGGGTATGGCGTACGGATGGGAACCCAAATAAATAGACAATGTTTGGCACGATACTTACGAAAGATAACTTATGTGGAGCATCGTAAGGCCTTAACAGTGGCTAGGCTGAATGTGTTGCAGTCGGCAGTGATGGAAGGGCGATTATATAAGGTTCCCTATAACCAGAGATTATGTCCACGTTTGGCAGAAGTGGAATCTATCAAGCATATACACTGAGGGAAATAAGTATTTCATCCCCTGCTGATTTTGTCCGTTTGCCCTCTGACACAGAAATGACCAGGCTATAATTGGAATGGTAGGTTTATTGTAGCTGTGAGAGACAGAATAACAACAAACAAACCCTCAAAAGCCCAGTGCCCAAAAGTCAGTGATGGATTTGCATTGTAGTGAGGGAAATAAGTATTCGATCCCCTATCAACCAGCAAGATTTCAGGCTCCCAGGTGTCTTTTCACTATATGCAGGTAACGAGCTGAGATGAGGAACACCCTCTGTAAGGGAGTGCTCCTAATCCCAGCTTGTTACAGTACCTGTATAAAAGACACCTGTCCATAGAAGCAAGCAATCACTCAGCTTCCAAACTCACCACCATGCCCAAGACCAAAGTGCTGTCGAAGGATGTCAGGGACAAGGTTGTAGACCTGCACAAGGCTGGACTGGGCTACAAGACTATCGCCAAGCCGCTTGGTGAGAAGGTGACTACAGTTGGCACGATAACTCGCAAATGGAAGAAACACAAAATAACTGTCAATCTCCCTCAGTCTGGGGCTCCATGCAAGATCTCACCTCGTGGAGTTGCAATGATCATGAGAACGGTGACAAAGCAGCCCAGAACTACACAGGGGGAACTTGTCAATGATCTCAGGGCAGCTGGAACCATAGTCACCAAGAAAACAATTGGTAACACACTACGCCGTGAAGGACTGAAATCTTGCAGTGCCTGCAAGGTCCCCCTGCTCAAGGCAGCACATGTACAGGCCTGTCTGCAGTTTGCCAATGCACATCTGAATGATCCAGAGGAGAACTGGGCGAAAGTGTTGTGCTCAGATGAGACCAAAATCGAGCTCTTTGGCATCAACTCAACTCGCCGTGTTTGGAGGAGGAGGAATGCTGCCTATGAGCCCAAGAACACCATCCCCACCGTCAAACATGGAGGTGGACACATTATGCTTTGGGGGTGTTTTTCTGCTAAGGGGACAGGACACCTTCACCGCATCGAAGGGACGATGGACGGGACCATGTACCGTCAGATCTTGGGTGAGCACCTCCTTCCCTCAGCCAGGGCATTGAGAATGGGTCGTGGATGGGTATTCCAGCATGACAATGACCCAAAACACACAGCCAAGGCAACAAAGGAGTGGCTCAAGAAGAAGCACATGAAGGTCCTGGAGTGGCCCAGCCAGTCTCCAGACCTTAATCCCACAGAAAATCTGTGGAGGGAACTGAAGGTTCGGGTTGCCAAACATCAGCCTCGAAACCTTTCTGACTTGGAGAGGATCTGCAAAGAGGAGTGGGACAACATCCCTCCTGGGTTGTGTGCAAACCTGGTGGCCAACTACAAGAAACGTCTGACCTCTGTGATTGCCAACAAGGGTTTTGCCACCAAGTACTAAGACATCTTTTGTGAAGGGATCGAATACTTATTTCCCTCACTACAATGCAAATCCATCGCTGACTTTTGGGCACTGGGGTTTGTTTGTTGTTGTTCTGTCTCTCACAGCTACAATAAACCTACCATTCCAATTATAGCCTGGTCATTTCTGTGTCAGAGGGCCATAGGCATAACTATAGGGGGGGCAGGGGGGGGCACGTGCCCCGGGCGCCACTTAGCAGGGAGCACCAAAAAGTGCCCCCGCCGATTTGCCGGAAATTTTTATTATTATTTTTCTTTGATTTTTTATTTTATTTTTGCAGAGTAGTCCCCCTCCCCCAGTCCCGGCGCCCCCCCCCCCAATGGCATTGCTCATTCAGCACTGGGCGCCGCGGCGTCTTCGTAGTCCAAGTCTCTGACTCTCACTCCCTGGTGCGCCCCGCCACCAGTTGCGCATGTGTCGAGAGGAGGACACGCACCAGAGCAAACTTCCTGAACAACTCCCTCTTCTAAACAACTTCCTGAACGCCCAAACCAGTTCCCCTTTTTGCTCATGCAAGTCCTTCCTCCCCTATAATCTAACCACGTTTTAACTGAAAAGGTTCAGGGAGGGGGAGATGGGGGGATGTGGAACCTTGGGTTCCACATCCCCCCCATCTCTCCCTTCCTGGACTTTTTCACTATGTAATGCAAGCTAATTTAATTATGTCATCATCAAAATGGATTAGCTGTTTCAGCCCATCAGGAAAGTCTAAACCTCCACCGATTTAATTAACCAGACTGAAAATCAGATGAACAGAGAATGTTTTAATGAAAGGTGGTATATAAATTTAACAATAAGTAAAACTATCATTAGGAGCAATTAGCGATTACTTAACATTGGTGCTGCCACGCAATTTGTAAATAAAACTTGAAGCCCTTTGAAAATAAGCTGGAATTAATTGTAGGTTGGGCAGGGGGTGAAAGTATATACTTCTAAACATTTATTGTTAAATTTATATACCACCTTTCATTAAAAACAACCCCAAAGTGGTTTGGTTTTAGTCATGGATTTTAATTTTAATTGCTCTTTTTGTCAATGTGATGAAGATTAGTTAAATCTGAGTGGTCTTAGGCAACCAATGTTGCCTCTGAAATGCCATTTCATTTTTTATTGTCATAAATACTCTCCAACCAATTTAAATAGCAAAGGTGTATATTATCGCTTTTTTCAATTGCAGGGGGAATCTCAAAAAAGCAGGATTTGCAACTAAGGCAGTGCATATCTTCTCTAAAATGGCCCTTTTATAGTTTTTCTAACTTTGAAATCGTAACATAAAACAAAGCATAAATGCATAAATGCTTCCCCCTCCATTTGAAACCTTTTCTGGTGTAAATAGTGCGCGGTTTTGGAAAAGGGGAGTCTTTCTTTAACAGCGGGAGAATAAGGAGTCTTTAGCACTATCACCCTAGTCCCTCGAATTACTTTGGAGTCCTTGGTTTTCGTTTTGTTAAAATGCAGTCACTCACAAGGGAAAGTCAGGAACAGAACCAGGGCGTGAGGGAGGGGCATCATAATCATAATAATCATCATTGCATCATAATTCTGATGTTTGAGATACAAGCCAACTTCACAGGGTTGTTGTGAGGAAAAACCTAAGTATAATGTAGTATGTATCATCATTGCATCATAATTCTGATGTTTGAGATACAAGCCAACTTCACAGGGTTGTCGTGAGGAAAAACCTAAGTATGTAGTGCATTTTGAAATTTTCTGTAATTTTTGTAATTTTTTAAATTTTTAAAATAAAAGTTTTCTTAAACATGTGTGTCAGTCAGATGTACGTTGGGGGGGCGGGGGGGACACGGCGGGGGGGGGGGGCGCAATTTCAGTGCTTGCCCCGGGCGCCGTTTTCCCTAGTTACGCCTCTGCAGAGGGCAAACGGACAAAATCAGCAGGGGATCAAATACTTATTTCCCTCACTGTATTGTTGAAATGTAGTTTATATAGGGATCTCAGAGAAGAGTTAATTACCCCTGTATTACGTCAGTTCGGGTCAGCTTCAGAGCAAGTGAAAGTAGATTTTTTATTGGCGGATTTGAACGATTCTAATTCCTTGAGAGTTGCAAAGTTCTGCTTTATAGCATGCAAACTATGGCAGAGGAGGGTCGAAAGGAGTGATATAGGGTTTGAGTAGCAGAAATTTGGTGAAGGTGTACTGTATTAGTATTTGCTTTGTTTTCCTTTTATTGTATTATTATCTGCTTTTACTCTGTAACCTGATTGTATTATTGTATTATTTTGTAGTTGTTTTATTTTATCTGGCCATTGGCCGTAATAAAGTGGATGGATGGATGGAATGCAATTCAAGGCCCTGAAAACTGCTTTATGTTCCTTCCTTGTTCTTTGCTCTCCTGACTTCGGTCGTCCCTTCATCCTGCACACTGATGCCTTGGCAACTGGTCTGGGTGCCATCTTGTCCCAGGAATGGAACTGCAAGGAACACCCCATGTTCTTCCTCAGTCACAAACTACAGACCGAGTGCAACTACTCCACTGTTGAATGGGAAGCCCTCACAGAGCAGTGGGCTGTGCTTACACTGCAAAACTACCTTTACAATAATTGTAATGACAAATTCATGCTGACTTCTTCTGAACACTTGTCATGGAATCACCCCAACTGCACCAAGGGACGGGCCACCAGAGAATGGATCATGACGGGGGATGTCTGGCAGTGCTGCAGACCTATCTCAGCAGTGACACCTTAGCACCTGTGCCGCAAAACACCCCATGCCAGCCCTCGGAGTGAATGGGCAAGATGCTCCCTGTCCTCTTGCAGGCCTTGGAACGGCCTGAGAGCATCTCACATGATCATGGCACAGTCCCACGAAATCTTACATCATTCTCGCGAGATCTCGAGGTGAGACTTCAGTCAGACCCAAGATCTCGCGAGATGTGCCAAGACTGCCAGAGACTATTTAAAGCTGGCTGATGATGACTGGCCAGCATAAGGGGGAAGGCAAGAGACACTGCAGGGTAGGGCTCAAGGAGTAGCAGAGCCCAATAGGAACCCCCTCCCTTTAAGGCTAAAGAGAGAAGCTCCCCATAAAGTGAGTCCTGTGAAGTAACAGGCCAGCTTGAGGAGAGAACCAGGGGCGTGGCTTGTCCTTGACAGCAACCAGTGAGGAGGGAAAAGGGACAGCCTCTAGGTGTCGATGGCCCACCGCTTACAATACTGTATTGTTGTCAATATGCTTACAGATTGATTGGTTTATAGTTTGCTTTGCTATCCTGGAATCCAAGGATACCAATTCAGACTGATCAATTTCCAGTTTCCTGGATCTTCCTTTTGTTCTTTTGGAAGACTGGGACAACATTATCCTGCCTCAAATCCTGTGATACTTCACTTGTTAGGAACACAGGAGCATAAGCAGCTGCCATATACCTAGTTAGACTATTGGTCCACCTAGCACAGTATTGTCTACCCAGACTGGCAGCGGCTTCACTTGGAACTCCAAAAGCAGAGCATGAAGGCAAAAGCCCTCCCTGTTTGTCTCCGATACCTGGCATTTGGAGATGAACTGCTTCTGTACATTTAGTTACCATGATCAAGAACATGAGAAGAGTCTTGCTAAACTAAATCCTACCATATCCTACTGTAACTATTCCAATCACATGTAGTTAGGCTTAAACTCATATTTCCCCCCATTTATCTCTGCTTACTCCTGCCTCTGTTTCCCTCTCCTTCCTCTCTTAAATTGCTATGAAAAGTGATGGTGCTAAATAATTGTTCAATAGACCAAAAAAATTCCTCTTTCGGATATACATATCGACTTATCTTTCGGTTCAACCTGTTATGTAAAGGTTGACATGCACTCCTGCCCCAAAATGCCAGGAAACTGTGTGTGCCACAGCCTTAACAGACACGTTCTTAGACAATATAGACACCATGCAGTATCTTATACTGTGGTTGGTTACAGATTCACTACTACCTTGGAACTAGATGGCTAGCAGTGAAATAATGGTGGATCTCAGTCCCAGAATAGTCTCTTCACTGCATTAGAGATTTTGTCTATTGAATTTTATAACTTTTTGCAAAGGCTGAGTATAACAATCTCTGATAAGTCAAAGTAAAACTTGAAATGCAAACTGAGAAACTCACAGGAGGAAAGAAGAATAAATAGCATGATCAATAAAGAATACTCATGCCACACCATTTAAAAGGATAAAGATATATCAAGAACTGTTAGCTACATGAGATAAATGGAATCTCCATGTTAAGAGGCAGTATTACCTCTCAATACTGCATGCTGGGCACATACAATTTTAGATTGTGAGCCCTTTGGGGACAGGGATCCATCGTATTTATTTATTATTTCTCTATGTAAACTGCCCTGAGCCATTTTTTGGAAGGGCGGTATAGAAATCGAATGAATGAATGAATGAATACAATGGAAAGAATGTTAAAACATGAAACACTCCAAATGAATGGTCATTGTAAATTAACTGAGGAGTGACACAGGGACCCTAAGAACACCCTATGTATAATGAATTGTATAATTGTTTTTACTACAACCCTACTAATCCTGATCCTGTGTGTATCTGATCCAAATTAAAGTCAACAGACTTATTTCTCAGTAACTTCTTCCAAACTCTCCTGAAAAGGAACTGAAAACGGGCCCAGTTCTACCCTGGGGTCCTTGGTCCCAATTTTATACACACTTACTGGGAAGTAAGCTCCAGTGAAATCAATGAGTTTTTTCTCTGTAAATTTTCTTTCCCTTGCTGAGGGGAATGAAAATAAATCCCATCTAGGATTTCTGCTGGTTCTTTGTGTGCTTACTCTGAAGTAAGCCTCAATGAAATCAATAGACTTTTTTCTCAGTAACTTATTCCAAGCTTTGCTGAGGGGGTTTGGCCTCCCCTTTGGTGGGAGTGAGAGAAAAGAAATGCCCTGGCCTTGGGTCTGCTGTGCTTCACAAATGTAACAGGAGAAAAGGAGCAAAGCACCACAAAAATGGTTGCTAGCAAGAATGTGGAGACACCAATCCTTAGGGAAAGAGGGCAGAGGGAGAAAACAGAAGCCTATAAAAGGAAAGGAAGGGGGAAGGCAACAGCGCTTTAACTATTCAAGTACCAGGGTGCTCATATACTCTTATCAGGCAACCACATTTAGAACCTGGAAGTCACTCTCCAGAAGTTGCCAGGACCTAATGCTCCCAACAATGGCTTCAAAGAGTAGATGCTATTGATCATTTGCAATGGTGTTGTTATGCCTCTCATAGGAAAAAATGGAACATACAAACTAAAAACATCAAGGACCATATCTAGCCAGCAACATGTGTTTCCACACTCTCTGGAATCAATATAATAAATCTTGTAAGTAAAAATGGCCCCAGAGCTGAGAAAGCTGTTCCCAAAAATGATTGTGTTTGAAAGAAAACTGACAATAAATGGTTAAATCCATTTTTAAAAATGAGATGTACTTCAAGGGATCAAGTACAGCTTTTATTCAGCCACTTTTCATCTGAAATGTCATATGGATAATCTTCAAATAAAACTGCCCTAACATGAGAAATTCCAAGCTAATTTGACTAATATAAGATGAAGCTAATATAAGATGAAGCTAATCCTCCCTTGCATTCTGCTAATATTGGTAGAATATGAACTGTGTCACATACTCTCAACAATGGAGTACCAACAGGCACTATATAATAGTTGTAATTTTCACAGAATTCCTTCAGTAAATAATCTCTCTCACTCTCTCATAAAGCGCTATTGTGCTTTATGTAGTACATTTATAGTAGTACATTACTATATGTTGGTAATGTACTACTAATTTATTTCAGACATAATGCCAGAATGTACAAGAGAGAAGAAAAATGGAAGCACGCCAGAGTCCCCCATGGCTTCTGGCCACTTGCTTTGGACCTCCATGTTCTTAGCATTTGTCTAGAGAGGGCAGCGCCAAATGCAGAGAGGGTTCCTCCATGTCATATGGAACCCACATTCAGCATTGCTCTCTGCAAACAACTGCCAAATGCTGGGGTGCTCCAGGAGTGTGGTCAGAAGATGTTGGCATGGAGCAGGCCCACTCCTCTTCTCTCTCTCAGCAGTCAATAAATGCAGGGAAAGGAACACGGCCATGGAATTCAGCCTGAATGTACATATTATGCTTCTTGCATGTGAAGGGGCATAACAGACACAGAAAAGCAAACAGTTACAGCTACAGCTGTCAGTTGGGGTTGCCAATTATTTAGGAACACTGTTTCTCACATACAGTTGAACATATCTTTGTTTAATTAGAATTCAAGACTGTATAAACTACCTTCTGGTCGAGCCTTTGGTTTCTTCAGTCCTCCATCCTGCATTAGTTCAAAAGCAAAGGAAATATTGTGAACCTGCAAAACAAACCAATAAAAAAGCACCTAGTTAAATTCTTTAAATGTTAACAGAAGATTTTATGTCCTCATTTTTCCTTATATTACTTATTTATGTTTACTTGGATGCATTCTTTGCAGAAATCTTAAAGTAATCTGCATAGTGAATGTATCATCTTATTTCAAGAATGATTGCATTGCTTAAAACTTTTAGAATCGGGTCAACTGTTAGCTATTATGACATATGGAAACTGCCTGCTTGGATAACCATTGTAGACTGTCAGTGTCCACCAGAAACTCATGAATCTCAGCCACAGTGACAACACAGAGATAGTTGAACAGTGACTCTTACCTAATATGGAGGCCTCCTAAAGTGGAGTCTCCATATTGATGGGCAGTATATCTCAGATGTAGAAAGTTCAAAAGCAGTTTGCAAGCACCTTGTATGCCCTTGCAAGTTCCCCTGCCGCCTTGTCACTGCCTCATGTTCCATTTGCTACCTCACCCCACCATGCATCCCTGGCAAGCTCCCTTGTCACTTTGCTGCTGCTGCTGCTTCAGTGGAGAGAGAAAAGAAAAGCCCGCCAAGGAAAAGGAGGGGCAAGACGACATTTGTTTAAGCATAGAAGTGCCAGAGTACTCCTAGACTTTCCTTATCAAGCAGCTATGTTCAGAACCAACTTTGCCCCTCCCAACTCTGGCTTCAGAACCTGCATTGGTCAAAACCGATAATAAGGGCCATGAGTTTATTTTACTCTGTTATTATGGGGATGTCAGTGGCTAATAACTCATGAAATACTGGATCAATTTCTTTTCAAAATAAAGGATGTTGTTCAGCATATACTTGAATTTTTATATCAGCCATTTTTCAATGTATCTGCAGTGAATTTGAAGGGGTGGTGTCTCTTGATGTCTTCGTGTGGTCAGGCAGATATGATTGATTTTGATTTTATGACCAATAGAATGTTCAGGGCTGATAACGGGGTGTGTGGCCAAGATGGCAACAAGTAACAGCACAAATCATGAGTTCCTGCCTTAAAATTGGGCTTCTCCTCACTGGAATTGAAATTCACAAGTAGCTCCTAACCACAGAAGAGCTTTCACCTTAGTTCGCTGCAGTGCCCGCCCTTCAGCTATGTTAGATGCAACAGAGAAGAAGATCCCCTTCCTGGAACGTCTGTGCCCCTGTGATACTTGGCAAGTTGAAATCACTGAGCATGTCCTCCTACACTGCCTATTCAATAGAGACAGCTGCAGTATGTTCTCCCACTACTTCCAAAGTTGCCAGGCCACACAAGTCAGTTCTTCATCTCCCTACTACTCTCTAACCTCAACCCTTTTATAGCATACATTGCCAACATTGTTGTTGGAATGTTGTTGTATGTGCAACTGCATACAAAATTTGCCAGGATCTGACCGCAAGCAAAAACTAATCAGGCCCAACACAGCTCACACCTGCACTCTCGCCCCTGCTACCGTTTTCATTTTATCATATTTTAATCGAATCTTAATTCTAATCGTAACTATTCTATAGCTTCTCATAGATTTTAGTTTTATTTTCACAGTCTCTAACTTCTTACCCTCTGTGGATTTACTTTATAATATTTTAATTAATTACATAACAGTACATAGATTTTAGTTCAACAATAAGATTTTAGCTTTAACTTTACAGTTACTGTTTCTACAGGCATAGGCTGTTTTTAACACCACTGTTGTGTTTTATCTTGTGCAGAATGTTGAAACAACTCATCTTAACTATACTGGCACTATTGTATAACAAATATTTATTTTCAATACAGAGCTTCAAGACATTAAGTGCTTCACATTACACATTCAGTAAAAATTATAGCATCATAATGTATTCAGTAGTGCACAGTGCGCTCAGGTCAAGGAGAGGTTTCACTCCAGTACTGGGAACACCTTTGCATGTGTCACTGTGATGAAAATGTGATGCTTTCCCCGATACTGAAAAGAATGGATCACTCCCTTTATGTGGGTGCACTGGAGCCCCGTACACCTTTGCCTCATCCAGGCAAGGGCTAAACTCTCAAGGAAGCAGGCTTCTACATACACATCTCTAGCTAAATGGAGCACTGCATGTGTAAACAGCTGCTGTACATGGTTCCCCAGCCATGCCCATAAGCAAGGGCTGCACACATCCTACCAACTTGACTGTTTTTTAAAGGAAGGGTGTTAAATTCTGCCATCTCCTGCCTAATGGATTGGAAGGGACTGGACTGGTATCGCATCAACATAGCTGATGGATTATTATAAAGCTACTGGTTATACTACTGGGATTTATTAGCTGCTTGAGTGGTTAACTTTATGGGCAAGCTTTTCAGCAGGGCTGGGCATCACATCACTTGGAAGCAACTGGTAGATTGTCGGGTGACACAATCTAGAGACACAAACAGCTTGTTCTGCTGGCTGTATTCAGCAAATAAATTGACTCAGAGCCACCTGCCGTTCTATGTTAAAATAGCTCTCTCTCTCTCTTTTTTTTTTTTTTGGTTGCACCACATGAGACGCAAGCTTTATGTAGGCAACAGCCTCACTCTCAAATCCTGCTTGACATGAGATCACTTCTTCCACCCCCATCAGCCATACACACATACACTCCAACTCAGTCACCAGGTGGGAAGGATCTGTGCCGTTGTGTTTGCAAGGGGCAGCATTTTTGTACCCCACTTTTTTTTTTTTAGGAGAGCAAATAGCCAAGTCAGATTAGAGAGGTTTCATATACTATGTTAGGAAATTTGATAACAAATATTTTCTCTACGCAAATGCTGAAATAGTAAGAGAATCTCCTTTTAAGAAATAAGTATAACATCATGAATTATTCCTTCAAATGATTAAAATGTTAAGATTAATTTTATGACTAATTATAAATTCCCTCTAAAACAATTAAAAAACTGCATAATAAATCTTGTTTCAAAACTGTACTAGGGGTACTGGAGGATTAAAATTAAATGATGAGAAGACATTTACTTAAAACAAAACAAAACAATTCTTAGCCTTTGTTTTCATTCTTTTAACAGAATTTAGCATCCACAACCATTGATCATGGATCATGGTCATCCACCATGAATAAAAGCAATGTAAAAGAAGATGCTCCAACCAAGGGCAGAGGCCCCGGAAACAGGCTTTCACCAGTGGCCCTTCCCCTCACTGGTGCATGTTTGTGTGTGCGAGCACACGCATGCACCAGCCACACCCCCTGCACTGATGTCAGATGCAGGGGGAGTGGCCAGCTCCTGGAAGAGGGGACACGCAGCCTCTCTTCCGCTCCTTCCCAGCCACTGAATGAAGGGTCAGCTCCCTCTGAGAGAGGGAGAGAAAGGAAGCACCCATTCAGCCCTTCCTTTGCCGGCTGGAAAGGAACAGGAAGCTGTTAAGGAGCAAGTGAGGAGCTGGCTTTGTTTGTCAGCTGGGTATGAAAGGAGGACAAGGTGTGCCCTGGGGGAGGGGCAAGGCAATGCCATGGTGCCCCCCCTGGCCACAGCAGCCCAGAGATTTTTGTCCCCCCTTGTCCAGTGGGGGCTATACCACTGGCTCCTACCACTTCAAATAAAAAATGCAATATATTTCCTGTGTGGACAAAAAATGATGTTAATTGTTTTTACAAAAAAATTCTTTTGTACACAATTCTTCATTGGGGGCAGTCTGCAAAAGAATTTCTCTAAAACCCATTGGTTTAATAGAACAGTGGCACCATGAGAAAATCTGTTCTCCTTTTTGTTCTTGCTCTTTGTTTGAGTGCCCTCATTGTTTGTGGAGGGATTGATATGGAAAGCAGGGAATAGTGGGAATAGAGATTATAATGTTTGTAGCTATATTTCTTTTAAAAATAACAAAACAGTCTTAGATGTAAATGTTTGTACAAGTTGCCAGTTTATGAATTATTATGTCTCCTTAAGCCACCATTTTGTGACTGGCTCCACCTCCCTAAGTTGATCTTTCATTCTGCTAGCTTTCAAAGCTCTGGTTAGCTTTTTAAAAGAAGCTCCTGAAAGCCTAAAGCCTATCCTTCCATTTTACAGTACATTTTCACTTAATTATGAAATGTTAACAGCACAACTTATTTTCAGTCACTGAGAAAGCTTTTTGGCTTCAAAGACAAGAAACAGGAAATGATGAACAGTGCTCATAGAACTTCGCTTACTGGGATTTCTACCCACCTTCTGATCAAAACTTTCTGGTGTTAAATAGAAATTGTGGAGTGGAACAAAATAGTCTTCAAGGAGGCCCATGAGCAATACCAGGTATACACCATCTGCAAACTTAAGAGAAATATCAGTGATACTCCTGGTGAGACCACAAGAGGAGTCAAATAAAGTTTGTAAACAGCAAGTTGAAAGAACAAATAGCTCACAGAGCATCTTAGCTCTGTTCACAATACTCATCATGTTTTGAGACATTTAACCATTTTCCAATTCAGGATGAAGATGGGGGCAGGGGAAACAAAGTGTGATGTAGTAAAACAGAAAAATGTATTCTGGAGTGCATCAAGTGCTTGCTTGATCAATTATCATTTCTTTGTTTATATACCACCCTTCATACACCACTTTACACATGCATAGGAGCTCATAGAATCCTATTCGCTAGTATAGGGATGCAGAACTCAAATGTTCATGGGGGGCAAAAACAACCTTGACTGGAACTAAATAGGCCACACTGTGAAATCCTGTTTGCATGACTGAACACTGCCAACCTTGTGTGGGTAGTTCAGGGGGCCATCCTGATTGGAAATGATTGATGGTGGCAGCACGAACTCAAGGTGAGCAACTGCAGGGTGTAAAGGCTTTAACAAATAGGGTTTTGCATCCCTGGTTCTCTACAAGCCCCTTCCCTTCACTCCATTCAGTTGAATGAATTAGGACTGCATCAGGAGATTTTTCTTTTTTTAATGAAAAACTGTTACAGATGTCTACGGTGTGAGTCTGTACTTTATATTGCAACTTGACCCTGAAAATCCCTTACCTGTGTTTCTAATTCTGTCACTTCCAAATTTAGCTTGTTAAGGTGCTTGTTTACAAAAGTGATCAGAGACTGGAAAGAAAAAGACACAATGATCAAAGATATAAGCAAGCAAGAGCCAACCTTCATTTTGTTTGTTGTGAAGACCTGTCATCCCATTTTTGGCCTCAGGGGGTTGGGGAGGGGGTTTAAGACAGACGGTTCCTCCTCTCACTGTCCATCTGTGCTTTTTATTGGCCTTGTCTCAGCCCCTGCATCTCTTAGCAAGCCCCACCCTTCAATCCCGTTGGCCACCCCCCCTTTCCCCCAGTTGTGCCACTCCTCAGTAACCCGTTGTCCCGGATCCTCTCCCCGTGACCCTCTGCCTCCCTGGTGATCCATGGGGCTTCCTGTGTCCTGCCCCCAGGGCGAGGCAGGCTCAGTGGTGGCTCAGTGGTCCAGCCCGTGCTTGCCCAGCCTGTGCTGCCACCAGACTCAGTAGGCTCCTGGCCCATCAGGCACAGACCATGCCCATCCTGGCAAGGCAGGAGCAGTCCCACTTGGCAGTGGGGCCGGGTCTCCCTCTTGCCCGGGTGGCAGAGCCACGTTCTTCATTGGGGCCCACGGAGATTGTTAAGCGGGTCCCCAACAATGTTTTTTAAACATTCTAAGAGAAAAATATTATGTCTGCCATCCAAAACCAGTAACATTCAAACACTGATTTATTAAAATACTTTTATAATATTTGGAATTTGGTGGAAGTTGCATTGATGTAGTCGAGGGGGGGACAGGGAGATTCACCAGCAGGAAATTCACTTCTGCTCCCAGGATGGGCCCAAGTTCTCTCTGGCATCCTCCTCATCCCTGCTGCTGCTTTGTTTCTGCAGAGGAGGCTGATTTGTGCTGCAACCAGCATGCTAAAAGTCTTCCTTTCCTTAGTTGGTGGTGTCCCCTCCTCCCTATCCTGCAGAACTAAGAGCCTATTGGCTCTGCTTCTGCAGCTCCGGCTATGTGATCTCTCCCACTCAGAACTTGAACAGAGGGAGGGAGCAATCTGGGCTGCTCCGTAAAAATAAGAACATCATCACTTTTTTTCTGTTGGGGGGTGTGTGATTTCTCTCTTTATGTGCAATTTCTGGGAGCGGGGGTGTCCTTCCCCTGCCCTATGCAGATAGTTTCTGTGTGCCTTTCTCTGAAAGATATATTTTTGTTCCTCCCTCATTTGGAAGCCTTATTTGGAAACTGTTGTGGGTGGGGTTTTAAAACTTGAAAAGTTTTTAAACAGTCCTCACTTTAGTCCCACGGTCCTCTTTTTAAATAGAGATCTCCTACAAGATTATTGGATAAATGCCCCTGAAGAAAGCTTATAGCTGAAACCCATTGGGCATATTATTCCTACACCAATAAAGATTTCACACAGTTCCCAGCAACCTAAGACTTGGTCTTTTCTACTGCTTTTTCATTGGGTGCGTCCTTCCTTTTCTTTCCTTTTTGTAGTTTTCAATTGTGCTAGAGCAAAAAAACTGATTTTGTGTGTTTCTTTCTGATTTTGAGAAGCCATGTGGTGACTGATTTTGGGGGTGGGTGCTAAATTGTGTGCTGGCTTTAATTTCGTCTGTGTTTTTTCCTTCTGTCTTTGTCTTGTTTAAAATATATTTATATACTGCTTTTCAATATATAAAATATATTTATATACTGCTTTTCAACAACACCAACAAAGTTATATAGCAGCAAAACATTTAAGAATATGGTTCACTGCCCCTGGAATAGCTCACAATGGGGGTGGAGGTGGAGAACCCTAGACTGAGGATTTTGATAGTAGCTTGTATAAGGAGTTGATAAAGGCATGTTTGTTTGTTTTAAATGGCCATGGTGATATGTATAACTTGTACCAGATATGCTAGATGCTGTTATATCTTGTGTAAACTCTGTGGTAGACTTTATCCCACAGGCTAGAGTTCAAGATCCCTATTTTCAAGATTGCATTCAGGTAGATCCCTACCTGGATGGGAAAATAGGGACATGCTGGCAGATATGGACTGACAGTATATATTCCTGTGCATCTTTGCTCAGAAATATGTTCCATTATATTCCATGAAGCTTACTCCCAGGCAAATGTGGGTAAGATTCTTGATGGACCATTTTTATGCTAAGAACAATGATGGGAAAAGCTTAGACCAAGTTATTGTTGCTTGGGCATTGTTTTGGCACAGCATATTTCCCTTCCACTTCTCTGCTCATCTTTGGTAGTCAGAAGAAAGGGCAGGATCTAAATATAGCATTTTCAAAGTTATAAACACTTCTGCAGTAAATCATTAAAAATCAACCAGTAGACTGATTTACTTCAAACTGAACACAGAATATTTTTCTCATGTATGAAATATTTGTAATAGTAGTACCAATTCTGTATTTAATAGATTTTGTGATTCAATAGAACCAGCCTGTGGGGAAGGAGAGCTGGGCTTTGTTAGCAAGCATGAATGGTCTCATTAGCTAGGCAAGGTCTGTTTTGGCTTGCATATGTATGGTAGACTACATGTGAACACTGTAAGATTATTCCCATTAAGGAATATCTTAAAGGCCTTAACTTAGTGGAAGAGCAGCTGCATGCTTGTATGCAGGAAGTCCCAGATTCCCTCCCTGAGAGACTCTTGCCTGTAACCTTGAAAAAGCCACTGCCAGTCAGTGTAGACAATACTGAGCTAGCTGAACCAAGGGCCTGACTCGGTATAAGACAGATTCCTATGTTCCTCTGACTGAGGCAGGCAAATTAATTGGGTGTGGGGGCACACTGCTTCTTGCTTCTGTATCTCTGAGGTAGGGCAAATTAATATGGGGAATGTGGTGAGCAGGCAGCTATGGCATGCAATGGGCAATAAAGACCCCCAAGCAAGTCCTGCTTGCTAACTATATAACTTGCAATGTAACAACTCTGGAGTGGCTTGGCAGAAAGGTTTGAAATTGCACACAAAAACTGGATTCTCTGGTGTTACTGCATTTTCTACCACGAGTAACAAAATTTGATAGCTGGACCAATCTCCAAATTCAATTCACAATGCTACCAAAATGTGCTTCCACCATATGAACTGTGAAAACTTTCTGCCCAGCCATTCTGGAATTGTATCATGGGATGAAAAAAGGGGGGAGTACCAACGTAATATAAAAACAGCACTGCTGGATCTAGACTAGCATTCTATTTCCCACAGTGACCCACCACCAGATGGCTCTGGGAAGCACACAAGCAGGGGATAAAGGCAGGCCTTCTCTCCTGCTGTTGCTCTCCTGCAACTCGGGAGGTAGCCTCTGAACCTGGAGGTAGCCTATAGCCATCAGACCAGTAACCATGGATAGACCTGTCCAGCATGAATTTGTCTAAGCCCCTTTTAAAGCCATCCAAGCTGGTGGCCATCACCACATTCTGTGGCAAAGCTTTCCATTATTAATTACGCTCTGTGTCACTTCCAGTTGGACTGCTAACGAGGCTGCATGCTTCCCGATAGGGGAGACCGAGGAGTTATTTTGGGGGTTTTTGAGTCTTCACAGCCCCCCCTCACCACCCTGGATTAAAGGGTTAGATCAAGATTGACCATTGTATCCCCCAGAGCCTGCTCCTTATCTCAAGGCTGCGCTGGAAAGAACAGCTTTGATTTAAGTCGAGCGGTGGGGGCTGGGATTCATCAAGCTGCATTCCTTCATCGGAAATCCAGTGGACAGAAGCCGTTCTGGTGTCCAATCTCTTTCGGTTTGGATTATAATTAATGGTTGAAGTTCAAGAAGCTCACCTCTCAGCGTGATTAGTGATAAATTGCTGGAATTCTACCTGCTTTTGCTGCAAAGATTGGACAGATCACAAGCCGATGCTGTGAAGTTGTCGTAAGTCTGCCAACTATAAATTAAGGATGGGTATTCAATCTGTGTACTAAATGCTGGAATTTAAAAATTGAACTGACGGCTAAAAGTTCTAAAACTTAAAAAAGCAAAGCAGTCGGAATTATTATTTTTTTCCAGTACCTTCTGAGAGAGTTTAACTAAACGAATAAGTGATTTGCTGTTTGCTGTTGAATATGTCTATCATGAAGTGCACCAATTAGAGCAAGAAGGCAGATTATTTAAAAAATTTAACTGGTGGTGATAAGATTTAAAGGTTGCGGTCTGGAGCTGAGTTTATTTGGAAAATAATTGCAGGCCTCTACTTTCTTGGACAACAAGGAGGCTGAATCTTGCTGTAAGAGCTGTGTTGCTAGAGGAGTTGTAAATAATGCAAAAGGCAAAGCAGCAGAACCAAACACAGAACCAAACACAAACTAGGAGACTTTCTGTTCCAAACCCAGGCCTGGGTGAAGGGAAAATGTCTTCAGAGTTAAATGAGACACTAGTTGCTATGAAACAGTTACTAGAAGCTCATACTGGCACCCTCCAACAAGTAAGTCAGGATATACAAACACTTAATAAGAGAACATCAAATATTGAGGAGATAGTGAAAAAATTGGCAGAAGACAATAAAGAATTTAAAACAAGGGTGGAAAGCCTGGAGCAAGATGTGGGATTACTAAGAGATGACAGGGAAAAATTATTAGATCAGATGGGTTTGTTGGAACTGAGGCAAAAAGAGCGTTTCCTGAGGTTTAGAGGAATCCCAGAAAAAACTGGTCAAGATATCAAAAAAGTGCTTAGGGAGGAACTCGCACTACTTTTGGGAATTTCAAGTGAAGACATGGAACAACAGATAGATGCAGTTTTCCGTGTGAATTCTGAATATGCCACAAGAAACAAATTATTTAGGGATTGCATGGTTCAATTCAACTCCAAATCAATTACAGAGCAGATACTGCAAGCACATTTTGTCAAAGCCCTTACCACTGAAGCTCAACAGATAAATGTTCTGAAAGAAATACCATCCAGGATTTTAAGGAAATGTAAGGATTACAAATTTTTAACAGATGCTTTAAACGCCAATGGAATACGTTTTAGATGGGAAATACCTGAAGGGGTCTTCTTTTTTATTTACAAGGGGAAGAGGAATAGATTCACAGAGCTCCTCAAAGTGCAAGAATTTTGGCGGAAATACAATAAAACTTTAACTTCTGAGCACCCAGTGCCTTCAACACATAATTCTAACTAGCCAAGATGGATTATAAAATAGCTTCATGGAACGTGAATGGGTTAAATAGCAAAACCAAAAGGCTAAAAGTTTTTCATTTTCTTAAAAAACAAAGCTCGGACATTGTATGCTGACAACAGACACATATTAGAAAACAAAATAGAAAATATTTGGTTAATAAGGCCTTGGGACAAGAATTCGTTTCCTCTGACAAGAAAAAAAAAAGAGAGGGGTAGTGTTTTATGTGAAACAACAATTTGAACCTAAGTTGATTTTTAAAGATGATGAAGGTAGGGTGCTAGCTTTGGAAATCTTAGTTTCCGGAATCAAAACGGTGATAATTGGAATCTATGCACCCAACGAAAAAAAAAGTAGAATTTTATAAATATTTAGAACAGAAGATGGCTGAGGTATTGAATGCTAATTTAGTTTTACTGGGAGATTTTAATGGGGTTGTTTCTACATCCTTGGATAGAAAATCTGATACGTCTGCAAGGCAGACTACCTAAAGTTTTTTTTAATTTAGTAGAACATATGGATCTCTACGACTTGTGGAGAATCAAAAACTCAAATGCAAAGGAGTATACTTATTTCTCTGAAAGATACAAATCTCATTCAAGGATCGATATGGTCTGGACATCTAAATCTATTACACCGTGTATGAAAACAATGGATATCTTGCCCAGAACCTTTTCAGATCATAACGCAATTTGCTTTACATGGAAGAAGAAGGGAACGGTTTCCTTTCGCTGGAGACTGAATGAATACTTGCTGAAAAAAGCGGAAGTTGTGGAGAAAGCCAAAAGGAAGTTAAAGGACTATTTTGAACTGAATTTAAACCAAGGAATGGACAATAAGATAGTTCGGGATGCAGAAAAAGCGGTTATGAGAGGTTTTTTTATACAACAAAATGTATACTTGAAAAAACAAAGGGGATTGAAAAAAGAGGGATTATTGATGGAGATTTCTAAAAAAGAAAGAGAACTTCAATGGGCTAAGGACAAAAAGAAGATTACTCAAGTCATTAAAGTGCTTCAGCAGCAGCTCTCTATGTTACTATTAAATGAAGTTGAACGGAACTTAAAATATGCGAAGCAAAAGTCATTTGAATTTGCAAACAAACCAGGCAAGTTGCTGGCTTGGAAAATTAGTAGTGAGAAAAAGAATAAGTACATATCCAAGATATCAACAAAAAATGGGCTTTCCTATGATGAAAGGGAAATAAAAGGGGAATTTTTTAGATACTATTCCAAACTATATAAAGGAAATAAAGTAGAAGATATAAAAATCGACAAATTTCTTAAGACACAAAATATTCCAAAACTTTCTAAGGACCCTATAAAAATTATGAATGCACCGATATCAATAATGGAAATAACAGAAGTAATAAATCAAAGCAAAGCTAATAAGGCGCCAGGGCCCGATGGGCTACCAGCTTCGTACTACAAATCTTTTAAAGATCAAATATTACAGCCTTTGCAATGGATGATGAATGATATTTTGCAAAGAGGAATTATGCCGGAGGCTTGGAAGTATGCTAATATTGCAGTAATTCCAAAACCGGATCAAGATTTAACGCAAGTCAAGAACTACAGGCCAATCTCACTCTTAAATAATGATTATAAAGTTTTTGCTGCCATTTTGGCAAGGAGAATGAAGGTTGTATTAAGACTTTTTATTCACGAAGATCAAGCAGGTTTTTTGCCAAAACGGCAATTAAGAGATAATGTGAGAACAGTTCTGAATGTATTGGAGTATTATGAAAAACACAATGATAAACAGATAGCTATGATCTTTCTGGATGCAGAGAAAGCATTTGACAATGTCTCCTGGCAGTTTATGTGGAGGCTATTGGATGTAATGGGAGCTGGTAACAATTTTATTAGGGCTATCAAGACAATATATTTGGAGCAATATGCTAAAATTATTATAAATGGGGAATTATCAGATAATTGTAAAATACAAAAAGGAACTAGACAAGGCTGTCCACTTTCCCCATTACTTTTTATATTAGTACTGGAAGTGCTTTGCAGAAATATTAGAGAAGATGATCAAATACAAGGCCCGGAAGTAGGGAAACAAGAGTATAAACTTAGAGCCTTTGCGGATGATGTGGTGTTTTTTCTAGAAAATCCATTAGAGAAGATTGGATTTTGGCCAATTGGCCGGGTTTTATATAAATAAGACTAAAACCAAGGTGTTGACAAAAAATATGGACCAGAAATCTAATGATAGATTTTTTGAAATACGTGAACTGAAAGTGGAGAAGAAAATTAAATATTTGGGCATCTGGCTGACAAACAAAAACTCTTTGTTGTTTTCAAATAATTATATCAAAATATGGAATACAGTAAAAACTGACTTGCAAAGATGGACTAGAATGAACTTATCTTTAATGGGAAGAATTTCAGTTGTGAAGATGAATGTTTTACCTAAAATGCTGTTTCTTTTTCAGACTATTCCTATAATTAACACCTTAACTTGTTTCAAGCAATGGCAAAAGGACATAACCTAATTTGTTTGGCAAGGGAAAAGACCAAGAATTAAATTTAAAAATTTAACAGATGCTAAAGAAAGAGGTGGTCTTACCCTGCCAGATTTAAGGTTGTATTTTGATGCTGTTTGTTTGATGTGGTTAAAAGAATGGATAACACTAAGAAATCCCAGAATATTTGATCTGGAAGGATTCGATAGAAGGTTTGGATGGCATACATATCTGTGGTATGATAAAAGCAAAGTGCATAAAGATTTTCTTAATCACTATGTAAGAAGGAGTCTAATGAGAGTGCGGGTAAAATATAAAAAATGGTTGGAATCTAAAACTCCATTATGGCTGTCCCCGATTGAAGCTTTAGCACGTAAAGAGGTAAATATGCAATCGCAATGGGGTACCTACAGGGATTTGTTATGTTTCCAAGAACAGGGCTGTAAATTAAAAAACCTAATTGAAGTACAAAATTTGGTTAGTAACTGGTTTCAGTACCATCAGTTAAATGAAATCTATAAGAAGGATCTTAAAGTTGGATTTGAGGATCAAATGTCGAGATTTGAGAAGGAGCTGTGTGAAAATGATGAAAAATTAGTTTCTAAGATGTATAAGCTGTTGTTTTTGGAGGAGACAAGAGATGAAGTGGTTAAAACGACTATGATAAAATGGGTTCAAGATGTGGGTCATAATATAGATATGGCAGCTTGGGAAAAATTATGGAAAATGGATTTAAAGTTCACTGCATGTTATACTTTAAAAGAAAATTATTACAAGATGAAGTACAGGTGGTATTTGACACCCCAGAAATTAGCATTAATGTATAAAAATGTTCCAAACAAATGTTGGAAATGTGGACATTGTGAAGGAACTTTTTTTCATATGTGGTGGTCTTGCGGGAAGGCAAAGGCCTTTTGGGATATGATATATAATGAGTTGAAGAAAATTTTTTAAATGACATTTCCTAAGAGGCCAAAATCCTTCCTGCTGGGAATAATACAAGGAGAGTTTTCCAGAAGAAACTTAACATTTTTTGTGTATGCAACCACAGCGGCCAGAATAGTATATGCGCCGAAATGGAAGGACAATGAAATGCCCTCAAAAGAAGATTGGTTGATAAAAATTTTGGAATATGCTGAGATGGCAAAACTTACAGTATTGATAAGGGATGAAAACTTGGAATGTTTTAAAGAAGACTGGAAACCATTCTTACTATATTTAAAGAACTATTTTTCTAATATTGACTTTTCAGCAGGGTTTGAAATTTAGTAATAATAGCAGGTTGGGTAGAGTAAAATCGAGTTTGCAATGTGTAGGATATATGTTTTGAATTACTATAGCAAAGGTTGACTTGTATAGTTAATGAATCGTGCTGATTCGTACGCGGGAAGTCAATATTTACTTAATTAGATGTAATGGGATTGTTAAGATATTGTAAAAACCAATAAAAAATTAAAATAAATAAATAAATAAATAAATAACGCTCTGTGTGAAAAAGTACTTCCTTTTGTCAGTCCTAAATTTCCCGGCAGTCCACTTCATGGGATGACCCCTGGTTCTACTGTTGTGAGAAAAGGAGAAAATTTTCTCTCTATCCACTCTCTCTACACTATGCATCATTTTACAGACCTCTATCATATCTTTCCTTAATCTTTGAAGAAAGGGGGGAAATTTGGGCAGGTTAATTTTTAGAAGGTGGTTTTTTGTTTTTGTTTTAACAGCCTGCATGTTTGAGCACAAAACAATAAAACTGCATTTAAAATATTTTTTTTAATTGTAAATACCCTGTGAACTGCTCAGGGACCTTTTTGTATGGGGCAGTATATAAATGTACTAACTAACTAACTAACTAACTAAAATGCAGATAAAAATGCAAATACAGTGGTATTGGGACGTGGCCATTTGGGGTGTGTGATCATGGGTGGGGGGACTGTCATGGAGAGCGCCTGCACTTCTGAATTTGTGATTACACCACTGGGAACTTGAGAGTCAGTTCATAAAAAACTGTTTTCATCGATGCAAGCAGCTCTTGGAGCCAAACTAGAGTTTGAGAGCATCCTGTGTTTGTTAAACACATGCCTGTCTCATTCATCTTGCCCTTGCCTTACCTTGCCATACTCTACTGCACTGAAGCAGTTTTTACCCAGTACTGTACTGGAAGTGAGTTGGGTAGGAAAAACCTGTATTATGAAGCTGAACATGGGAAGATAAGGTGGGGAGGAGTAGGTTTCACTGCCCCTTCCCATGTCCCTGCTGGTATAAAAAAGTAGACCTCACCCCATGGGACAAGCATGTGTTTTACAAACACATTAATCTCAAACATCTAATTTGGCCCTAAGTATTCAAATTATTTTGTATGGGGGAAACATAATGCTTTGGAGTCTTCTAAAACTTCTGACATACAACCAAACTGGACCTTTCAGGAGGCTTGTTAAACCGTGTTGAAAGCCAATCATGTTGCGAACTAATCAGTCAGTCACTGTGGGAAGGAGGCATTGAAGTCATCAGGACCTTAACAACCAAACTGAGGCAAAACCTTCTCAGAGGCTTGCCCTGGCAGAATGGCACAGCATATTAAAGCTCTATCCCCATTGCTCCTGGGCAACTGCAATGGCAGCACTGCCTTTTCTTCCTTCTTGCCCCCCTCTCCAGGTCCTTTGCCATCCCCCCGCCCCACCTCCTCTTTGGCCCCAATCTGGTGACAATGAGGAGAAGCAGTGGTGCTGCTGCACTTTGCCTGCTTGCTTTCTCCCTCTGGGCTCAACAAGTTGGCAGTGGCTCCTGCTCCTGCTTGTCAATACTCCAACCACCATCTCATTGGACCCAGGCAGAGAGACTGAGAGGGTGAGCAAGTAAGTGAATGAACAGCAGATGCTGCTGCCACCGCTGCCGCCGGATTCAGCCTACCCAAGAAGAGGAAGTGGGCAGAGAGAGGGGGAGCTGCAACAACTGCCAGTCTCCTCCCCAGAGAAAAAAGAATAAGTCCCAACCAGTCTCTCAGGTTCAGCTGCTACCATATGTTTGAGCATATCTGAAGGGGAACCACTGTGGGTTATCTCACACAGGCCCCACAAACATATAAAGCCTGCCCTGAACACATCATAAATGTCATTACCACACACCACAGATGCTAGAACTAGACATGGGGGTCACTGTTTTGGGGTGACCAAAACATAGCCACATGTTTTTGCAATGTCTAGTTCTACTAGATGGGAGGAGAACTGATCTTGTAGTAGCAAGCAAGAGTTGTCCCCTTTGCTAAGTAGGATCTGCCCTGGTTTGCAGTTGAATGGGAGACCACTTGTGAGCACTGTAAGATGGGAAGAGCATCTACATGCTTGCATGCAGGAGGTCCCAGGTTCCCTCCCTGGCATCTCCAAGATAGGGCTGAGAGAGATTCCTGCCTGCAACCTTGGAGAAGCCGCTGCCAGTCTGTGAAAACAATAATGAGCTAGATGGACCAATGGTCTAACTTTATAGAAGACCAGTTCCTATGTTTCTATGCTCTTACAGGTTCCTTACCCTGTAAGTGGTACCAGTTTCCACTACAACATGTAATAGCCTGCAGGTTTAAACTGGCATCCTGCATTCTTAATACTGTCTGATGCCATTCGAAATTTTATATTCCACATACATTGTTTTACATCAAAGCAGCAGAAATAACAATCTCCCCCCCACCCCTGCTCATATTATAAGGGCTGATTCAGACAGATGGCCCTTTACTTAAGCACCTCATGAGAGTGCAAGGCACTGCTGAGCTTGCGTGGGGCTGCTGTCAATACCTCCATGTGGGTGGTCTGTACATAAATGCTTCCAATATAGACACATGGTGCCTCCATGAGATTTTTAGCTCTGTTGGGAACTGCAACATGTCCGAACCTGCCTTAAGGTTTCAAAGTGTTTGCTTTAAAATTAATATCTAACACAGGGCTTCAAGAAGTACAGATTTTAAATGTCAACTGAGAGAAAATAAATCAAATCACACCTTTCTGCTAAGCTCTCCTTTTATTCTCCTACATAAATTTCTTCAGAAAACCCATTTTCAGCAACATGGAGAAATACAATATTCCTGACTCAGAACAGGAGGACCAAACCAGGGAAAAGCAAGGTCCTTAATCTGAAGAGAATTCAAAATAACGCCCCCCCCCCACTGGCCCATTAAAAACAAACAATATTTTACCTTTTTTACTACACTGAGTTTATCTGGTGCATGGTCAAAGAGTGTGTCAAAAGCATCTCGTTCTGGTTTAAGAGGAAAAAAAGAAAGGAGTGTTTTTTGGTGTTGTTTTTTAAAAAGGCAATGCTTCCAGTGAGAGTTCATGTAATATGCATGGTGACGATATTTATTCATCTAAGGAAACCACGCAATGAACTCAATCATAGTGTATCATTCAAACACTGACAGCCTTATCACTATGAGAACCCAAGTGGTTATCTCAAGTAGTGCTTTGATCTGGAGAAGAAACTGAAGGGATTTTTCAGCTCAGTTTTCCTCCTCAGAAACAGCCAACAGTAAATGGCCAAAATTCAAGGGAACACAGAAAATGCTGATCAAACTGCAAGAAAAGCTGATGCAATAGAGAGGCAGGAAAGGAGAAGGTAGCACACATACAGAGGTGCACCTAGGTAATTTTGGAGCCTAGATCTAAAGGTCTTTTGGAGCCCCCCGCCCCCCGCAAATTAAGCATAATAATGCTCCACCAAGTGACTACCCAGGACAGACTAAATATGATTTGGGAGGCCCAGGGGTTGTGGAGTCCAGGGGTAAGAGCACCTCGGCACATATAGGATCACAGTAATGGTAGAATGGTCCCAAACACAAGAGCCAGGACTCACTGAGAAGATGTGGGCTACAAGTACCATCAGAGAGCAGTTAGTAGGTGAAATATCAAAGATACCCAACCAAGATCCAGTCACATGAGATTTATGAAGACAGAGCAGTCTTTTCTTTCTTTTTTTGCATCTTGCAACCAGATCACAATTGGTTTTGTACACATTACAATATTTTACTTACCAAATCTTCCCATCATCATCCTGTAAACAGAGTTTTAAGAAAATGTTCAGTTAATTCAAGAATAATGCATTTCTAAGAGCACACAATTTAATAAGGAAATCCTGGTCATGATCAGATGGTTGTGTGAACAACTTCTATATCTTTCTCTCACTTCTGTCAAATGCAGAAATCACTTTATAGGGTTTTTTTTTAAAAAAATTATTACGATCAAAGATCAGCACACAGATCAAATCCAGATACAAGAGTTTCAAAAACTGAACATCTATAACAGTGCATGCATATATATAAACATACACATTAAATATACAATTAAGAACTATTACATAAAATATAAAAGGAATAAGATAACAAAATAAAAAACAAAATGAATTAAGAGCCTGAATTAACCATCTCCGACACACCGTATGCGGGTCTTAATCGCAGCTGTACAGAATTTGGCCACCAGATGCGAGACATCAGTATATGTATCAGAAAGAAATAAGTTTATATGAAACTCATCAGAATTATTTGGATATCTAAAAACAAGAGGGGCAATAAGTCTAAGATGCAGATCACGATAAAATGAGCAATACAAAAGCACATGACCTACTGTTTCAACATCGCCATTCCCACATGAACACAATCTCTCCAAAAAAGGAACCCTCCTAAATCTACCGTCTAATACCACCAGGCTAATAATCTCTAATAATCCATCTGGACTGGCATCAGGGCTCTTCTGTGGGTTGGATATGTCAGATTATACAGAAAGTTAGCTGGTTTTTGCAAGGGCTTAACTGCTTCAAACCACCTGTAGCTTGATGTCCAACCTAAATCTATCTGGTGTCCCATATCGATAATATGCTGCTTAAGGATCACTCTGGCATTATCATAGCCCAGGGGGAGAAGAAATTCTATTGACAGTCCATATACTTTTAATTTTTCAGTGATTAAGAGGGTCCAATCAGAGGGGTGTTCATCCTTCAAGATTAAGGGAGCTAAACCAGAAGGGGAAAAGTCAATTTCAGCCAGAAGTTGAAAATATAAATCCAGGCAGAGGGCTCCAAGTTTAACAAACCAGCTTCCAATCACAGCTTGACATTTGACACCCAACAGGGGGTTGAAAAAATAGCCCTGAGAAATTTGGACTGGATCCTTTCAAGTGGACAAAAGTAACGATATATACAAATCTGTGAGTCATAAAGAAGTTGCGAGATTACCTAAGTTTGAAATACCTTAATGGCAACTGGAACAGACTTTATAGTTACTTTAGGAGATTTAACCCCTTAAATACCTGTTAGCTCTCTGTTTAAGTTATGTTATTGCCCTTTTTAATGCCTAGAATTTAAGGAATTGTTTTTAAGTTTGTTTTCTTAATAAAACTGATCATTTATTCTTTATATGTCAAATAAAACTACTTGATTTATAAAAATTAGCAATGTGTCTCCCTTCTGACGCACAAGAAACTGCGAGTCAAAAAGTCCCTCCATGTGTAGGAAAACACACATGCTACCAACTGCTTTGCAGTCGAGGCAAGCCCAGCCTTTTGCGACATCCCCTGCACCTGAAATCACTCCAGCAGCAGCTGCACATCACCAGTGTGCCTTGCCATTTGGGGTGCAGGGAAGACGGGAAGCTGAAAGCACGCTTTCTTCCTTGCGGCTTACTGAGTGGAGGAAGGAGAGCTAATGCTGGTGCCTCAGCTGAGCCAGCCAGCTTGCTGTTTTGGCCAGGGAGGGAGAGGCCGAGTAGGGGTCTGCACGGAACCAGTTTTGGCGGTTCAGTTCACATTCAAACTGAACAACTGCTCCACAAAGTGGTTCAGTCAACTGGCAGGCAGTCTGGTCCGTTTGGTCGAACTGGGCCAAACCCTAACCAGTGAGGATTCGCCTTTACAAGCAATGGGGAATCCTGCCTCTAAAAGAGTTCTAAGGGTGGCGGTGGAGGGGCGGCGGCGAGAGGGCACCTTACTGGTTTCAGTGGAGGTTGCTCCTCTAAACCCCACCAGAGCTCTCCTCCCATCCCAGCAATACAAGCCACTGCTGAGGGGAAGTGCCGGTGGGGTTTACAGGAGCCACCACTGGTAAGGTGCCCCCTCACTGCCCCCGCCCCGCCCCCCCCCCCCGGACTGCAACATCAGTCCACTTTTACAAATGAATCTAATGTTTCTGTAAAACATGAAAAACACTAATGGAAAGGTTAGTTTTACTGGGTAATCTATTACTGTTGCTGCTTTGGGGGGTTGTAGTGAGCCTGCATGTGGCAAGAGGGGAAGGTGAGTGTATCACAGTAATCTGTTTTATGTGAATGCTATGAAATGTTGCCTGCCTTTGCTTGGGGGAAGATACCTAATAAGGAAGAAGTCTTATCTTATTCCTCAGGTGCATGCATCTTTGGGAGAAAGCTCCAATTCCATTTAAAAAAGGGAGAGGGGATGAGCAGCTAAGCTCATAGTCCTTCATCAGTGTCCCCTTCCACAGAAACATCAGTCAATCAATCTTTATTATGGTCAAAGACCAGCATAAAGAAACATCAAGAAAAACCCCAATGCATATCAAGCGTTCCTGTTTTATGCATCTTTCTTTTACTCTTCTTCAACTCACTTTTGCCTCTGCAAGTCACTTGAAATATTATAACAGGAAGAGCAGAAAGGACAATCAACTTGCTTTTCCTCTTACCTTAGTACTTATGGGTTTTTTGTTGATTATGAGTATAATCAACCCATGCTCATGTGGACAGGACCAAAAGTGCCCCCCTGTCTGAAGAACCCCCATCCCCCCCAAAGCCCTAATCCAGCCCTGGCTACTGATGTATATAATAATTGCAGGGTCTACAAGGTACAGATTCTCTTTAGCTGATAAGGATGAAAATCAATGCTAGGCAATTACTTCACATGCATGCACACAGATCTGAAATTAATGCTGTGGATCTAACATTGTGTACACAATGGTGAGAGGAGGATGAGATCTATGCTTACTCTGTGGTGGTGGTCAGCTCCTCTGTGATATGGGCTGTCTGGAGTAGTCCTTCCCGTTTCTGGAAGAGAGCAATGCAAGTCAGACAGCAGAAGGGAAATTAAGCTTACTAGGATGTCAAAGAGAAACACACAGTACAGAACTCTAATATAGTATTAAAATCAATCTCTGTTGAATGGAAGGCTTGGGCTTGCTTCAGAGAAGTAACTAAAAAACAGTGGTGCATCAGCTGGTAACCTCCAGGCTTGACTATTGCAATGTGTTCTATGTGGGGCTGCCTTTGTACATAGTTCAGCAACTTCAGTTAGTTCAAAATGGGGCAGCCAGACTGGTCTCTGGGGCAACCCGAAGAGACCATATTATGCCTGTTTTGAAACAGTTGCACTGGCTGCCGATATGTTTCCAGGCAAGTTACAAAGTGCTGGTTATTACCTTTAACTGGCCCTATTCACCCACAGCACAGTACCTCCAGTGACTGTTGTTGGTGTCTATCTTATGTTTCTTTTAGATTGTGAGCCCTTTGGGGACAAGGATCCATCTTATTTATTTATTATTTCTCTGTGTAAACCGCTCTGAGCCATTTTTGGAAGGGCAGTATAGAAATTGGATAAATAAATAAATAAATGAGCCCTGAACGGCTTAGGTCAGTGTTCTCTTAGAGAGCGCCTTCATCTGCATGATCCCCACTGCACATTAAGGTCATCTGAGGAGGTCCATCTTCAGTTACCACCAGCATCTCTGGTGGCAAGCCAGAGCCGGGCCTTCTCTGTAGCTGCTCCTGGGCTGTGGAAAGCACTCCCAACAGAAATCCATAATTTGAATTCATTATTGGCTTTCAGGAGAACCCCTAAAACCTATCTGGTTGTCCTGGCCTTCCATAGTTTTTTAAATGGTTGTAAATGTTTGGCCTGGTCCTCCAGGGTTTTTAATGGTTTTAAATGTTTTAATTGTTAATTGGTTTTATGTTGTTTTTATAGGTTTTGTTTTTAACAATTGATTTTAATTGTTTTTATTTTAATGTAAATCACCCTGAGCCATTTTTGAGCCAATAACTCACCCTGAGCCATTTTTGAGCCAATAACTCACCCTGAGCCAATAAATAAATGGCATTCCTATGCAGACTTAGACACACCTAAGTCAACTGGCTTCAATATATGTAGGTGCATCTAGCTCTGCCTATGATCAAGCTGTAAAATAATCACTTCCAGATAACTAGACAATACTTTTTGTAAACAAGAAGAATGTCGATTTCAAATTATCTCCCTGCTGCTTTTTGTATTATTTTTTAGGTCATCAATGTACCAACACAGAAATTGTATGGGCAGGCAGACTAGCTGAAGTTGTTGTGGACTGCTACTTTTTGCAGCCTTGGCTGTGCCACCTAGAAGTAGCCAGATCCTGTAATTTCATTTCATATCATTCCTTGGCTGTGTTTTCACTTTCAGCCATTTTATACATTCTGCAAAATTAATTGGGAAAACATCCTGGACTGTACTACTTCAGATTGTGATACAGTGATAGCAGTAGAATATTATCACTCAGAAAGCAGAGGGTTAACCAATACCTTTGTATGTAACTAGGTCCTGGAGGGAAGGGGGAAAGTTGCCTAGCAACCAGGGATATGTTAATTTTTGCATTCAAGTTTTCTGTCTCTTCTCTTCAGGGCTTTTAAAAAATGTGCAACTGGACACACACACACTTCTAAAAATACATTTATGCAATTCAAAAATTCAAGTCATGCAAATGTTGTGTTATGTTAGATGGTATAAAAGGTCACTGGTAACAATGAGAAAAGTACAGAGAATACAATGAATAGTCCAGCCTCCTCTAAGGCTGGAAAAGTACAATGAAAAGTACAATAAGTAGTCCAGCCTCCTCTAGAATCCAGACTCGGATTAAGTGTACTCATTTCTCCTCCTGCCTACCCAGTCTTAATCAATGAATATAACACTCTTCGCAATAGTGCTGTGAAATTTCCAGTGCTGAGAATTTTCTCCCATTCTACATAAGCTTCTAAATGTCATGGAATGTGATTCTAGGCAATAAAGAATATGTGCACAGACCAGGAAAATTCACAGGTGTGCACGTGCATACCATCTTGCAGTTCTGCATTTTCCTTTTAAAAAGCACAGCCTCTTTCTCCCTTTCCCAGATATATGCACATCAGCTCTCATCTAGAATCTACTAAATTTTTTTCTTATTTTATGCAAGTTTAAAATAAAATCTGCCTGCATTTTCACTCATGACTCTGAATTCTTCAAAGCCAGCTCTGCTAACACAGGCTGCAAGTGTGTGTGTGTGTGTGTGTGAGAGGATTACATACTGGAATGATCTCTCACACAGAATAGTCCCTGCAAACCAGGATATCAAAGGCAAATGTTTAGCCTATCCCAGTTCCCGACATACTTTTCCACCAGGGAGTTGTTTTTTCCATACAGCAGTATTCAAATGACCAACCCCCGCTGCAGCCTGAAGTGGGGCAACCTAGGACAAACTTTATCACTTTGTTGTGTATAAACAAGTTCTAAGTGGCCTTAAGCAAGCCACTATTATTTCAGCTCCCCTGTCTGCCATATGGGGATATTAAAACTGATGTAACTTACAAGGTTGTTGCAAGACTACCCTTCTTACTTCTTTTCACTATCAGAATATGTATTACCTTCACTTGGCCACAACACATTATCCAACAAATGCACCAAAAACATTACCTCATCACCCATTATTTTGCTTCTTGAGCAAATAATTAAAACAGGTTGTGGTGGGACAAAATCCTTCCTTTTCAACTAAACTTGGCGCCACCTAGTGGCACTTAAATATCTTTTAAAAGGACACTGACAGATGCACTGCTTGCATTCTGTTTGTCAACTGTGTGTCCTGCTAGGAGTAAAATTGTCCCCCTAAAACAAATGAAGAAAAAAAGCAGGGAGAGATCTTCAAAAATACAAAGGTTGGACACACAAAACCACATAACTGGAATGCACAAGCATGTTCATCTGCCAAAAAGCAAAACGATTCCAGCCCACTCCTAAGTGACCCCAATTTCAAATCTTCGGCAAAGGCAGAGAAATGTATTGATCTTTCTTATGCTGTGTATGTTTTATAGATGCTAAAAACTGTACTGCACCCTTGGGAACTCTTACAAGTTTACTCCATCAGCCAGGGGCATAGGGAGCTCAGCGGCCTGCCAGTGACCCCCCCCCCGCTTTCTTGTAGATTGCATGCATGCTAGTGCACATGCATCCAAACTACACCCCCTGTGCAACATCAAACACAAGGGAGTGGCCAGTATCGGGGATGGGGCCACTCAGCCCCACTGTGGAGTCTCCTCAGTCAGCAGTTCATTGAATTGCTGGTAGGGAGTTCCTTTCTCTGCCCCATGGGGAGACAGAGATAGGAGCTCCCTGCCAGCCATTTGACAAGAGAGTGACAGTTAGAAGCTGGGCATGAGGCAGGCACAGTGGCACAGTGCTTCATCAGTTGTGATGAGCACTCAGGTTTTAATAGCTGGTAGAGGTGGTGGTGGGAGGAGGAGAGGAGAAGAGAAATCAAATAGGGTAGATAACCTTTTATGGTGCTCAGCAATAATCAATTGTATTATGTGAAAAACATTTAGGTTTAAAATAATATAGATCTTTTATGTGCACTTTTTGATAAGAATACTGAATTTTGTCTCTATTTCATTTGCTAGTTTTATATTATTAATTTTATATGATCTATTCTGTGTGCTTTAAATGAAAAATACAGAAAATAGTTCTAAACAGCTGCTGTTCTAAAAGCAGCTGTTTATAGCTGTTGATAAATATATCCTTTCATGAATTTATCTATTGTAATACTTTTTAAACACTAAAAATCTACTACTACAAATATTTATAAACCGCTTTTCTACAAAGGTTCTCAAAGCGGTTTACACAGAAAAACAAATAAGATGGTTCCCTGTCCCAAAAGGGCTCACATTCTAATAGCTAGTGGTCATCACTATATTTTAAGAACATAAGATCAGCCCTGCTGGATCAGGCCCAAGGCCTATCTAGTCCAGCATCCTGTTTCACACAGTGGCCCACCACCATTTTGTGAAAGAATATTCCATATGGTCCACTGGATATTGCCCATATCCAAAATTGCCCATTGTATGAAGTATGTAAGCTTTGAAGAGCCTCAGCAACTCTAGAAAACAGAACTGAAAGCGACAATCATATTGCTGCAGTTTTACAGACTGTGTGTGTGAGCTTTATATTGTAATCAACCTTCAAGATACGCTGGGATAATATGTAAATAAAACAAATAAGAGTTGCCATGCTTGCTTACTCTTACAACCACCACTTGCACAGAAACGTGTTCAGGAAGTCTGATAGGAGCCCGGAAATGCATGGCCAATGCTACGAGCAGATGGAGGATGGACACCAGGTTCTTCCCATGGATTGCTTGATATGAGGGGAGGAAAGGATACAATTTTTAATTAAACAACTCATGGAGTCACAGAATTTTAGTTGTCAGCCCTCTGTTCTTCTAGTCAGTCCTTTGCTCAGTGTAGTACACTACAACATCTTGGATAGAAGTTTGAAAACCTCCAGCAAAGGGGAGCCCACCACTGCATACAAGGCAGACTCTTCACTGCCAAAGCGCTCTTACTTTTTGGAAACACTTTCTAATGTCTAGCCAAAATCGGCTTCCTTGTCATTTCAGCCCATTGGTTCTAGTCCTGCCCTCAGGAGCAACAGAAAACACGTCCACTCCTTCTTCTACACAACAGCCCTTCATATATTTGAAGACAGGCATCACATTTGAAGAGCCAGCGTGGTGTAGTGGTTAGAGTGCTGGACTAGGACTGGGGAGACCCGAGTTCAAATCCCCATTCAGCCATGAGACTAGCTGGGTGACTCTGGGCCAGTCACTTCTCTCTCAGACTAATCTACTTCACAGGGTTGTTGTGAGGAGAAACTTAAGTATGTAGTACACTGCTCTGGGCTCCTTGGAGCAAGAGCAGGATATAAATGTAATCATCATCATCATCATCATCATCCCTTAGTCTTCTCTTGTACAGGCTACACATACCTGTTTTATAGCTGCTTTTCTCACAAACACAAATGTAGATTTATCTAAGAGTTTATTCGGAAACAACTCCATTTTATCCATCTCCTTCCCTTCCATTCTCCTTTCTGACTCCACACGCCACACTCTCTACACTACAGGATCCCCACAGAGACACACTTCTAAATACAAAACATAAACTGTGACTTTTATGTATAGACACACCATTCCACTCCCCAACTGCTCTGCTAGAAAAGCCATCTGGCCCATTTACAGCTTGTGCTAGCATCATCAGGGATGCTGGAGTACCGGGAGGTCAGTGGACTGAACTGGGAATGGGAGAAAAGTCTCATGGGAGTGGGTGGGACAATGGCTTGGCTTTCAAAAGAGTAAATGGGCCAGATGGCTTTTCTATACATGACGGCTATGGGACCATTAGGGGGGAAAGTAAGCAAAAACAAAACTGCAATCCTGAGCACATTTTCTTAAAAGTCCAATTGAATTCAGTGGGACTAATGTATGTGCATACATTAGATCTGCACATGACCCACTAAGCCATGCACAACTCACCAGCCACCTGTGGCAGCTCATGAAAGAATCAGTGCACTTCCTACTTTTGCTGCCTTCAAGGTACTTCAAAATCAATTTGGGAAGGGACCTGACAGGCACCTGCAGACCACAGTGAATGCCTGGTGAGTGGCATTCGGTTGATGAGTTATAAGTTGTGCAGGCCTGATGCACTGTAGAATAAATTCTGCATTGTAGAAATGGTTTAGGGTTGTTAGGATTATTTTGCTTTTGTACTAAATTACAGGGGCTTGAAAGTGCCCCTTTAGTTAAGGCAAGTAGCAAAAAAAAAAAAAAAAAAAAGCCCTGCCATTATAAGCCTCAAAATTCAATTGATTATAAATATGACAACTGTTGAAGTAATAACTTGAAACTTGGTTTGATGAAGTCTACCTGATGAAGTCTACAAATGTGCCCAGTTACAAGAATTTCTGATAAAAATGGCCACATCTACAGCAAGCTACAAAGAAAAAAGCTACACATAAATGCACACAAACACCATGCAACACACGAACAAATATACAAACACACAAATACAACACAAATGTATGCATGGAACACAAAGACGCACACTCAACACAAACTTAAAGCAAAACATACAAACACAAGTACAACACACAAATACATGTAACAGATTCAACTCAGATGATTGCCACACAAACAGCCACAGAGAGAAATATATGCCACACACACCACCACACAAACAGATACACTGTGCACACAGACACACAGATGTATGTCACACATACAGTGCCACTCAGACACATGTCACAGAAACAAATTCACACAACACAAACACATGGACATGCAAACACATGCACATTCATAAGCACAACACAAAAAATTCATACAAACACTCACAGAGGTACAAAAACATGCACACAAGAAAACAAGCACGCATGTAACATACACATATGGACCCACACAGAAACATAAAAACACAGACATGCAACACAAGCACACACACACAAACAAATGGAACAAGCACACACGGAGAGGGAAACAAAACAAGCACACACGGAGAGGGAAACAAAAGCACTTCCACACAAAAAGTACAGGTACACAGAAACACAAACATAAATTTCCACAAACCACAGAAATTTCACAAACCACAGAAACTCAATGGTCCAAAAACCAGAGTTAAGACTATCTCAGTCTGGCTCAAGTGCCACAAAGCCAGAAAATCAGAACCTAAGGCTGATGCTTTAACCAACGTGCACACATCAGATTAATAATGATGTTGTGCCACAAATTGTGCTCTCTTACAACTTGCCCTCCATGCACCCACACTTTTCCTTGGTCTTTGAGGACCAAATCAAGATGGGGAGGATGGAGTGCCTGGCACCAGCAAAGATACCCAACATTGTCCTGGTCTTGTACGGCCTTATGAAACATCTATACTGCTAGAGGAATAATCCTGTGACTCATGATTGTTTGTTGTTTACATCTTTCGCTTACAGGACGGGTTCAACAATTGGGAGGGGGCCCTCTTCTAGCACCCTTGATCATCATTCTGAATCAACAGAAAGGAGGTTTCATGGTGCACTCCAGTAAAGGCTTGATGGCAGCTCCATCCCAAGCTTTTCTCAAGCTCAGGGAGAAAGGTTACCAGTTGTTCCTCTATTACTGGCTTGCCCTTCCTCTGTTGGGGATTATGGACTTAGAAGATAGTCCCATAGACTATAAAAGTCACTAATGTCTTCTATAGTATCTGGTCTATTCCTGTTCTGTTTTTAATGCCTCAGCTGGCTCACAGAGCACCAGATGAAGGAGAAGGACACTGTTCTAGCAGGTGAAGAGGGTCACATAGTACCCTAGGCAGGGAGGCTTACCCTGGCACTCCAGGGGCTGAGTTCATTGCCCAGCCCTAGGAGATGCAAGCTGAATGATGTGAGAGTTCACGTTTCCTGCTCTGGATCTGGGAATGTGACACAATGGTTTTCCCTGTAGCAATACAGTACGGCAGGGGTTTTCAAACTTGGGTTGCCAGATCTTGTCGGTCTTCCAGAACTATCATCCCCGGTCAATGGCTACAGATGATGGGAGTTCTAGACCCACTACTTTTGGCAACCTAAGTTTGAAAAGCCCTGCAGTGAAGCTCAAATACTTCATAAGGCAGTACAGAACCAGGACAATGTGAGGCATCTTTTCTGGTGCTAGGCTCTCCATCCTCCCCATGTTGATTTGGGCCTCAAAGACAAAGGAAAAGTGTGAGTGCATGGAGGGCAAGTTGTAAGCAAGCACAGTTTGTGACACTGCATAACATCCTTACTGATCACATGGCACATCTGTTAATGCATCACTTACATTCCAGTTTCCTGCCTTTGTGGAGCTTGAGCCAGATTGAGACAGTCTTAACTCTGGTCTTAAACCAGCAGGTGCTTTGACCACTGAATATTAAATACTGAATTATCTGCAAGGAATACCTCATCCACCTAGCCCACACCACTGTGTTTCCAGGAGGAACCTGCCGGGTAGTTCTGGAAATCCTACAGTACAGTTGTTCCCTGTTTGTCCCTAGCATGTATTATTCAAACCTATACACAGCTTCTGAAGATTGGGGTTACACTAGCCATCATGGCTAATAGTTAGGACTGTGATTCAATTAGAGGATGAATGAAATCACAGAACTATCAAATTGATTCGTTGAGAACAACCAGCTTGGCTGGCTGTCTCGACGAATCATCCTCATCGACTGGGGTGATTCAAACGCCATTTTGAGGCTTGTTTTGCTGTGGGGGGGGAATCTCAAAATGCCACTTTTTCCTGGGGAGGACTGGTCTACCAATTGGGATTGGCTATAAGCCAATCCCAATTTGAATTAGTGCATCAGCCCGTCTCAGAGGACTGATCTACAGACCAGTCCTCTGAGGCGGGCAGACGAGCTAAGTCCAGAGAGAGGGGCTGATCTATTCGCCAACCCCAATTGGTAGACCAGCTCTCCCAGGAGGAAAGTGCCAGTTTGAGGCCTGTTTTTAAAGCAAAATGGGCCTCAAAATGGCACTTGAATCACCTGAATCGATGAGTGTGATTTGCTTTGACCATGAATCAGGCCCTCTATTTTGAGGGTGATTCAACTGGAGGTCGAGTCTGTGAATTGCCCCGATTCTACCTGAATCAATTCAACCTCTAATCGAATTGCACACCCATACTAATAGCTATGACAGTTCACTTCATGGTTAACCAAGTATTTCCCCCATTATAACCAGGCAAACTGATATTTGGTTTTGCTGCTGGAAGTTGAAGAGCCATGACCTCCAACCATGGCATGCACCTGAGGTCACCACTCCAAGAATTAGCATCCCTTCCAGTATTTCCATATTTAACGCTTTCAAGAGACTGTGACAAGTACAAAGAAGAACCCACTGAGCATTACCTATTCTTTGAGTTTATGCTGGGGCAATGCAATCTAGAGCCTCTTTTATAAAGGTATGGAGAACACTCACAAAGAATACTGGGAAAGAGAGAAGGGCAGAGCTATATGCAGATACAAATACAAGGAATTATTGTTGAAAACTGTTGATCTAAGATATCATAGCATTATCATCACTAGACCACTGGCTAATAAATTTTTGCAAGACTTGGCCTAAGTACAGAGCTGTATGCATTCTGTAATTCCATGCAAATTTGTGTATTTTATTTATTTATTTTGCATCTGTCCATACCACCCAATATATGTATCTCTGGGTGGTTTACATGAAATGAAATGCAGGAAAGACACAGAATATGGTAGTAGGCACGGAATCTCAGTGTTTCTTTGTTTAAAAAACAGCTTCTAGCCCTAACAGATGCAAAGATATGCTGAAAACTCAAATGCCAGAGCAATAGTCAAAATTTCTGATGGTCAATGAATGTTTCTTGTCTCTCCACATGATCACTAGAAGTGGCATACATTGCACAGTAAAAGCACATTTGCATAATTCATTCAAGTTGCTTTTGGTGAAGATTTGGGGTCACCCCAGTGCTAGGGATGTGTATGATTACATCACAGGGAGCAATTCCCTTAAGAAGCAGGTAAGCAGATCCTTATCTGCTCCGCTGCTGCTCCTCCACTTTTCTGGGTGTGGCGCTCACTCTACCAAAGGCCACGCACGGCTGCAGCACTCTTCACTGCAGCCTGCACACTGTGTTGGCACTCACAGGGCTACCGCACATGTGCAGTGGCCATGTGTGTGGTCAGCAACACCATGCTGACCATGCACATGGACACCTCGTATGTGCGATGGCCATGTGTGAGTTGACACTGCACACAGTCTGGAGGGAACAGCGCCACAGCTGCGCACGGCCTTTGGCAGAGCAAGCACAGCACCTGGAAAGTGGTGGGGCGGCAGCAGAGCAGGTAAGGACCTGCTTACCTGCTTCTTAAGGAAACTGCTTCCTGCCCCACCGACGGCTACCTGAGCCCATTCAGGCACATCCGTACTCAGTGCAAAATATTGATTTAAATCAGAGGTTCCCAACCTACAGTATTCCAGATGTTACTGAAGTACAACTCCCATCATCCCCAGCTACAATTTATTATGGCTGAGGATGGTGAGAGTTGTACTTCAGCAACATCTGGAGTACTGCAGGTTGGGAGTCCCTGTTCTAAAGAACCAAGTCTTGTCTTTCCAATACTAAAAGAAAGTTTTTTTAGCAAATGCAAGTGACAGGTGGGGGGGGGGAGGGAGATCTTAACTTCCAATCATATGAACACATGAAGCTCCCTTATACATTAATACATTATCCCTTATACATTACAGACCATCAGTCCCTCTACCACAGGTAGAGGGAATGACAAAGGTATTTTCCAGCTCTGCTATGTAAGATCCTCTTACTCAAGGATTGCAAGGATTGAATCAGGGACTTTCTGCATGCAACACATGTGCTCTACCCAACTCAGGCCAACTTCTTACAGTCAACATTCCACTTTATAGTCCAGCCATGAGGTCGGAGTAAATCATGAACAGCTTCTAGAACGGTCTGCAGTTTTTGTTTCTGGCCAATTTCAGACTGTGTCACTTCAGCCACATTCAGTTTACGGCCAGCTAGTTTCTCTAGGTTAAAAAGAAAGACAAGCAAAATCAAGATTTGTCAGAGAAGGCAAAATGGATTGAAAACAAGGACCCCTTGCTGTCAATTCCTCACTTTGTCAGTTAACTCTGTCAGTTAACAACACCACAGTCTTGTTGGCTTGACTAGATCTATACTGCTGTAAGCAGTTGTTCATTTTATTTATTTACTGAATACGTATCATACCCTCCCTCCAAGGATTTCAGGATTATCCCAGAGGTATCACATAGACAGAAAGGTGGTGCTGAGTGGGTACTGGAATTCAGTTTCTCCAGTCCAGGCCCAATACTCTCTCTAAGCAACAACTCACCCAACAGCTTCTGTAGCACCTGCCCATCATAGACATCCTCCTCAAGTTGCTTGACAATTATTCTTTCTTCAACCAGGACATCATTTATCCAGTCAATTAAAACCTGGAAAAATGAAAAAAGGCGACAAAAATTACAAGTATTGTGGTACTGTTGTTACTAGGATTTTCCATAACACACCAAAAGAGCTGCCTGCATTTTTGTCTGCTTTAGAGAATGTCAGTTTTAGCTACCCAGGAGGAGAAATCCTAAAACTGAACTTCTACTACCTAGCTATAGGACCCTGTCTAACAGTGAAACAACATTCTGTATCCTCCAACCACAAGGTTGACTTCTATAGACTCTAGCATTCAATCTAGAATTTATGTTTGGCTTTCCTAGTAGGATTGCTAATTTTTTCCTTACTTTGGCTTTCTGCCTTACAATGGGCCTGTGTGATCTGATTAGTGCTAAAGACAGATCCAAATAACTCCTATACGTTTGTTTTCATACAGTAAGCATGTCTCCTCTTACTTTTTTTTTTTTTACTGTCCTCCAAAGGTCCTGAGTACCCTGTCAATGAGAGTCCTGAGAACCCTGTTTGTTTATTTATATTTTTATACCACCCTTCATCTTAAGACCCCAGGGTGGTTAACAAGATTAAAACAATTTAAAAAATCCAATTATAAATAGGCTAAAAATAGAACCAACACAGCTACAATTTAAAAAGAGTGCAGGGGGCAACTCAATAGCCAAAAGCCTGAATAAAAAGGGCAGTCTTCAAGATGGTGCATGTATTCTCCCCTGGGTGACACCCAGCTTTAGGATAGCAGATCTTTAGGGTTCCTACCATACAGTATTCTGAATGAAGCAAAATCTGTCAAGGCCTGTAGGGTCTTCCTAATGGAGAACAATAGAGGATCTATAAAGAGACCCAAACAAGAGCCAGCGTGGTGTAGTGGTTAGAGTGCTGGACTAGGGCCGGGGAGACCCGAGTTCAAATCCCCAGTCAGCCATGATACTAGCTGGGTGACTCTGGGCCAGTCACTTCTCTCTCAGCCTAATCTACTTCACAGGGTTGTTGTAAGGAGAAACATAAGTATGTAGTAAACCGCTCTGGGCTCCTTGGAGGAAGAGCGGGATATAAAAAGGAATTTTTTTTTTTAAAGTTGGATACTCCTTTACCACCACCTGGAGTATGGTCCTAAATGACTGATTAACTGTTTTAACAGACTGTTCATTTGTGGGTGATGGAAGCCAATTTCTGCTGAATCTCTAAACGGTCACATAGTTATTTCATTAGACTGGACACAAATAGACTATTCTAGTCTGATAGTATCTCCTTAGGGAGTCCCACATGAGTATACTTTCACAACCCAGATGTTTGAATGTTTTGTAGGAGTACTGCTTTTCATGATAAGCTTTTTATTAGATTTATATATTGACTGGGGATTTCCAATGATAATAACAATCTGTATTCTAGATTGGTTTTAAACCAGATAATATTTGTCAGTTGTGAGGCCGCAGAGTATGCTTTGAGGTTGGGAATGCTCACACCAACATTAGTCTTGGTCTATACGGCAGAGCCGTTGGTTTTTTATTTCCACGGATGCAAGAAAAGATAAACTTTTGCCATCTTTGCATTGTGGATGGTGAAAGAACAGCTGGGAGGACCTGAAAGACAGGAGTTGGGGGCGGGTGTGTGTGTCCAATTCTGATAGTCCCTATTTGTTCTAACCAGGAGCATTGCAACTTATGCCATGTGCTAATTTTACATTTTATGAATTTGATAACTGCGGGGAGGTAGTACATTTTATTTAATGAAGGGTTGTTTTTGTTGTTTTAGATCCTGACTCTGAGACAGTCAGACTTTAGATGGTTTTTGAATGCCGGATAATGTCACTAGAGAGCCCCTAGCTTAATTAATTTATTTATATGCCACCCTTCGTCCTAAGATCCCAAGATGGTTAACAGACAAATCAACAAGAACATAAAAACAGAACAAATAAAGCTAAATGTTTTAAGAGAGCAAAGAACAGCTAATTGGCCAAAAGCCTGAATACTAAGGGCAGTCTTCCCTCCTAAAGGCTGGGAGAGCCACGTAGTTCTCAGCTGAGAGCAAGTTCCACAGACTGGGGGCAACACTGAGAAGGCCCTTTCCTGCATGCTCAACAAACAGGTGTCAGCATGCAGAGCAGAGCCCTCCCAGCTGATCTAGTCAGGTGGGTAGATTCAGCTGGGAGCAGGTTGTCACTAAGGTAACCGGGGCCCAAGCTGTTTAGGACTTTAAAAGTGTGAAACTGTGAACAGTCACTCTGGTAACCATATTAAATCAATCTGGCAAGCAATCCGGGAGGAGAGCTGGTCACCCATTTAAATCAATCCGGGAGCAGAGCTGGTCTTGTGGTAGCAAGCATGACTTGTCCCCTTAGCTAAGCAGGATCTCCCCTTGTTACAGATGAATGGGAGGCGTGAAATGTGAGCACTGCAAGATATTCCCCTCAGGGTACGGAGCTGCTGTGGGAAGAGCATAAGAAGGTCCCATGTTTCCTCCCTAGCATCTCCAAGATAGGGCTGAGAGAGATTCCTGCCTGCACCCTTGAAGAAGCCAATGCCAGTCTGTGAAGACAATACTGAGCTAGATAGACCAATGGTTGTTTTCAAATAATTTTCAAGGGCAGCCCCACATAGAACGCATTGCAATAATCCAAATGTGACATGACTAAAGCATGGGTGACAGAGACCAGATCAGCCCTCCCAAAGAAGGGCTGCAACTGGCACATCAACTGAAGTTGGGCAAATGCGCTTCTGGCCACCACTGCCACCTGATGTACTAGGAGCAGCACTGGGTCCAGGAGAACCCCAAGCTCTTTTAGGGGCAATTCCTACTATTCATCATCAAATGGCGAAGAGCATGCAGTCAGCTGATGACATAGCTGTCATCCTTTCTGACCCATTGTGGGAAAATCCTATATTCAATCTGAGGTTGAATACAGGGAAGAGGTTGACTGAGGTTGACTGGAAGAATCTGAGGTTGACTTCAGGGAAGCAACAGGTCTTTCCATCAACTATAATAAATCCGAGTTACTTGGATTTATTTTAGTTGATGTGGGAGTTCTCTCCAATTGCTTTGACTATAGGTTCTTCTGCTAAAACAAATAATAAGGGGGAGAGCAGACAATCCTGCTTAGTTCTTTTGTTAATAGGAGATATGTATGAGTCCCAGGAATTACAAGTCCAGATTATGGCTAAGGATTTACTATATAATTGACAGATGATGTTTGTAAAGGGCTCACCCATTTGAAATTTCTCTCCCAGTCTAATTATGTGAGGACATTGTAGCTGATGAAAAGACTTGAAGGCATCTAAAGTGAGGCTTATTAGAGGATTTTTTGAGTGATTGCTCAAAAAGACAATTTAGAATTCTTCTGATAGTATCAGATATTTGTCTTCCTTAATCAAACCAGATTGATCAGATTCAATATATTTGGCAATAATGTTGCTAGGCAGGCTGTGCAATTTTTTTGATCTAGATTTAGGATGACGATAGGCCTGAACAATTCAACTAGTTCTCTATCTTTATTTGGTTTCAGTAACATTTCAAGTCAGCATGAAACCAGGAATCAGGAATTTGGTTAGCCTGTAGAGAGATTGTAAATGAGGGACACTATATATATATATATATATATATATATATATATATATATATATATATATATATATGATATTCCGTCCAGTCTGAGGACTTGCTTCAGGACTTTAATTACTTGCTTTATTTCATCACTAGAAAATTGTTAGTTTGGCAAAGATCTGTGGGGTTCTGAGAGGAGAAGCGTCTAGGTATTCATCTTATATACTTTTGGTCTGATTTGCCAGGAGGATAAAGTTTCACATAGAACCAGATGAAAATATGATTGATCTCTTTTGACAGCTGAGGTCTTGGTGTGTGAGTCTGCCCTAAGAAAACTGTGTTCCAGGAAATCCTTTTTCAATTATTTTGCTAATAATTTGGAACCCTTATTACTGTGGCTCATAGAATTTTTGCTGAAAGTAGATTAGCTGCATAGCTATTTTTGTTGTAGCTGCGTAGCTATTTTGCTACTTTCTAACGCTTCTATGACTTAGTTTTTGAATTTTCTGCAGGTTTTATTAGAGCCAGAAGATTTGTGCAGCTGTTTTAGCTGTGCAATCTCTTTTTGAAGGGATTCCATGAGAGCCAGACACTTTTTGTTTATTTATTATTTTTAGAGAGAAAATTGTTTGTTTATTTGTTTATTTGTTTATTTATTATTTTTCTCATTCATTTACCTCTGAGAAAGGCTTTCATGGCATCCCATGCAACAGCTGGTGAAACTTGTGGAGAGGAATTGAAATCAAAATACAGGTGGACCTTGTTATCCACAGTCCCAGCACCTGCAGTTTCATGGATCTGCGGTCAGGCCATATGCACCTGGACTCATTATTCACAGATACAAAAAGGGTTAAAATTCACCTAAATACAAAAAGGGTTAAAATTCCCAGGCAGCTCTTTCCAACAACAACAACATAAAATTCCCTGCTATTTTCCACAGAAAATCAGCACATTTGTGGGGTGGGGGCATTGCTGGACAGATGGAGACCTGCAGAGCATGGCAAGTAAGATCTTCTTCGGAGGCCCTCCTCCAGGTACCTCTGCCAAATGAGGTGAGGTGGGTGGCTACCAGGGAGGGGGCCTTTTTGGTGCTTGCACACCGTTTATAGAATAGCCTCCCAAGAGAGGTTTGCCTGGTTTCATCACTTTGTTCTTTTAGAAACCAGGTAAAGACCTTTTTGTTTACTCAGGCCTTTTAAATTCACGTTTTTAAATTCAGGTTTTCAGATTTGATCTTATTTTTAACTAATTTTAAAATGAGTCTTTAAGTTGCCTTGTATTGTATTTTTAATTTTATTTTCACCTTTTTGGTCTGTTATGATTTAATGTGCTATGTGTTTTTATTGTATGTTTTAATCCTCTGTTGTGAGCCGCCCAGAGAACAATTTGTGGGGCGGCTAACAAATAAAGTTTATTATAATTAATCATAATTATATTATATTATAGGTATGATATGTTATTTCTCCAATTTCTGCCTTTTTATAGGGGTTTTTCCCCTTTTTGCCCTCCAAGAGCCTAACCCCCTAACTGCCATTGACTTAAGGTCTCATTATCCACAGTTTGATTATTTGTGGAAATTGGCGGGAACAGACCCCACACAGATAATGAGGTCCACCTGTACTGGGAGAAGGACTGTTAAAGATTTTCTGATTATTTCCTGCCTGTCAAATATTATTGGATTCACGGAGCCCTGTGGTTGTCTTTGGTAGAATACAGGAGGGGTTTACCACTGCCATCTCCCACGCAGTATTAGAGGATGCCTTTCAGCATCTTCCTATATTGCTGCTACCTGATATAGGTGTTTCCCATAGTCTGGGAAACATACCATCAGAGATTAGAACCAGCAACCTCTTGCTCTCTATGCAAGTTATTTCCCCGCTAAGCCATTAGGTGGTAGCAATTCTCAGGGCAGACTTTGGGAGAGAAAATAGACGGTCCTGAGTAGAAGCTGGATTTCTAGAGAAAGGGAGTTTATCAAGTGTTTGAGACAGAAAGATCCGAGTGGAAGGAGAAGAGGATGGCAGTTTTCTGCTATCAACAGGCCGTAGGGCCAGTACTTGGACCTTTTCAGGCCACTGAGGCCTGAAACTACAGACAAGCCTAGGATCTGCTTCATTATCCATTCGTGGAATACAAACCTTTATGAAACTCCTTCTTTGAAATTAGTTTGCTTTAATCTTCGTGAAAAACACCCTTATGAGGGAAATAAAGGTCAGTATTATGTGCATGTGTGTGAGGGAGTATTAATACATGTGAATAATTTGTGTCAACAGATTTATAAATATTATTGTTTAACAGTATACAATTTCTTTTCACTGCCGCAGAATTCATTTCTGTATTGGTCTCTGGATTGTGGACTCTGTAAGTGTGACAGAACTTACCATATGCTCAGAGGCACACATTACCGAACTGTTCTTAAACATTGCTGTAACACTAATCCTCAGCTTTTCTGTTGCCACCAGTCTACACAGGCAGTGCATTGGAGCATGGAGGACCTAGTCAAACTGTGTTTCCATGATTCTGATTTTGTAGACCAGTACAATAACCAATGTCTCAGACTGGAAATCAGGTCTCATCACCTCATGGCATGTACATCATGGTCATCGACTTTCCTTGTTTTTGGTGCTCAGTTGAAGCTGCCACACCCATTACTATCCTGTTAACCAAACGATGTCTGCCTTTAATGGAATAAAGGTATAGGCAGATAGGACACGTGTTCTGTCTCTATCAAGTTTAGGAATAACTACTATCAGGCATATTTCTAAGTTTCTGGAATTATTCCTTCTTATAAAATTATGTTAAATAAATGAGACAACTAACTGAATATGGGCAGACAGAATCAGAATCAACAGAGATCCTAGGCAAGAAGATGGGCTCTCTTTTCCCTTCCTGACCCCATCCCCCAGCAAAGCATAGAAGAATTTACTGGGGGTGGGGAACACCGTTAATTTCACAGGGGTTTACTTCTGAGTAAAGGTGTGCAGGATTGGGAGCAAGAATCCCAAGCTCGAACTTGAGGCCCTTTTTCTCTTCTCCATCCTCTCTCACCCTGTAGTAAAGCGTGGGAAAAGTTATTGAGAAGTAAGTACATTGATTTTAAGTTGGCCTTAATGCTGACCAAACAAACAGGAGAGAATACTGGCAAGAATGTGTGTGGGGGTCTCTTTTCCTTTCCCTTTCAATCACCCTCCTGGCATGTAGTTTTATTTCCGAGTAAACAGGCATAGGACTGGGACCGTCAAAGGCCTCAGGCTAGAACATGGGCTCCCCTGCCCCCCCCCCCCCCGCCCTCATTTCTTCCATCTCACTTTTGGCAACACATGGAAGCAGTTACTGAAAAATAAGCCTATAGATTTTAGTGGGCCTTACTTCTGAGTATGTATGGGAAAGTAGGGTTGAGTGCAAGGGGGCCTCAGAGCAGTAGAGGACAGATAGTAGCACCAACATTCCACATAAGTCACACAAACATGTCTTAACAGCAGAAACTATTTATTTCTGTATAGGCCTTTCCTTCTGGAGTCTTCTAGAACAGGCAGCTAAGATAGGAAAGTTCAAGAAAAGGAGACATAATGACAAATCCTTAATGAAGGGTCAGGAGGTTGCTATTCAGATGGAGCAACTAAATAAAAGACTCTGTCATAGCTATCTTGCAACTGCCTTGATCACATTTTAGGATGAGGTTGCTCAGTCTTCCAGAACATGCCTATCTATCTATCTATCTATCTGTCTGTCTATCTATGTATATACACACACACACACACTTTTATATCCCGCTCTTCCTCCAAGGAGCCCAGAGTGGTATACTACATACTTAAGTTTCTCCTCACAACAACCCTATGAAGTAGGTTAGGCTGAGAGAGAAGTGATGGCCCAGATACACCCAGCAAGTATCATGGCTGAATGGGGATTTGAACTCGGGTCTCCGCAGTCCTAATCCAGCACTCTAACCACTATACCACGCTGGCTCTTTTGTCCTAAAACCCTCCATTTACTCTAAATTAAGAATGCAAAAAAAGTGGGGTACAATCTCAGCTCCCAGGCTTTTAAAAAATAGATTCTTGGTTGCAAGACTTTGCTTAGACCTAAAATGGATGCCTTCCATCAGGCACTGTCTTTGTTCCCAGTCTGGTTCAGGGTGCTGCTAAGTTACAATATAGAAGAGAGGCTCTCTTGTAACAAAAGGGATATATATCCTTGCACCGAAGGAAGACAAAATTATATATTTCCTACCTTGATGAGTTCTTTAAATTTGGCATCCTCTTTTGAACTGGGATCTATCATGGTGCGTTCTTCATTCTCCTCTGCCAGTTTAGAAGACAAATTCTTAGTTAGAGCCATCAATACACAAACATGCGGTCAGCCACTTTAAAAAAGAAAATCCGCTGCAAAAACCAGTTTTGCCATTCATAAATGGCAGAACTCTGTCATTGCACATAGTTAGAAACAATGTCAAGTGATCAGAAAGAATGAGGCATGTCTGAGGACATACTAAATGAAGGATTTACACAGTGCTAATTTCCTCAAAGTAAGACCAGTCATATCTTTTTCATCATATGGCTCATAGCTTTGGTTGTATGCAGGGCTGATTTTAAGTGTCCTGCAAAAACCACAACTGTGGGGTACAAACTGTTCTCTTTATCAGAAGTCATTAGTAGGAAGGCACTGAAGAAAACACAAGAATGATAAACCAAATGAATGGGGGAAATGGAGGCAGTGGAGAATCTCTGGGAGGATGTGGGGGATCCCTCCTCCTTCTCCTCCAATAGTTAGCTTGCTTTGTCCTGCAAATTTGGAATACACTGTGATGTAGTTTGGAGTTCGGAAAAACACAGAGAAAAAACAACACACACTCCAAACAAGGATCACTGAATTTGTGAGTAAAGAAAAAAGAGAGAGGAAAGAAGAGGGGGAAAGAGTACGGAGGAGGTGAAGTGGAGAAGCCTTTTCTTAACTTTTTCATGGAACAATCCTACAGTAGTTGTTTAATTTCTGGGTTCCTTGCCCCACTTTACCTTTCTCAGCTTTTGTCTGGTATGGGGAGGGGGTGGGTTTAGAGTTAGGGGAGTTGTTCAGAAGTCCTGGTGTTTATTATTTGCTTAAAAGGGGTTTATGTTCAACGTTTACGTGTGATTGAATGACTGTACATGTTCATATTAAAAGTGAAGCAGAGAACAGGTCCTCTCAGAGTGCAGACAGGAAATGAACTACATGCTCTGAACAGAAGGTTTAAATAACTATGTGCAGATACACACACACACACATGCATTATACTCAGATTTTAAGAGAATCCCATTCCCCGTCTAGACTCTTTCCCCTCGCCATCCAGATTCTTTCCTCATTTTTCTTGGCTATTTAGATCTGTTCAGGATATTATCATTTGCTCTGCTCACCCCATCGTCCCTTTTTAAGTTGAGGTGCAAGTGGGCTAACTTGTGGACCATTTAACCGATTTGAAACAAATTTGGTACAGTTGTAGTGAGTGACACACAGGGACACCTCAATGGTGTAGTTTATAATGATTTCATCCACTCCCATTCAAGATGGTGGAGGCATGAATATCTGAGGTGCAAGTGAGCTAACTTGTGAACTGCTTAACGAATTTGGACCAAATTTAGTCCAGTTGTAGGGGTAGTGAAAGGAAAGTAGGCAGATTAGTTCTTGTTATATGGTGTAATAGTCTGAGTGTTGGACTATGACTGGTGAGACTCAACTTCTAATCTCTGTTCAGCCATGAAACCCACTTGGTGATTCTGGGCCACTCACGTATCTCTCAGCCTAACCTACCTTACAGGGCTGTTGTGAGAATAAACATAACAATGTGCATTGCTCTAGGCTTTTTGGAAGAAGAACAGAATATAAATGTGTTGGTTTTTTAAAAAATCCTTTCAGCAGTATAGATTCATGTTCTTTAAGTTTTCAGATGCATTGCATTTATGCAGTTTTGCTATTGCTGCATTGGACAGATTTTTTTAGTTCATTGGACATCTCACGTCTGTGAACCTTGATGTTTTTAATACAATTCAAGGGATTTCTGTATTAAACAGCTGTGCCCAAGTCTTACGGCTTCCTTCTGAAAGTAACACCTGTATCTCTTATTTCCATTAAGCAGGACTGCCCAATGAATGTTTTGGCTTTTTTAACCCAGAGTACACAAGGCTGCTCGGGGGTTCATCTCAAGAACTATGTTTCTGTAACAAGGGGGGGGGGCTCTGCTCGAATGGACCCAAAGCATGGTTATAAATTCTCCCAAAAATATTGTCAACTACACAGGTTTAAAATCCAAATAAAAATATGCTTTATTGAGTACAAAATGATGCTTGAGTAATTATTAAATCACATGAACATGCAGGACATTCCCACACATAACACATTGGCTGTTCATTTCGAGGCACTAACGGAGTAGATTCTTGAATATGTTGTAGATGAAGGGATTCCTTAATATTATGTGATTGATTAGGTAATGAAAAACTAAGCAATTGATTAGACAAGAATAACGAATGATACATAAGGATGAACTAAGCCACTAACTCCCACTGAGGATGAGCAAGGAAAGCTCTGAAGGATACGTTAATAGAAAATGGAAGGGGTAACAAAGGCCAAAGAACAATCAGTGTCAGAGGAAAGATCAGGGAAGAAGTGGAAAGATGGGGGGAAAGATCAAAGAGGAAAGCCCTGAGAAGAGAAAGAGAGAATGAATATCCATAGCTAAGGGGCAGGTCTGGGTTAGTTCAGGAAAGGAGAGTCAGATAAGGCACTAGAAATAAGGCAACAGAAATAGCTACATAATAAAAGGTTGGAGAAAAACCGGCTTCTTTGAAAAGTTAGGTTGTGGCTCAGTATTCCAGCTGCAGAGCTGCTCTAAGGGATGAAGGAGAAGTATTGCATTCTAGGAGGTCAAATCTGTGGAGGTGGTTGTCCCTGTGTCACCAGGGGCACCAGCAAGAGGATGGATGACTAGAGCGGAATCTCAGAGGTTTGAACTATGAGTGAATGAATACTGTATTAAGATCTTTGATGCAACAACACAACACAGAACATAGTATGAGTAGTCCAAATACATAATATCAGAACATTGATATTATTCTGAGAACTACTGGAACTCATTGTAGATGCGTTCTGGTGACTGGAGTCGCTTAAACCAGGAAAGACACCAGACTGGAACCCTTCCCAGGGAAATTTGCTGGAATTTACCTATGACTGGGCAGTAAAAGCCCAAAGCGCCTTACTGCCCTTCTTGAGCTGACCTTTGGGTTGAGGGTTCCCACAGAGACTCTCTTCCTCTTCTGGGAAGGAGTTGGATGCCCTCCCCATGAAAAAGGAACATCGCTTTCCCATTACTCTTGTAAAAGATAGATTAAAAACCTTCTAGCCTGGTTGGTTGTAACTTTACACACACACAAACACGAATGCTTAGGATGGAAAAGAAACAGCATGTAAACTACTCCCAAGGGCTGAGGGGGCAGGGGGATGCACTCTATGGGTTCAGCAAGAAACCTTGCAACAGAGGTCTGGCAGAATGGATCCTTGGAACTGAACAAGGCAGCTCTAGTCTGGATTTTTGGGGTTTATATAGTTATACTAAAATATTGAAAAGGAGACCATCTTGGTTTTCCGTGTTAATGTTTTCCCATTGATGCTTCCAATCAAAAGGCAATGGCTGCACTTATTGAAACAAAGAGTGTGCTCAGAAGTGATAGACAGGAGTCATATGGGGAAAACCAGAATCTCCCAAGGGGGGTTCTAGAGAATTGGGGTTCCCTGGGGTGTTCACATGGATCCAAAGATAATGGAGCCATTAGGCAGACATACAGGAATGCATGGTATGATATAAACGTGATCTGTACAAATTGAAGCAATGGCGACTGAATCTGGGGAAACTCTCAGGACTGCTGAAAATAATCATGCTATTAGTAGTTTAGCAAGTCGGCGAGCCTTTGTTGGGCACTCAAATGAATGAAGTGCATTTATGATGCCTTTTCCCCCTCTTCTGGGGCTCTCTGAGTTATCCCTAGCTCCAGTGCTAACCACTATTCCTTCCTGGACTATTTCCTCCCAGACCCATGCCTGGCACCTTCTTAAGGATATCAAAGAGGATATCAACATCATCACATAGAATACAGAGCACAGGTAATATAGAAGGTTTTGCTAGGTATAATTTGAGATTCAATATCAGGAAGTATAGTTTGTTTGAGATACATGACAGGAGATAATTTCTATAAGATTTGTAGTTGTAGCATTCTTTTGGAGTCTCCTATTTTCTATGATGTTCAAGGTGGTTGTTTTTAATTAATCAGGGATATGTGTGGACCTAAATTTGGCATTTCTGTTGACTCCGGTTAAAAGAATCTCAGGGAGCAAGGCTGGAAAAGGCCTCTTTGGGCCCGAGATCTTAAAGGGCTACTGCCAGTCTGAATTGACAGTCCCGGGCTTAATGGATTGATGGTCAGACTCTGTTTATTCATATCTCCACTTCTTCAAGCAGATTTTGCGAAAGTGCCCCCACCCCCAATGTTCATCTACTGGCTTGGCTTTTACCCTATTTTTAACTGTCACCTTATGTTTTATTGTTTAATGATTTGAACATTACAGTTTCATTTTGCACCATATTATATATATATATATATATATATTTTTTTTAAAAAAGTTGTTTAAACAGTTTGTAGATTAATAAAATAAACAGGTATCCAGATATTTCTCCTACCACTCCACTGCTATGACATCATTTCTGCAGGTTCATTACCACTTATGCCTATTATACAGGTGAGCACTTTCTACTCCGTGAAGGAAGCCACAAAGGGTTTTTTTTTGTCACATTAGTCCAGAGCTATTAGGGCAAAAGCTAAGGCCCACTTCTCTCTGAAAATCAAACACTGATTGTACACAGAAGCCCCCAAATCTGATTTTTGCATTAGGCCACAGAATTTCTAGAACCAGTCCTGGTTGTTTGAAGATGAAATGACCCTCCTAGCTTTAAGATTAGACCAGTCACTTTAGGTTCATTTTTAGCAAATAGAAAAAAATTCCACCAGATTTGAAAATTGTCCTCAGACATGGAGAACAGTTATAAGTAACATAGCAAAAGTCTCAAGTATTTAGAGTTGAGTTCTTGCTGCCATCTTGGAAAAGATGGCAGCCAAAAATCATTTTTTCATATATCTTGCAAACCCTCTGAGGGGAAAAGGTTTACTATGAAAATTCATATTAAAGTTGTCAAAATCTCTATAAACATGTAGAATTCAGTGTAGAATTCAATTAGCAGTTTTGCCATAAAATGAAGGTTTTTGTAGAATGGTACTTCATGATGATTCAGTCATCCCCGTCCCTCTGCCCTGCTGCCTGCAGCTCACTTATACACATTTCCCCTGTCAAACTGAACATAAATAAAATAGAATAGCATGAAGTTTACTGACAGTCAAAAAGCAGGAGGCTTCTCCCCTTCTTTGCTAAGTGATTCTGGGAACACATGGGGAAGAAATCCAGGTAGCACCATGTAATTATTTCTACACCACTGAAGAGTACTGTTGCATTTTTATGTGGTATTCCATTAGGTCTAATCCAGAAGTTGTAATTTAGAAAATTCTTTCCCCCCCCCCCCAGCTTGGCTTGTGCTGGGAGTATCAAATTTATAACTTTGATCAAAGGTATCTGTTCAAAATGCTCATTACCATCTGAATTTGAGGTTACCAGCAATGATGGACTTTACTTCTATATTTGAAGATGCAAGTATACTTCATTGTGGTTAATATCATCTTCACCTGCTTCAGACAAATTTGGTGGGTTTGCATTAAGGCAGAAATCTCCATGGCATTGGCCACAAAGAATGGAGCATGTCATCTTTTTGACAGCCACATCTTGGTCCACATTCATACAATTACATGTAATAAATTGCAGAAGTGTATCTGGAGCTGGTGGTTCAAGCAGTAAAACGGGAGCAATGCAGCTGGTAGATAGTTTCAGTCGTAAAGTTCAGGGTTTTGTTTGTTTTATGGGGTGCCACATCACTGCTGTAATTGTTGATACACTCAGAATGTGTGCTGGTGGAATGCTGCTTCATAGGCAGCAATGCAGCAAACTAAAGTTATTTCTTGTGGCAAACCCTGTAGAGCAGTTGTATCGATAAGTGTTAATAGACGTTTACTTTTTCAGTGCACCATATGAAACTAGAAGGAAACACCTTTCTGCCAAAGAAACAGCATCTTTTGAGGCATAGCAATCATTGATCACTGCTGTGGGGTCAAAAATACTGTACAATTCTGTTGCATAATTATCTGCTATGCATTATCTGTTTCATGTATGACAATTTGAGTGAAAAGAGAAAGAGGGAAAAGGGCAAGTTCTTACTGTAAATAGTTATGTACATCTCCCCCCATCCCACCATACATATTCCTTTTTTTTTTTTAAGCAGCAATTGATCAACTGTGTCATGGACTCCTATGCCAGTTGTAACTGTGGAAAGACACAGTTAATGTTTTAGTTTTTTCAAAGTTTTCACCTTTTTTAAAAAAAACTTTACCTGTTCTGAATGCATCTTAGCAGTTTATCTCTTCATTGCTGACAACTCAGTTTTAATTTGAACCTAATAATTGTTTTTAATCTGACTTTTAAAAAAAGTAATTTTATTACTTGTATCTGTGTCTATCTTATTGTTGTAAGCTTCCCTGAGCAGTATTGCACTGGAGGGAAGGGGTATATTTCAAATAAATAGATAGATAGATAGATATTGACATGAACTCATTCAAAATTGGGAAATGAGAACCACTGAACAAGTTTCTGAACATCTGCATCATTTTTGGCTATGCACGATTCCCTCAAATCAACATACGGTTCTAAAGTTTACACCAAAGAAATAAGCCAAGAGTACTAAAAGTACACCAAACATTTGATATAACCAAAGTTTAAACCACAGAAACCTTCTGCATTGTCACATACATTATGAGCTGCAGGCTTTCCCAGAATCCACCTACTCAACATGCTTTCTGTCATTCTTCTTCCACAAGTAAGATATCCGGAAATTTTCCTAGGACACATCAGTGTTAGCTCTATGGTCATGCCAGACCAAATTCCTATCCAAAACTATCCGTCTTTCCAACAGTGAAATATCCATCATTGACAACGCTTCTGTACTCTTTCTTCTTCATCTTTGTTCCAATGTTTAACATGTCTTGCAAGTACAGTTGGCATGCTTTTGCATATAGGAAGCGGCCATTGGTGTGAAAATATGCAAGTATTTCTTGCACACAATGAATATAGAAATATTTATTGCACACAATGATATTTAGATGCCATGATGTGTCTATACCTACAAAGATTAGAATTGTTCAGACAGTAGCTTTTCCCATGACACTCTATTGATGCGAAAGCTGGAATTTGAAGAAGCAAGATAGAAAAAGTATTGATGCTTTTGAACTTTGGTGCTGGAGAAGACTTTTGAGGATACCGTGGACAGCCAGGAAAACAAACAAATGGATCATAGAACAAATCAATCCCGAATTTTCAATCGAAGCACAAATGACCAGGCTCAAACTATCATACTCCGGACACATTATGTGAAAATCCAGCTCCCTTGAAAAATCCACAGTGCTGGGAAATGTTGAAGGAAAGAAGAAGACAACTAGCAGCAGCAAGGTGGATGGACTCGGTTATGACAGCAATGAATGCACCACTGAGAGACCTTAAAGGCCAAGTTGAAGACAGATCATCCTGGAGAGAATCTATGTGGTCACTAAGAGTCGACATTGACTTAATGGCACTTAATTAATCCATCAAGGAAGAATTGAATTCACAGTTTTGCAGTAGCACTTCCCACCCACCCCGCTGCAATTTTGCTATTGCTCCTTGAATTTTTCTGCAACCCTCCTCAGTGCATGATCATTGTTTACCAATTCAGAAAGGCTGGGATGAAATGCTCCACCAGTTGTGGCCAATACAATGGATACTGCTGTCTTAATACAAACCCACAAGATTTGTCTGAAGTAAGTGAAGAATAGATTGGCCGAAATGACAAATCTCCACATCTTCAAATGAAGAAGTAAAATTCAACACTGGCTGTGTTTTCCAACATTCTGATTTAAATAGAAGTGATGAGCATTTTGAACTAACAGATGTCATTGATCAAAGTTATGAATCTGATATTCCCAGCACAAGCCAAGCTGTGAAGAAAATAAGATTTTCCCAAATTACAATTTGTGGATTAGGCTTAATGGGGATACCATATTTTAAAAAAAATACACCAGTACTCTACCTCATAGGGGGCCTACAAATGACTACATGGGAGGTACATTTCACTACCTGGATCTACTTTCTTCCCTATGCACTCCCAGAATCACTTAGCAAAGAAGGAGGAGGGTAGTCCCTCCTTGTGACTGACAGTAAATTTCAAGCTCTTTAATTTTATTTCTGTTCAGTACATAAGTGAGCTACAGACAAAAAGCTGAGGCAGTGGCATCGCTGTTACTTAGTAAATCCCACTGTGCTCAATGGAACTTACTTCTGTGTAAGGGTGCATAGGACTGTAACTTAAGACTGCTTCAAGTCAATGAAAGCACATCACTTTTACTTTGGCAGGCCTTCTCCAAAGTTTTGGGCTGCTTTTGTTGTGTGGTAGTTTTACTGGTTTTTACCTCCCTCTATTTTTATAGCTGTTGTGTTTGTTGTATTTTATTTCATTTCAACATCCTCGATTCAGTTGAAAACAGGAAGGATTTACATTTTAAAACTAATAAATGCCAACCTACATTCTGTTTTACAGATGGGAATGGAATGCATATGTATATCACAAGTCACATGTAGTTCCCAATCCAGTAAGAACATTTGCATACACAAGTCTGCTTCCACACAGTTTGCCTTTGCTAGAATACGTGTCCCAGAGAGGCCATAAATACTCATCTTTCTTTCCTTTAGAAAAAAAAGCCCAAAAGCATTTTTGTTTGGTAAGCTTGTTGGGGGATCTGTGGTTTACTCTTGTGTTCAAGAATCAATTTGTAGATTCATATTTTAGTTCGATATGTTATATGTACATTTTAAAGGATTAAAAAAAATCTCTTACAGTACATTTATTGGGGGGAAACATGCAAATAGATACAAAAGAAATGTACAGAAATTACGTGAAAACAGTTACATGTACTTTTTTAAAGGACTGTCAACCAATTCAAGAATTTTTAATTGATAAGTCATCTGCCTTTTAACCAGTCAGCCAATTCATTAACTTTCTGCTGCTGTCACCCCATTCCTTTCTCCTAGCTGACAGGCTGGCCTCATCTTCCAGGCATTCAGATTCTTAGTATTGCAGGCTGGCAGCGAGGCAGTGCGGATGGAACAGCCTCCCCTTGTTGTTCATGCACCAACAGCTCTCTTCCAGCCCCTCAAGTAGCATAAGAACATAAGAACAGCCCTGCTGGATCAGGCCCAAGGCCCATCTAGTCCAGCATCCTGTTACGCACAATGCCCCACCAGACGCTGCTGGAAGCCACAGGCAGGAGTTCAGGGCATGCCCCCTCTCTCCTGCTGTTACTCCCCTGCAACTGGTACTCAGAGGCATCTTGCCTTTGAGGTTGGAGGTGGCCCACAGCCCTCCAATGATTGACCTCTAACCGTTGATTGCCCTCTCCTCCATGAAGTTATCCAAACCGTTCTTAAAGCCAACCAGGTTGTTGGCTGTCACCACATCTTGTGGCAGAAAATTCCACAAGTGGATTATGCGTTGTGTGAAAAAGTCCTTCCATTTGTTGGTCCTAGATTTCCCGGCAATCAATTTCATGGGATGACCCCTGGTTCTAGTGTTATGGGAGAAGGAGAAGAATTTCTCTCTATCCATTTTCTCCACACCATGCATAATTTTATAGACCTCTATCATGTCTCCCCGCAGTCATTTTTTTCCCCTAAACTAAAAAGCCACAGGTGTTGTAGTCTTGCCACATAAGAAGTGTGCCCTAGGCCCCTGATCATCTTGGTTGCCCTCTTCTGCATATTTTCCAGTTCTACGATGTCCTTTTTTTAGATGTGGTGACCAGAATTGTACACAATACTACAAGTGTGGTCACACCATAGTTTTGTATAAGGGCATTATAATGTTAGCCGTTTTATTTTCAATCCCCTTCCTAATGATCCCCATGGAATTGGCCTTTTTCACAGCTGCCACACATTGAGTTGACACTTTCAACGAGCTGTCCACCACGACCCCAAAATCCCTCTCCTGGTCAGTCACTGACAGCTCGGATCCCATCAGCGTATACTTGAAGCTGGGGTTCTTCGTCCCAATGTGCATCACTTTACACTTGCCAACATTGAACCGCATTTACCACTTTGTCACCCACTCCCTCAGTTTGGAGAAATCCTTTTGGAGCGCCTCACAATCTGTTTTGGATTTTACTATCCAAAAGAGTTTGGTATCATCTGCAAATTTGGCCACCTTGCTGCTTACCCCTACTTCTAGATCATTGATGAATAAATTAAAAAGCACCGGCCCCAGTACAGATCCTTGGGGGACCCCAATTCTTACTTCCCTCCATTGTGAAAACTCTCCATTCATACCTACCCTCTGTTTCCTGTCTTTCAACCAGTAAGCAATCCACACATGTTATTGTCCCCTTATCCCATGACCGCTAAGTTTCCTCAGGAGTCTTTGATGAGGAACTCTGTCGAAAGCTTTTTGGAAGTCCAGGTATACTATGTCAACGGGATCACCTTGATCCACACACTTGTTGACACTCTCAAAGAACTCCAAAAGGTTGGTTAGGCAAGATTTACCTTTGCGGAAGCCATGCTGGTTCAGTCCCAGCAGTGCCTGTTCTTCTATGTGCTTTACAATTTTTTACAATTTTAAGGAGTTAAAAATGACTTTTGCTTTATTTTTGCCTAATGCCTACCTGCTCCCCTACCCACCTTGGTTCCTGTAATCTTTAGAGAGAGCGATCTCACCTCTCATGTGTGTGGCTCAGAGACTCTGGAGTTGCAGCTCCCCACAAGCTGACTGCTTGGTTGAGCTATTTGAAGGGGAACTTAACTGAAGGGGTGAACTAAGCCAGGCTCCCGCTCTGTGGAGACAGGGGGATCCTCCAAAGGTTGGTTCAGATGCAAACAAATTCTGTCTGGAAGGAGAGAGTGGTGGCAGCGACTACTGGACACTGCATTGGAGCAGGGTGGGTGAGTTGGATTGCCCAAACTCCAATGGGTTTCCTTAAAACAAGTTTGTTGTTGGAGAGGAGAGTGCAAAGAAGAGCAGCAGCAGCAACAACAGAGGTTGCTTATGCTAGCACAGCAGCAGCAACAGAGGTTGTTGCTGATTGGAAGCGCCACCCATACTGCCTGAGGCTGACCTTCAAGAGCAAGCAGTCACTGTGGCTATTGGCCTAGCAGGGGGAAGATGGGTGATGCCAGTAAGGGAGCCATTCAGGAGGGGGTGGCATCAATGTCAGAGGGCAGGGCCAGAAAGGCAGGGCAGGTGGCGACAGGAAACAAGCCAGCAGGGGGTAGATTTGGTCCAGAGGCCTCTAACTGCTGATCCCTACTCTTAAAAAATAGAGTTAATGTGACCTAACAGGAAAATTGTCACAGAGCACATGCACTCAGGCCTGAGTGCACACTATGCAAAACCAAACAATGTAGAAAAGTTTGTATTTGTGGATATTCCAGTTTTATATTATTCTTGCACTGAAACAGCAGCCCTAGAATAAACTTCAGGTCCGCTGGAAAAAAATCCCACTAAAACCATCATACAGGAGAACCTCGATATCCACAGGGGTTCTGTTCCGGGCTGCAGCCGTGGACATATGGAAGCTGCGAATATCGTGTAATTGATCCTATGGCGTCGTGGGGGTTAGGTTCCCCGTCAGCCAAAAATGACAGAAAATCGGCTGGATTTCATAGTGGGGGAGCTTCTTACCTTGCTCTGCTACTCCCCCCTCCCCAAGTCATGCTGTGCCCCCAAATTTGCCAAAAATCTCCCCCCCCCTTTTTTTTTTTACAAAGACAGGAGCCATTTTGTGGCTCCATCAAGGAAAATGGTAGCCAGAAATGACCTCCATGGTTATTTCCGGTCACATCTGACCCACGGATACGTGAGGTCAGCATGGTTTTTTCCCCCTTCTTCTTCACACATATGCCGTGGTTGGGTGCGTTTTCCCCAACCGCAGATACACTAATCCACAGATGTGGAATCCGTGGAAAATGAGGTCCACCTGTTTCTTCCACAAAATCTGATGAATACAGACCTTTAAGCTGCTGTTTTGATTTTTTTAAACCATAGATGCAATAAACCAATTCCTAGTATAAGTAATTTCCTTTCAGGTCTGACCACAGTAAGCTACTAGAACAAGAAGTATCTGAAACCTCTACACTATCTTTACTTTCACTGGCACTCTATTGGATCAGTATATGTTAAAATCTGATCCCCAAGATCTCACCTCATAGTAATAGAACATTTTTCATTAGGTAACATTTTACCATAGGTAACATTCATACTGTACCTAATAAGGTATCTTCTGGATGCAGATCTGTGGTGGTGGGAGACATTGGTGCATTGATTGCATTTTTACCCTCTTCCTGCAGATCAGTCACTGAAACAGAGAAATCCAAAATGCTTTAATGAATGCACAGTTTGTCAGTATGTTTCAAATTTAGCCAGTGTTGAGCTGAATGGTCTCCAAGTTTCACTTTTCAGTTTGAAAATAGTGATTATAGTTAACCCTCCCTTCACAAATTCCTACTCCTGCCTTTCTAGTAGCTGCCCACTACTGTTTGCAGCTATGCTTCACCCACCCCCACCTGTTTTGTAGCTGCTTTGTTTAGAGATCTAAATTTTCTGGAAATTTTGCAGCCATGGAAAAACACAGAGGTTCCCCCTCACACCCTCCATTAGCCACCCCCCAGAAAAAACAACTCAGAAATTTGGGGGTGGGGAGTTGAATGCAATATATACAATACTAATTTTTGTATTATATTTAAACTTAGTTTACTTCTTTAAAGATACAAAATGAACTATGCACAGCTTAGAACACAAGACTTTCCATTTTAAAAAATAAAACTAAAGTATTTATAATTTAAATGTCAGAAGCATACTAAACAATAATTACATATATGTAGTGCTAGAGATTGAGCTGCTAGCCGCTGCAGCCCAAGGTATCTGAACATGTCCAATTTTTGCCAGTTGAAAATTATGGAGGTGGAGTTGAACATATGTAAGATGACAACCATCAACACTCTAGTAAATAAAAAGTAATGTTTATTATTTGAAATTAGAAAGTCTTTCTGAAGTCCATATTATCTACATAAGAAACAGAAGACATTCATTATTTCTTGAGTTCTCTCTCTCTCTATACTAACAGTAATTTAATTAAAAGTAAAAAGTATTTGGTTTGAAGGGATAGTTATTCACACTTGAATCGACTTGAATCTGGGTTCAGTTCAATTCAAATTTATTTGGCCTAATTTTTAAGGGCTAGGAGGCACGAAAGAGGATTGGGTGGTAGGGCCCCATGGGTGGCAACTACCACCCAACCCCCAAAGGAACTAGGGAAAGGGGTGGATTTTTAGGAATACTTATGTGTTGTGGTTTCTCAGTTGTGAAATAACTTCTTCATAGAGATTCACTGCGAAGAAGTTATTTCAATGGCAAGTTTATTTATTTTTTTACATTTATATCCCGCTCTTCCTCCAAGGAGCCCAGAGTGGTGTACTACATACTTGAGTTTCTCTTTCACAACAACCCTGTGATGTAGGTTAGGCTGAGAGAGAAGTGACTGGCCCAGAGTCACCCAGCTAGTTTTATGGATGAATGGGGATTTGAACTCGGGTCTCCCCGGTCCTAGTCCAGCACTCTAACAAGAATCTGGTCAGTGTCCCCAAGGTTGATTCCATTCAAGGTTAAATCACTCACACATTCACACAACCCTACACCAGTCTATGTAGGTAATGGCTTGATGCATGGAGGACCTAGCCAAATTGTGTTTCCATGGTTATGATTGTAAGCCAGTACAATATTTCAGAGTCATATCTTGGGTCTCACACCCCCACAGCATGGACATCATGGGCTATCAAATTTCATCGCTTTTTAAAATCTCAGTGTTAATTGAATTTCCTTGCTTTTTAGAAACAGAGGGTTCCATTTACACCACAAATGGGTGCATTTGTGTTCAGAATATACAATGTATGTGCATTCAGTACAAGGAAAGTGAAAATACTGCTTTTGCATTGCCAGACATAATAAAGAGGCAGACAAAAACAAGCGTTTAAAACAAGCCACAACTTTGACAGTCACCAAAGAAAGCTGTGGCTTGTTTTAAAAAGAGCATCGGTATACTAAATATTGTTCTGAGCTTCACTTTATAACAAGTGTGATATGTAGTTGTTGTTTTCCCCTCATTGTATGGAGGCTGTCCATTCACTGCATTGTATAGTGGCTGTGTTATAGTTGTGTGTGGATTTTTCAATATAACTATGATAATACTATACAGATGATAGGCAAATATTAGGTTTCAACCCGCACCGCAATGACAGCGTGAGCAGTTGCTTGTGTGCACTCAGGTTATTTAAAAAACAAACTACAACTTATCCCTAACAATCCTATATTAGATAGGATAAGAATTGTAATTATCTAATATTTTCCTTTATATAATATTTACATAAAATATCTTCATATGACGATCACGGAAGAACCCACAATCACCTCTTCAGATGAACACCATAAGAGGGGCAGCAAGAGGGGGTGAGTGATGCACCATAAGGTGGGACTTCTGAACCTGCTTTTGTCGCTGAAAGCATTATAGCGTGCTTTTTAAAAAAGAGTCTGAATAGGGCTATTATGTCATGAAGTTCCGACATTATATACTGGAAAAGGGATGCAAATCCAGGTTGCCATATTCAGTGACAACCCTGTGCTTCATGGTTAGTTCTGTCTGTTATGACCCATAACATATCCTCTATATCAGAACTAAAAAAACCCAAGAACTAAAGAAGCTTGTGTTCATTTCAAACATTCCTACCAGAAATTCTCTGGTATAGGCATACTGAACTCTTAGTAAACTGCCAACTCAGGGAATTATCTATCCAAAGGGTGCATTGTTAGAAATGATAAGTGTTTGGCTGGTCTTCCCCTAAGGAAGACATCCTGTTGTTCCATTAACATATACCTCATGTTGATCCTTCCTGGATGGCTTACAATATGGTACATCCCTAGACTGAGTTATGCCTGTCACATTTGTTATTGAAACTGCTTTCTTTATTTCACTTAGTTTGCAACAGGATAAATAAGCCGACAACCATTGTTTGGGGCTACTATCTCCTGAACTACCAATGCCCCTTCCTCCCTTCCCAAACGAGAAAGGAGCCTCAAGGATTATAGGTGCTGTTTGCAGAGTTTGATTACCTCCTTAAATGTTTGCAGAGTAAACAGACACAGTTCCTTCCTGATAAGATTTATTGGGTGGTTTTTCCTCGAAATGAAGATGTGCTTTTTCATGAGAACCCGGTGTTTGTAGTTTAGCTATTAACACGTATGGAGATTCACCATGGATGTTGCACTGAACCAAAGACTTGATGTTCAGATCAAAGGATCGAATGAGTATAAAGACAAAGTGGCAGTAGGCATGAATTCAGCAAATCACTTGCTCAACCCTCTGACTCTGTTAAGCTATCCATCTAAACAGAAGTCCCACTAGACGTGGCTTGTTAGCGACCCCTCTGTGTAGCAAGTAATTGGAACAAGTTGTGATCTGTATTCAGCTCCAGAAAAAGATCTCTGAGACATAATATTGACTTGCCTGGCTGCTACCTCACTGTTCACAAGTTACATACCCGAGCAACACTGTCATGTCAGCACTTGCTGACATACACCTAGTATAGGTAATATGCTTTCTGTAGCCTCTCCAAACTCCTTGATCTCCATCCAGCTGCCCTCTCCCTCCTTCTCTCCTGAAAACTCAGCCTGCCTGAGCTGCCACCCACCTTGCCTCCTCCTCCCTCCCTAAGCTCCCTCCGTGTCTCTGTCTCTTTCCTTCCCCTCCTTAGATTGTTTAGAACAATATTGGTTGCTAACTGTAACTCTGGTTTTTAACATGCATTCAATACATAAGATAACTATCATGCATATACTGGGATGCTTTTAGAATATGACTTGCCTTATGTTATTATTATTATTATTCCAATAAAGCTTTTAAATTGCATAAAGTTGTGGTATTGGTATTATGTCACCTTTCCACCAGTTTTGATCTGTGATTCCCGTACCAAGAACAGGTAGCCATGGGGTGGCAGGTGCATCCAAGCTCTTTTTAACTTGGGGGCACAACATGACTGAAGTAAATTCAAGCACATAAGATTGTACATGGTACAGTCCTCCACAAAACTGTACACCACACAATACACGAGGAGGATGACATCACTCATTTCAAAGTCCATACTGAATGGAAAGGACAGAAGAGAAAACATTAGCAGAGCTCTAACAGCAATGTGTGCTTCACAAGGCATTCTTTGGTACCTTAATACAGAAAGAAGGTGAACAAACACATTCAAATAGGAACACAAAAAGGTTTTGTTTTAATTGGACAATGTAACAAGGCACAGCTTTATGTACAAACAGACTTCCTATCCCATCTTCTGGAAGCTAGAGAGGGGAGTGAAAGAAGGTGCCTGCTTTACACATGTTGCTAAATCAGCAGGTAGTGCACAACATAACTGACAAATGCTGAGCCACCTGATAAATATAATTCTTAAAACAGACTTGCAGTATTTGTAACGGATGGCTAAATGAAGTCCTAGGAAATTAATTCCTCCTGCCAATGCTAAAATGTGTGCATATTATGCCAGGTATGAAGAATATTTGGAACCCAAGAATGAGGCACAGGCCACATACACAATCCTGTGCTCTTAATGGAGCTTTTAATCAGGCCACAAAATGGCTTGCCAGATGGGGTTCCTGATCAAAGCAGAGCTCCCTTTCTAGAGAACATATTTTTGCTGAAGCAACAGAAGCAAAATTGCCAACTAACCATTACTTTACTGGTCTGTCCAGTAAATCTGAATCCCAGCAGGTAACCAGTATCAGGTGTTGAACAACTGGCAAACTCTTTCTGCTGCTGCCCCAAAGGACCAGGTTATGAAACTAACAAGGGAGGAGGCTCTCTTCTGTGCCTTTTGTCAGCTAGGTTTCCAGGCAGGAGGGGGCTTGGCTAGCAGCTGCATCATTGAGAAGAAGCATGCTGTGAAGGCCACAGGAATTCATGGAGAAAAACTGGAAGTTCAGTGACAATAGGGTTCTGCTATAATTTTGTCCTTTTCAGTGGTTGGACAGAATGGCCCCTAAGAAGCAGTCAAAGGACAAGAAATGTCTGAGAACATCTGAGTGTCCATCACAAAGAGTCAAAATGACTTGTTAAAAGGAAATGAGACAACAGAGAACTGGAAAGCCACAAGCAAAGATATTCTTGTCAGAAAAGCCCCCAAGCTTCTGGTGAAACCTGGGCAAGTTTCCAGTGGCTCTATCATCAGAAATACAGAAAGATACAGAGAAATTCCCCATTATGTTCTCCAGAACATGCTGGGTGGTTCTATTGGGCACAGTTCAGGAAGGGTCTCCAACTGCCCTTTTTACATTCTTCTCTCAATTCATACTACCTGTTTCAAGCAGCAAGTCCTTTTGCTAATGTTTTAAAGTTTTATCGGTGACTATTTTAATTGGTTTTATATGATCTTAGGTTGTAATTGTTGTTGGATTTTAATTGTTAGCCACCCAGAGATTTTATATGGGGCAGTATAGAAATACAACAAACAAACTTCAAAGATGACCTAATAAAGATGGTTTTGTTATTGATCCCACTGGGGCCCATCAGATCCCATTCCTGACCTATCAGATTCCTCCCCCATCCAGGTCATTTTCCTTCTCCATGGTCATCTAGTAACCCTAGTTCCCAGCTAGAATACATCTCACCTACTTTGCACTAAGCAAAATTTCAATGAACAAAAAGTACAAGAAAAATATGTATTTATAAGCGAAGAACAGTGAAGACAATCAAGGTGGAAGTTGCCAACTTCTTTACCAAGCCCTGCTCCTATGCTTTAACAGTCAGATTGATCTGTCAACATTAGCAGGCAATGATGCTCACCTCCATATCATGAAAAGCTTCATCAGCTCAGTTCAGCAGATCAAGCTGTTGTTAAAGACATAGGAACAACCCAGGCAGTGTTCTCTCTAATATTTTTTCATCTGGGTGTGGAATGAGTTTTGTTCTGGGCAGCAGTATCAATGCAGTGTGTTTGCACATGCATTCAGAGTGGGGCCTTCCCGATTCAACCTGAGCGGGATCTAAAACTAACTGAGCAGACATCAACAAATGTGTGAGCGCAGGCACGTGCACACGCCTTGGAGGGAACAGTAAACCCTGGTTGGATTTCTGTGGTCATTTGCAATGCTAGACACATACTAAAAGTAACTACTGCAACAAAAGTGAGTGTCAAACTTTGGCTGTGTATTTAAATAAAACAAAAAAGCAAAGTTCTGCACCCTGATAACCCAAATTTTGTATCTATAAAAGCTGAATTCTACCATCTGAATCAATTTGAGAGCCAGGAAAATGTGCCTGCTTTTGCTCGCTTTGCATTCTTATTCATTCTACCTCAGTCATGCAGACTGTTTGTACGGGGTCAAAATCCTGCAGCATGACACCGATATCCTTCCCACGGGAAATCATATGCCATCACCCCTCTATGTTCACCAATTCTGCTAGACACTGTCCACAGATTTTCAAGCCTATGTTCATACCTAAAAGAACTAGGACAAAGTATCTCAGGAATCTTAATGCTGCACCAGTTCTAGTCCATGTGGTTTCTCTGCATTTTCATGGAATTCACGCAACTTCCTATGTCCATAGACTTGCCATCAGCCAACGAACAAAAGCACCAGCTACCAACTGTTGCACCAGTACATCCCCATAAACATGACAAGAAGCCAAAATTACAACTCAGTTTGATACAATCCTTTCCTCCAACATTTGTTTTCAATTTAAAGGAAGTTGTTGTAGTAGGTGATCTCAACTCCAACACCACACATTTGCCATCAATAAAACAGATAATGCTCCTGATTTCCTAAACACCACACCATGTACTCCAGCACTGATGTGGAACTAAAAATAAATCATGCACAGCCACACTCCCCATACGGCCATTCAACAAAGAGCCAAGTGGGGAGGCCTGGTCTTTAAAAAATCCCAACCGACCAGACTGTGAGCCTATGTTCTATTTCTGAGCTAATCCTAGAGCTGGCAAGCAGAGCATCCAAGGCATGCAGGTAGCTCTCAAGGGGTGGGGTGGGGGAACCTCCAGGCTCTCACAGGTAAGAAGTACTTTCCTACCTTCTGTTTTCTTGCGTTTCTTACAAAGCAGGCCTGCCATTCGGACTCCCTGAAATGTAAGGCAGACCCAGTGTTGGCAGCCCGAAAGGAGGCAGATGGACAAGGAACTGACCTGCAAGCCTGGGTTAATTTGGTCACAGTGACATGGGAGTAGATGGTTGGGTAGCAACAGTTACAAGGGGTGGAAAGCAAGCATATGGCAGAGTGAAACTCAAGAAGAATAGACACTTAAGCACTGCAGTTAAGTTAGTGTCACTCTCTGAACAGAGACAATTACTGGCCCTGAGATTTTACACATAAAAGTGATAAACTATTTTTAGTTTCTAAATCTTAAAATTCAGTTTCAGCCCATAGGATCCAACCAAAAAGCAAAATCAAAATATACAACATTCTCTTGGGCAAACAACAACAATTTTCATTTTACAGTAGACTCAAACTCTCTGTTCAAAATAAAGCTGATGGTACTTTATGATTCAGTGCAGCTGCTTTCTAGCAAATGAGCTTGTCTTTAATGGCAATCAGTAGTCTGGCACTCAAAATGAAGCCAGATTATCACTATTTAATTTTAGCTCCACTTATTTCTCATTCAAGGTCTGAGTCTGGACACTCAAAATGAAGCCAGATGATTGCTCTTTAATTTTAGCTGCAGTTATTTCAGACCCAAGGTCTAAACCTCGAATTAGAAAATAGCAGCTGTCATGATGTTGACTAGAATGGCTAATTATGGGACAGTGGAAGAAGTTATGTCTTCTTCCACCTAAATCAAGTCAAGATGTGTGACTGACCTATTAAGTGCAGTTCTCCATTTCACAGCTGATCTGTGTTATGTGTAAACACCAGGTTTTTAAAAGGATCTAAAAATAGTTGTCAATAAAACACTGAATCATAGTACTAAACTTTCTTGCCAAGCCAAAAACAACAAAAAGCAATCTCACAAATAATGAAATTTAGTAGCCTTCTTTTTTAAAAAACAAAACAAAAAACAAAAAACCTTTCCTGCCTGCAAGTACCTAGCAGGTACTTTTGGCCATGAAATAAAACAAGAACCAATTTACAAAAATTGATTGGAAGCACTTTTCCCTCTAAGGTGTGCACACGTGCATGTGCTCACAATTTTTTTGTATGTCCGCTCAGTTAATTTTAGATCCCACTCGGGTTGAATCAGGAAGGCCCCACTCTGAATGCATGTGTGCACACACTGCCTTGATACTGCCACCTAGAACAAAACTCATTCTGCACACAGATGAAAAAAATTAGAGAGAACACTGGTTGGAACTAATTTTTATTGTAAGCTTGCAATAAAGCCAATCATCTGGCTTTACCCTTGCTTCAGTTTTCTCCATTTGTAGAATGGGAATAATCACCACATCTATACAAGAGAGGCAGGAACTGATGTTTAGCTAAATGGGTAACATCATATTGCCTTTATTGCCCTTATTTGCACCTTACTAGCTATCATTGCATCACTGATTACTAGTTTTCACAGCACTCTGAAATACTTGCATAAATGGAACAGAACTCCTCTCCAGAACAGCTATGCCTCTCCTCTCTCTCTTCCCTCAAATACCTCCTCAAAACCATTTTTTCCACAAAGCCTTCAGCCTTTTCCATAATCCCTAACTGCAATGAAATCCCAGTACATGTACACTTTCTCATATCCATACTTTTGTTACCCATGCCTCTTTCATTCCTTCTTTCCTCCCTTAGGGTAGAGATATGTCTCTTTGATATGTAACTCTAAAGTGTCGTGTATACTGAAGGCATGATATAAATAATCAAAATAATGGTCAGACATGCATGTCCATTATTTGATTACTACAGCAAAAAGTGTTTTTCGTATGTGTGAATGAGCCATCACAGATCAAAACTCTATAAACAGATTTCAAATCAGTTTGCCCATCATTAGTTTCCCTATTAAAGGCAGAAATACAAGAGGGAACTGTTTTATAGTTAGATACGGGCAAACTCCACGACCACCCCAGTCTAATGTACAATTCATCCAGTTTTATTCAGGTTATTGTGAATTAGGTTATCCTGAGCCAGGCCCAAGTGGTTGTTTTTGGAACATACCAAGCAACCCCAGCCCTCTATTACAAAACAAAAACAAAAACCCTGGAACTGGGACAGTTCCTTGCTGTTAAAGGTAAAGTGTGCCATCAAGTCTTTTTCGACTCCTGGCACCCACAGAGCCCTGTGGTTTTCTTTGGTAGAATACAGGAGGGGTTTACCATTGCCTCCTCCCGCACAGTATGAGATGGTGCCTTTCAGCACCTTCCTGCATCGCTGCTGCCAGATATAGTACCAGCGGGGATTCAAACTGGCAACCTTCTGCTTGTTAGTCAAGCATTTCTTAACTTAAGGTGGTCAGATTGCTGTTAAAGTGTCAAAGCTGGGGACTGCTATAATTAAAAACACAATTCAGCCACAACAAAATACCCAGAATCAAGTCAGCAAATCAAGAGCAGAACAATGGAATAGTTCCCATCCCACCTGGATAATTCCACAATTCCCAACCAAAAGTCTTGAGCTACGCATGACATGACAACAGTTTAAATGTCTTCACAAACACAAAAAAGGGGAGGGGCAATAATCCAGCACAAGATAAGACCACAAAACTCACTGCTAAGCAGATGGTCAGCAAGGGCAGAGAGAAAGTACAAAAGTAGTCCACTACTGCTTGGGCTTTCAAGAGTCCAACAGCAAGATATTACTTGCCAGATCTTGGGTACAACAGTTCTTAAGTATTCTAGGCACATAAAGCTTTTGTCTTGCCCAAATGACTCTGCAGGAAGAGTGGGTAAGAGCTGATTAAAAAAAGCCCTAAAAATATACACCACACATACACATTCTCCCCATTTCTCTTATTCATGTGTGTTATCTGAATGAATCCAACACGCCACCTAAGGCAACACACAAACCACAACACACAAACCAATCAATTAGGCCTGGCAAGCTAGTAAATAGCCTCAGCTGGCTAGCCAGTTTTACTACTTGCATTGCCAAACAAGGCTCCAAAGGAAGAAGGCCTCACCGTACAGTGTGGCCTACTATTTCCCCCCAGGGCATCATTTACTAGGTGAGGCCAGTTTGCAAGGCTTTTTTCCTGGACATTTGACGTATCAGAGTATTTTAATGTCAGTTAACAAAATTTGACTCCACACCCCCCCCCCCATGTATCAAAAACCAGCTAGCAGAACAAGACAGGAAGGTCACCTCGCAAGAGCCCAGTGCCTCCAGCAGCACTGCCATACTTACTTTGCACAAGGTACCCAGAATAACAAGATCAAATTTTCTGCTTGTATGACCCGCACCTTCCACACTAAGGGCGCCTTTACTTCTCAAACAGATCAAAAGATAGTGCATGCCAGGATTGTAGGGAAATATGGAATTTGCTACTTTCAGTTTCCCATAATGTAGGAATAGAAACAGGACTTGGATAGGAGAAATCACGTGTTCCCTTTTAATATCTTTATAAACAAAAAAAGGTTTTAAATTTGAGTCCTGCAAATAATTCAGCTCATTCCCAAAAATTTAATAGTGGCAAATGTTCAATTGCTCTAGGTGAGTGCATCCAAATTTAATCCCAGTGCCCCTTAATTCTAAACCCTGGATTAGAGCAAAAAGATATTCTAATAGGCTTCTACCTCAGCATAGGCTAAATTCTATTTCTTCATGATAAAAAGAGTGATCCTACTTCAAAGGTAACCTTTCTTAACCAAGTCTCAAGCTTCATAGGTCATAGGGACAAATTTCATCAACTTTCACCCAATCTTAATGGCAGACAAAGCTTTTATTTAAATATGGTTTTATTTGTTTCCAAGATCACCAAGGAGAATTTAGATGAATTTAGATTCATTTCCAGTATAATACCCTAGTCTCTCCCTACCTACAGTCCTCTCTGAATCAAAGGGAAGTCACTGGGGGTTTGGCAATGTTCCTTAAAATGGAACATATAGAATGAACATTTGGATCTCACAGAGATCGAAATCGACTTGACAGCACACTTTACCTTTATATCAGCTAGAGACAGGCAGAGGTAGGGCTTGTGAAAAGCCAAACTGGGAAGCTTATGTGAGTGCTCATGTTAGTTTAAAAAAAATGTTTTATTGGTTTTTCAATAATACGGAGCATAGACTGGAAGTACTATCTGCAGCATAGGAAATGGTGTTAACACAGTCCCACCCTATGACAAAACAAACCACACACCACCACTGCCACAATGAAGTCCAAATACCATAGTTCATCAATGGTTGAATGTACAAAGATTGATAAAGATACTATAAACCATAAACTAACGTAGAGGGCAGTTTAAGAGGAGAAAATAGTTTTTCGTTTGTCTGAGGCATTTGTGGGATCTTTGTCCTGAGACACATAATTCCAATAAGGCTCCCCTCTGGAATAACACAGTTCACCAGTGTTTACTTTATCATTTTTTATATGTGTTGATATTTTGTCCTGTAACATCGAATGCCAGATCTTAGAAAACCAGATCTTAGAATGCCAGATATAGATGGGATTGTGTCTTTTCTTGTCCCAACAGTGACAAATAGAGAGCCTAGCAGCAGTGACAAGCAGGGAGAAGCGTTCTTTCTGTCTCCCACACAATAACTCTGGCGGAGGGAGATCCATTAAGAAATTGATAGGTAGCACAGGAAAGCAAATCTGAAGGATGGCAGAGATTTGAAAACGGACCTGTGGCCAGAATTTTTGTATGATGGGACAGGACCACCACACATGCAAGAAGAAACCTTTACAGCCACAGTTCTTCCAGTATGCACTGGGGGAAATTGCTGTCAGTCTGGCTGGAGTCATATGCCATCTTGTAAGGAGCTTAAGAGCAAGATCTTTGATGTTCAGGGAGGAGGAAAAGAGGGAATATGATGACCAAACCTGCCCACTTTGACTGATAAAATAAAATTATATCCCATTTAGAGACTGCTAGGGTTTCATAGATTTGTGACAGAGATTCAGCAGAGGGTCCGTTTTTATCCAGGATTATTTTTTCATAGAAAGTAAGCAAACACCTGAGCAGGGATAATCTACCTTTAGAATTAATGTAATTAGAAAGTTGCAAGTATTCAAACCAAGGAAGGCGAGGACAGCACTTCAAATCCATCAGTTGTTGTCTGGATAGCAGTTTACCTTTAGAAATAAAGCTAGTAAAGTTCATGAGACAAATTGTTTTTCCAGACAGTAAATGAACTTGGATGAACGTGAACCAGGTTCAAACTGAGACCATTTGGAGTTGAAAGTGGTGTGGAAGAGGGAGAGTTTCTTCAACTGTGTGAGGAGGAGTCCTTTTTTTGAAATTAAACCAATGCTGAGGGGTCTAAGTCATGTAATAAGCTGGTAACATGTTAGCTGAGTGGCTTTATAATATAGTGTGGTGTCTGGAGCCCAGAGTCGTCCTCTTTTGATAGACTGGTGTAATCGGACATTTTGTATTCTGGACTTCTTGTTGCTCCATCAAAAATTACTAATAACTGATTGTTGGTTCTTTAGCTGAGGGGCTGGAATATGTGATGGGATAGCTTTGCACAGGAAGATAATTTGGGGGGAAGTAGTCGTTTTTATAAGCATCATTTTTGAAGCCATGCTAAACTGAGTGTTTTCCAGCTTAGATAATCTAAAAGAGTGGCCAGGTTTGTGAGATGCTTCAGCTAGTGCTGGGTTCCCAGCCTGGTCAAACAACTTTACCAAGCCAACATTTTCTATGGCTAATCCCATGTGTGGCAGCTCTCGCAAGAGTTCGGGAGCAGCTGCCGGGAGTTGCAAGAGCTGCGAGGAGGGAGGGAGACAGAGGAGGAGGAGGAGGAGGCGCCGCCTTTGCGAGCTGCTGAGGACAGCCAAGCAGGCGGCGAAAACGGGGCCACTGGCCTCCTCCTGAGGAGGATGAGAGCTGCCAGCAGAAAGGGCAGTGCGGGAGACTGGCTGAAGGGATGGGGGGAGAACTGGCTGAGCCCTGAAATGTAGGGGGAGGAAGGGAGAACTAGGGGCCTAGATGCTCTGTGCCTGGATCAGCTAGTACTTCTTATTTTATTAGTATCTTAGAAGCATTAATCTACAGATACACTCAAATCATAATATTTCTCTAGAATTTTTTAGGAAACTGCTCTGATCCTGGTCTTTAAACTAAAAACTGTTCCCACCTTTGGGGACTTTACACAAGACAAAACCCTACAAAAGGAAAAGACTTCCCTTCATAATGTGTTTGATTGCTCTGTTCCCAGGAAGAAGATTCTTGAGAAAATTGGTGGTGCAACTTGCCAAATCACTGCTCCAGAAAATTTCCCAGTGAAGGGACCGTTTCTGCTCTTACACCCTTTCTTAAACTGAAATCACTGGGTTGCAAAGCCCCAAACTGGGAGCCTGGGTCAAAAGATCCACCCCTGCTAACTGAGCAAAGAAGCACCTTTTAAAAGTGGCAATTCTTTTATATTTAGCAAGGGGAGAGTAACTAGCCCTAACCTTAGCACAGCATTCCTCCAGTGGTTGTTGCTGGTATCTACTTTATGTTTTTGTTTCATTTTTTAAGATTGTGAGCCCTTTGGGGACAGGGACCATCTTATTTATGTATTTAGTTTTCTATGAGAACTTTGGTTGAAGAGTGGTATATAAATATTCATAGTAGTAGGATCCATAATCACTAGGCCAAAATACTAGTTTTGAGCACAGTTCGTGTGGGACAGCTGGTGTACTGCCCTGGTCATTCTCACCACTCAGGATCTCTCTCAGTCCTTGGTAAACTCTCTGCATTGGACTTACCTAAGATTCAGGGAGTCAGGGACCAAAGACTCCCTGAGCAGAAAACTTTGAGAGAACTCCTGAGTGTAACACCCAGATGCCTTATTGAATGATCAGCTTTTTATTTGACAGACAGAATGGGAGATGGAGAAAATTTTCAATTTGACAAAGGCTCCATCATATTGCATTGCTGTCCCTGGTCCACTTCACCAAAAAAAAAAAAAAAAAGTGACAGGAATGGCTAAGATCCTATCCCTAGCGAAGAATATTACGGCTCCATTAACATCATATGCATCACACTGTACAGTAGAAGTACATCTGTAGTGGATGAAGATGTAGATTTTTTTTCATTTACAGCAGATAGGTCTTCCACATTTAACACAAGAACAAAAATAACCTTGCTACATCCTTTTCTCTACAGGAAATGGTAACTACTATTAAATCTACAAAGACAGGCAAAGCTCCAGGCTGCTGATCATGGAAGCACCAGCCGTCACAGTTATGGCATTTATCTATGCAGACAAACGCTGCTGTAACAGTGAGCGTTAGGCTGAGGGGTGAAGGATGCGCTGGGGAAGACAGCCAACGTGCACTGGGTGCTTCTAAGCACATTCAGTGCTTTTGGATATAACGTCCAAATAGGGCTGGTGTCTCTATCTAGGAAAGGAGGTTTCATGGGTAACGTGACAAGCACTTCCCATTTCCTCCTGTCTTCACCAAGGGGGGGCCCCTGAGGCTGTATCACAGGCATCAGCAGTGTAGCGTGCAGTTTGCCCTGGGATCATTTTAACTTCACGTCGTTAGGACTGAACCTGAGACTATCTGCATACAAAACATATGCTCCAACCCTGAACTGTGGCCACTGCTCAGTGTAGTGACCCAGTGCTAATGGGAAGCTCTGCCCATGTTCAGAAGCACTATTAACTATTATATTACATCACATGCTCTCTTCTTTCAAATCCCTCCTCAAAATATACTTCCTCCATGAAGCATTTGGTTTAGTCCCTTAAACCCTCATCCCTAAACAGCAACCATCCTAAATCATTCAGCAGTGCTTGCTCATATTCACTCCTTGCTACCCTTGCCTTTCTCCATTCCTCTCCTCTCTCAGTATGTTACCTCTTTCCCCCCTCTCCCTTAACTTTGTGAGGCTGGGCACAAGTCCAGTGCTCTGTTAAAGCCTTTTACTATTAAATGAAACAGAAAAACACAAGGTCACTTGCTAATGCAATCCATTTAGTTCCTAGCTAATTAAAACAACGACAAATTTGGATAGAAAAATGTCTGTAACCAAAATGCTGCAGCCATCTGGCAAGACAGCAGCCAGGCTCAGCAGAACCCACACTTGGCACTCACTACCCACAGGAACAAATACTCAGAAAATAGGATTCAACACTGCTGACTGTGTATACTTGGTTAAGAAGAATTTTGGCAAACATTTTAGATTCAAGAGGCACCTTCAGACTATCAATACAGCACATTGGTTGTCCAATTCCTGTATGGAAAAATATGCATAAGATCCAATTAGACCTGCTCCACACAAATGTTTTACTTACCAAACAAAACCTCCCGACTGTCCTCAAGAACACATTTACACAGACATGTGAATTATCTGCCTTGGGTCGCTTTATAAGCAAAAGACCATGAAAATTAAAAACACAGGCAAACATAGACAATAGGGACAGGAAATGGAAGGGAATGAGTTCAGTAATTTCCAAACTGTTCAGGGAACACAGATCATAAGTAGTAGTAGTAGTAGTAGTAATTAATAGTCTCCTGCAATGTCAAAATATCCAAGGGGCTCCTTGATGTGTTTACATTATTCTGTGCTCTGGCCTTGCTTCCTTCCAATCCACCTCTTTGGGAGCAGGAATAGGGAGGCAATTCATTTCCATCATTTCATTAAATGTAGCCTGACCATTTAATAACTTCCAGTGAAAAGATGTGACAGACTTACCCTCTGCCTCAGAGATATTTGCCCACTGTATTTTTGTATGAGTCACTATTCTGGAGTTGCCTCCTTTCAATCTGGATTCATGTCCAGATTTTTTCTCTCTCTCTCTCACTCATACACACAGCAAGTGGGTTCCTATGAAGGGAGATAATTCTTACCCTAATAGCTCCTTCCGAGCTGATGGAAGGAGGATGGGTGGAGCTGTGTAAGTGGGGTGCATGCGTGCATGAGCACACATGCTGCCACTGGGGAAGGGTGCCACCGGGAGAGCGGAGGCCACCCGTGTAGTGAACACAGGCCCACTCTCCCCGCTCGCTATGCCCCGAATGCTGGATATCCTAACTAGCATTGTGTGCATACAGCAGTGCAAATTCCAGACTACTGTTGCATTGTGGCTTGAGTGAGCAAAAGGGCAATTTTTGCCAATCTTCTCTTCTGAAGCCCACTGTGCATCAACAAAATAGGTCCCTGAGAGTTGTGTGGAAAAGTCAATCTCTAAACCTTTTTGCTTGCAAAGGAAAACAACATGCAACAAGTGCTCTACTTTATTACTCAGAAAGAAGAAAGTCTACTTTTAGTGTTCAGGCCACTGAGTGCAAAGGTAGTAAGAATGACAAAGCACTTGGGAATTGTCGCTTGAATTTTAATAAAACTGCATTTTAGTGAAAATTAACTTTCTTTAAGCATATTAAACTACTTGAATTTAAGTTTTTACCATTTTGCATTCTCTCATAGCCTAGGTAAAGGTAAAGTGTGCCATCGAGTCGGTGTTGGCTCCTGGAGCCCACAGAGCCCTGTGGTTTTCTTTGGTAGAATACAGGAGAGGTTTACCATTGCCTCCTCCTGCGTAGTAGGAGATGATGCCTTTCATTCAGCTCCTTCCTATATTACTGCTGCCCGATATAGTCTGGGAAACACACCAGCCGGGATTCAAACCGGCAACCTCTGGCTTGGTAATCAAGCCATTTCCCCACAGCCAGCCTATTACCACAAAATTTGTAGCTATGAACATAGCTATCAGTCACTATGTTGCAGCTAAACAGTTCCATGCAGCTGCTGTTATCATATAGTCAACTCTTTTACGTGCAATAAGTTACCATGTGGATTCTGTAGTTTTTGCCACACAACTGCAAGTGGACCAGAACAAAAACAAGAATGGTCTGTGGTGATATTACACAGTAAAAGCTTGTGGTCAAGTCTGTAGGGTTCATCGGTTACATGGACCATGTAGAGACAGCCACCACTCAGAGAGACTCCGTGTGCAGTCACCAGTCCACAGCTGATGCACAACATACTTTTACAGTGACTATGGAGCACCGCCATCAAACTTTCTATCCTCGGGATACTTTTTCCACATTTGGCATCTGCCAAGGAACTCCTGAGCAGAAGTCATGGAAGCCATTGTGAAGAATGTTCTACATGCACACTTGGCTCATGCAGGGCACTAATCAGACCCATGGGGTTTCACCACTGCCCTGCACAATTTGAGAAGATCTCTAGAACACATCCATGCAGTGTTCCCTGTAACAAGGATTCCCAGATGTTGTTGACTACAATTCCCAGAATCTTCAGCCAAAGGCCAATGCAGCTGGGAATTCTGGGAGCTGTAGTCAACAACATCTGGAAATCCCTGTTACAGGAAACACTGAACCCAGGTTGGGTTCAGGCGGAAACCTTTGGTTTCACTGATCAAACGACAAAACCCAGGGAACTACAGTTAAAGGGAAAAATGGACCTGCGGTTTCCCTCCCCAAACTCCATTTGTCACCTTCAGTTATCTTTAGGTTTCATAGCCCCAACCTCCAGTTTGCCTGTGGCAGTAGTACATTTGAATGCAACACCGCTGTTAGCCTTCTCCCAAGCTGGAGTTGAGGGAGAAAGCTCCTCCGTCACTCCAGCTGCTATTGGCTTCACAGGCTGTCCTTCAGAAAAGAAGGCAGCCCACACAGCCAGCTTCCCCACCTCTCTGCAATGTCCAAATGTGGATGGGAGAGCGGGGAGAGGGGGATGCAGAACCGCAGATCCATTGGACACATGGTTTTGTATTACGTCTGAACTGGGCCCCAATATGATACTAGCTGGGTATACTAGCCATGATACTAGCTGGGTGACTCTGGGCCAGTCACTTCTCTCTCAGCCTAACCTACTTCACAGAGTTGTTGTGAGGAGAAACCTAAGTATGTAGTACACCACTCTGGACTCCTTGGAGGAAGAGTGGGATATAAAATGTAAATTAATAATAATAATAATAATAATAATAATATTCCCTTGCAGCTGCATATTGCAAGGCAAGTTTAGTTGTAGTACACAAGCTTTTTCCAGGGAAGATCATCTTCCTTGACTGGTTTTTATCATTGCGGACCCCCTGATAAGGAGGACCTAGGGTGCCCCAGAATGCAGTCTGAGAAGCAGTCCTCAAGGACAGTGGTCTTCAAGTTTCCTACCTCAGAGAACTTCTTTTCACATCATCTGGTCTGAGGAGATATCTTAGGTAGGATGCCTTAAGCAGCCTCACAGAACTTGTTCTCATATACCACTCTTCAACCAAAGTTCTCAAAGTAGTTTACATAGAAAAATAAAGTAATACATAAATAAGATGGTCTCCTGTCCCCAAAGGGCTCACAGTCTAAAAGGAAACATAAGCCAGATACCAGCAACAGGCAATGAAGGGATGCTGGGCTGAGGCTGGATAGGGCCAGTTGCTCTCCCCATGCTAAATATAAGAGAATCACCACTTTGAAAGGCATCTCTTTGCTCAGTTAATAGGGGAATAGGAATGGGATGAACAAGTCACAAATACTATTAAGGTCTGCAGCTGTGAAGCAACATTCAGCTTCTACACTTCAATGTCCAGGCATGTTCGCAGCATAAGAGGGGCCTATGCATGTGCCCTCGTCTGCAAATCAGATACTGGGAGAACCCACATTTCTAGTAGAATGACAGACAGAGAGAAGAACCATGTATTTTTCTTTCTGTCATATTTGAAAATGGTATAAGTTGCCTCCCCATTTCTGTTAATAAAATGGCTAAATAGCCCCTCTCCACTTTGCTGTCCACAAGCTATCTTTTAGGCAGTGGGTTGCCAGGTTCCTTTTCCCAAGGAAGCTCCTGTGCTATTAGCTGCATAACAACTAGAAAACCAGCAGATAAATTTTCCCATTACTAAATCCCCACACACCAGAAAAAGCTTCAACTACCCATACTTCAATGCAGCTGTTAAAGACACAGGGACCCTTTAACACTGCATGCAGAGGTGGGGGAGGAGATAAGGTTGACCATAACCACTTCTCTCCATTAGTTTAATGACCAGCTAACAACCATAGCAGCTCCAAGCTTCTCCTAACATCGTGAGAAAAGCTTTTCTTTCTACTGGTTTTGAAGCTGTGAAAGGCACAAGAACCCTACCAGAATCATCATACTCACCACCCCGGCCTCCCCCATCCCTCCCTCTGTTTTCTCTGCCACTGCCAACCTTAGATGGACATATCGGAGGATAAAAGACCTGTCTCTTCCACCCCACCCATGTTACTCTGTCAAGCATTATGCACAAATATTATTTATTCAAGTTACCTAATCTATCATTAGAATCTCCCTGGAAAGAGGAAGGTAGTATTCCCTGTATTACACATTTTTTGCAGCAGCAGATGGGGGTCAGGTTACAGCTGAGACCAGCCCTTAATTAATTTGAACTGGGGACTTCTCACCTCCACTTCTATGTTTGTTATCAGCTCTATTCAGGCAGAGTCAGTCATTTCACAGAAATCAGCCCTGAGCCCAGCACTGCAAGTCAAGCAAGAGGAACTAGAGGAGACAGAACAGAACTGATGTGAAACTCTGCAACACCCTTCCCGTTCCCTTGTGCTGCCCTAAACTTCCGATAACTCTCTCCTTTAAACTTGTGAGGGAAGTCTCCAAGCAACTGGAAACAACAAGGTTTAGGAAGAAGACAATCCAAGGATGAAGACAAACGTTTTTAAGTGTGGTAGAAACAAATTACATTTTCAGGGAATGCGTGTTCAATCCCTTCCACCCCATTTAAAGCGGTACTTCTGTCTTCAGCCTAGTTGTTCCAATGATCGCCCCACTGGTGTGTGTGTGTGTGTGTGTGTGTGTGTGTGTGTGTGTGTGTGTGTGTGTGTGTTCGTGAAAAGGCGCGGCCGAGGCTTTTGCGAACTCCCATCTAACCTCTCTCGCTCTCCCACCTCCGCTTTTCTAGTCCCCCCATTCCAATTCCAAGAAGGCACAGCAGGACCGCAGGCATAGCACACACTCACCTTCTTTAGCTTTCTTCTTCCTAGCCAGCGTGCCGCCTAGCTTGCCCAGGAAAGACTCGTCCTTTTTCATTCTGTGAGGCCGCAGGGTGGGCGACCGCATGGGAGAGGAGGACATCGGTGCACTGGGGGAAGGGTAGGCGTCGTCGCAGAAAAGCCACAGGCGAGGATTTCCTTTGCAACTGGGAAGCGTCCTTGGGCAATGGCTACATGTAGCAGGCGCAGAGAGGGTTAAAAGGACTAGCCAGCAGCACCCGCCCCGTTAAACTTTCTAACAGATACGCCGGCGTGGGGGTGGAGGGGGGGTCACCGGAGGGAGGGCTGCAGTCCAGGGAAGGAGGTGGGATGGGTGGGATCTGCTGAGACAGCAGCTTCCCTCCCATCCTCCCCCACAGCGCCCTGCTATGGCGTGGAAGTCTAAGGTCCGGAGCGGCTTGCCGACTTTGTCTTCTTGCATTGCAAGAGAGAAAAGGGGGATTTGTCTCAGGCCAACGGAAAGGACAGATCTCCTCCTCCGTTATAGTGAAGTTGGGATCCCAGAATGGCTAAAATTGCCAACTTTTGCTTCCAGTCACCATGGGCTGAGGATGAGGTGATTTTGCCTTGATGAGAAACACACACACGGAAACGAAAAGGAACTGCCTCTGAGCATGTGCTTCCCATGGGAAGGCCACCAGCTTCTGTTTCTTAAAACTAAAAAAAGAAAGAAAGAAAGAAAGAAAGAACCTAGGCTTATGATTCTGCTGGGCCTGCAGGAGTGCAGCTAGGTAATTGTGGATCCTGACCCAAATGGGCGGGGGGGGGGGCTTGCAAAATAAGCATCCTCTTCTTAGGCACACACCATGGTTTCATATAGTGCTCAGCACACAAAACACACTGTGGAACGTATTAGTGCATCTCAGGGGCGTAGCATCTCTTGGACAAGGCAAATGTCCCTGGACCCGGACTGGTCAGGGGCCCCCACTGGTGCCTGCTGCTACCCTGTTGCTCGCTGCTGCCCATCACAACCCTGCCACTCATACTGCCCATAATCTTCACCACCAAGGGGAGCATGCCACCCCCCGTGGCAGTGGTGCTGGGCGGCCTTTCCCCCCTCACTCTTGGCCAGCCCGTGGCTTCTCTCGAGGCTGTGCACCTGCACACGGATAGTGTCACATGTCGTGACAGCACGACACACCACACTATCCATAATTGGAGTGTGCAGGCGCACAGGCCTGAGAAGCCACACGCCAGCCGGGAGTGGTGGGGGAGAAGCCCGCCACTGCCATGGGCGGGTGGCCTGCAACCCCCAGTGGTGAAGATTATGGTCAGTATGAGCAGCGGGGCTGTGGAAGGCAGCGGTGAGGTTAGTAACCCCCCAAAAAAATTCAAGGGGGAGGCCTTGCAAATGGAGTGGGCATGGGGAACTTTGTCCCTGGGCTGCCAGGCAGCTTGCTATGTGCCTGGTGCTCCTGTAAAAACAACAACAACAAAAACCACTCTATGTTTTCACACGGTGTTCTTGAGCACAATCACAATAAGCCCCCGCCCACACACACACACATTTCCCCTTCACCCTCTCTGGTTTTCCCATACATTCCCTCCCCCTCCTCCCCACTCTCTCTCCTTTGTGAGTGGGGACACCCTTTGCTAACCAAGATCTGCCATGGTTTGCATTCGGATGGGTGACTATATGTGAGTGCTGTCAAATATTCCCCAATGTGGCCATAGCTCAATGGAAGAGCATCTGCTTGTATGCAGAAGGTCCTAGGTTCAATCCCTGGCAGCATCTCCAAGCAGGGCTGTGAAAGACTCCTGCCTGAAAATCCTAGAGCTTTTCCACATGGAGCTTTTTTTGCACATGAAGGCTTGGCATGCATTCATATGGGGGCGGAATTCAGCCCAAATTTAGTGCTGAGACCGCAAGGTGCTGTTCATATAGTGAGCAGAATTATACAGGTTGCAGCTTTACAAATGGAGCTTAATTTGGAGTATCTGTGTCCAAAAATAGTTGCACTTTCTAAAATGTTTTCCTGGGATACTCCACCATTCTGTGGAGTATGATTCTGATGTGTAGAGACACCCCATGAATAAATTGGATCAAAATGAGATGGAGATGTGGCTTTGCTAAGCATCTGCTGACATGATAGCACTCAGGGCAGACATGTTTCCTGCATCCTGGAGTCAACCTCCATACATTTATTATTTATTACATTTATATCCTGCTCTTCCTCCGAGGAGCTCAGAGTACATGCTTATTTTTATCCTCACAACAAGCCTGTGAGGTAGGTTAGGCTGGCCCAGAGTCACCCAGTGAGTTTCATGGTTGAATGGAGATTTGAACTCAGGTCTTCCTGGTCCTAGTCCAACACATTCATTTCTAAGCAGTCTGATTGTACAGTGGCTCCTGTATGCCCCATGCAAAATATCTGCATGTTTAATTAATTATTTATTAATTATAATAATAATAATTATTATTTTACATTTTATATCCCGCTGTTCCTCCAAGGAGCCCGGAGCGGTGTGCTACGTACTTAAGTTTCTCCTCACAACAACCCTGTAAAGTAGGTTAGGCTGAGAGAGAAGTGACTGGCCCAGAGTCACCCAGTAAGTATCATGGCTGAATGGGCATTTGAACTCGGGTCTCCCTGGTCCTAGTCGAGCACTCTAACCACTACACCGTGCTGGTTTTTAATAATTGCAGTGCAGTTATATATATACATCCACAGGGTTTTACATACACATATTGTTTCTTGTCTTCCATACGATTGTACATAAGTAAACCCAACAACCAAAATATCAACCAATATAACCAGTTTTAGATACCTTCCAGATAGTTTTAATGCAACAAATCCACACTTTGTTGCTCGTTTCTGCCTAAGTTTAAAAGATCCTATTTCAAGAAAGTGATTCTGTTTCAAAGGAGATGATACTTATTTTTAAGTTCAAGGCAGCTTATAACCAAATTTAGAACTGTAAAATACATTAAAAACATTAGAAATGATATCAAAGCAAAGCCAGAACCATGGTGTTAGAGAAAGCAGAAAAGGCCTGACAATCAGAAATGCCTGTCTAAACAGCCAGGTCTTGGCAAGGTGGCAGAACCTTGGGAGGGAGGGTACTAGCTGAACTCACACAGAAAAGAGTCCCCTTCTCCTGTGCAGCCATCAAGTGAGCTTTGGATAGGTTCGTGTGGGAGCACTTAAGCTGATTAGGGCTTATAAACACCAGCCAGGCAGTTATAGGACAAGAGGAACTGTCTTCTACCGAGCCATTGGTCCATTTAGCTCAGTAGAGCCTACATAGACTAGCAGTGGCTTCTTCAAGGTCTCCCATTCAAATGCAAACCAGAGTGGACCCTGCTTAGCAAAGGGAACAATTCATGCTTGCTGCCACAGCTCTCCTCCTGAGGTCACTGAGGCTGCCTTCCTGAAGGGCGCACCAAGCTGAGTGTAGTTAGCTTGCCTATTGTTTAATGTAGGATTTTGTAACCTTGGCCCCCCAGATGTTGTTGGACTACAACTCCCAGAATCTCCAGACATGGCCTGGGTATTGTAGTCCAACAACATCTGGGGGCTCAAGGTTAAGAAACCCTGGTTAAGAAACCCTGGGAGAAAACGTAAAGGCTGGCATACAGACTAGGAATATAGGCAGCTGCCATATAGATTCAGAGCATTGGTCCTTCTAGCTCAGTATTGTCTACACAGGCTGGGAGCAGCTTCGCCAAGGTTGCAGGCAAGAGTCTCTCTCAGCCCTATCTTGGAGATGCCAGGGAGAGACTAACACTGCGCCAATATCTTCTGTTGTGCAAGGAGTGATGTTCAACAATCTACTCTCTGCCTGGGCCTCCTGAAACTATGTCCCCGAGGGTTCCCAAGCTCCCAAGGGCAGGGGTACTCTCTGTATCACCTAGCTCCAGGTCTGCTTCTTCCACTAGAGAGGATCCTTCCTCACCTTTCCATGCTGAGCTGTTGAGCTGCAAGACCGATGGCGCTGAAGCTTCAGCCATGCTTGCCACAGGTCCCTTTTTCTGAGTCCTGGTTAGAACAAACAGGGTTGCCCACATTCTGTTATCTGAATATAGATCCCTACTAGGGTTAGGAACTGTAACTGGGACCCATATTCCCAGGCAACGATGGCTGGACAGGGCAGCTCCTGGTGACTGTGAGGGTGGGGGAAAGATATATTTTTAAAAGGGCAAACGTTGTTGCCATTCGCAGCCGGCATCCTTGATCCTCTGGGAAGTGGCAGTGGCCAACCCTGCACATGTGCAGCAGCCATTTGTAAACTTCCCTTCCCTTCCCTAGGGCTGAGAGAAAGCTTTTGCTGTGCTGATCACTCAACTGGCTGCCACACATGCATGGAGGCCAGGTGAGCAGTGGGGGTAGGACAGCCTCCTTGTGGGATGCTGGGTTGGCTGCTTCCTACAGGATCGAGGATACCAAGTCCCAGTGGCTGTCAAGTTCGCCCTTAAAAAAAAAAAAGTATCTCCCCACACCCTCATTGCCCTCTGGGGCTGCCCTCACTGGCCGCCATTGTTGTTCCCTAACCTTAACTGGGACCTGCATTCAAGCAAAGATGTTGGCAACCCTACATTCCCACTAGTAGGTTGAAACCTTAAAAAACTTTGAACCACTGTTCAAAACTTCACCAAACCCACTAAAAGGTACTCTTTCTAGACAAGCATCAGTCATTTTAACCAAAATGTGAAAGAAACCTGAAAAAAGTTTGGACAGGAGATCAATGTGTCCATTTCCAGCACTTTTTAACTCGCTGTGGCAATTTTTATCCATTCTTCTTGAAATCAGGCACATGTTTAGACTTCATCCAATAGATCTCACATTCCAAGTTTTAAGATATTAGCTCAACAGTTGTCATATTTATAAGCAATAAACCTTTGAGGCTTACGGCAGAGCCTTTTTTTGCTGCTCATCTTGACTGAGCCCCTTTAATAATACTCCTTATGGTATTATGTAATATAATATTATTATTACATAAACTATAGTTTTCACCCTTCATTTGCCATGGGGAACAATGCACTGATAAGGTCTCTCTATCTTTGGAGCATGAAGGTTGCAACCCAGGGCTGCCCCAGCCCTTGTCTTCTGCCTTCAGAGGGGTGGGGTAGTCCAGTCCACAGATGTGCTATAATAGCAGCCTTTGGTCTATAGAGAGGTGTATTATCAGAATTCCTCCACTGGGAATTGTAGCTTTGTGAGGGCTCCATGTTTTGAAGATTCCCCAGCCACCTGTCAAATCTCAAAGTTTATTTAAAACAAATAAATATTTATTTATTCCAATTTATATATCACCTTATTGTACAATAGTTATAATACCTCACAGCAGTGGACAAAGCAATGTGTTAGCCTAACAGCCAATCCACCCAAGATAATCTGTAGAGGTGTTTCCCCAGTATAGTGAATTGTGCTCCAAGATGCATCCGAATAGGAGGGTGGAACTGATTAGAGCATGGATTGTTGAGGTAAGAGGATACGCAGATGGTTGAGGAAGAGTTCGCTTTTAACATCTGAGAGAGTCAGTTGGGCTGGGGCAAAGGCTCTTAGGTTAGGAAATGGGTTGACACTTGAAACTGTATCTGTGTGAAAAAATAAAAACCAAAGATACAAGAAGCTTGTACATGGACAAGTACCTCTTGATATTGAATGTCTGATTGCCATTCTTTTAAGAATAACTTTTAAAATTTGATCTGTTCTCGGCTGGTGTAGGAGGTCACCCAAGCTTGGGATTACATCCCCCCCACATGCTCCAAAAGGCAGGAAGTAGTCATACTTGAAGATCCTTAACCCAGTGCATGTGGGCGGATCTCCTCAGTTCTACTTCCTGCCTTTGCTCCAGAAGGCTCGCATTACAGCTCGCTGGCTTTGGCCTAGTTAACTAGGCCTCTTCTTTTCTTCTGCTTATATTCCTATTGTTTTTGACTATTTCCAATCTATTCTTCACCTGGTATTCTACTACTATTAGTTCTCTCTAGTTACTAAAGAAAAATAATAATAATAATAATTTTAAATTTAAAAAAAAAAATTCATATCTGTTCTTCTACTGTCCTTTCTGTTATTCGTTACCTCTCCTCACCTCTTGCCGACCTTTTGGCCGATGTCCGCTAAAAAGACCTTCGGACTCCTGGCTATTAGGGAGAGATCCGCCCATCAGCGCCTGTTCCCGCCAAAAACTCGGGACTGCGCAAATCCTGTAAGGAAAATGGCAGATGTATCAGATGACCTTGCTGGCGCCTGTAGGCCACAGCGGTCCTCTCTGTTGCCAGATACCGGTGAGGAGACTGGGCGCAATTCATGCCACCAGCAATCCACCGAAGCAGGACGCAGGTGGTGGCACCAGAATCGGAGGCTTCCCTACAAGGAGGCCCCGTTGGTGGCCAGATACCGGTGAGGAGACTGGGCGCAATCCATGCCACCAGCAATCCACCGAAGCAGGACGAAGGTGGCGGCACCAGAATCGGAGGCTTCCTGACAAGGAGGCCCCGTTGGTGGCCAGATACCGGTGAGGAGACTGGGCGCAATTCATGCCACCAGCAATCCACCGTAGCAGGACACAAGTGGTGGCACCAGAATCGGAGGCTTCCCTACAAGGAGGCCCCGTTGGTGAGAGAGCTTTCGCCCGGCAGCGCAAGCAAGGTAAGCCTGTGATGTTTGGCCTCGCCCCCCCCCCCAACTCCTTTCCCTAGCAGTTGGGCGTGCAGGAGGAGGACTGCCTCAGCGAGTATTGGGGCCACGCTGAAAGGAACGTCAGCAGGAGTGGCCGCCCCAGAGCCTGTCGGAATCAGACGGGGAAGACGTGCAGGATGATGAGGCAGGCGGTGCTGAGCCCGTGGATGGGGCGTCGGAGCACCCAGAAGGCCATGAACAGCTCCCCCCGGTAAGATCGGGACTTGCTCGGGGGGGAGGAGGTGAGTGCAGATGCCCCCTATGTGGCCCCTCCCTCAGGGCCTACTCCTACAGGGAATGTGGGGGTTCCCCCTGATGCTGCCACTGCAAAGGGCTGGATTCAGGAGGCCGTTCAGGTCTCACTGGCAGCGGCGCTTAAAGCGCGGAAGCCTGCAAGGCATTGCAAGGCAGGCTGTGATGAATGTGTCGCCCTCAGACTCTCAGGAGGAGATGTTGCCCGCTAAACAGCCCAGGGTGGCTATACGCCAGGACTCTGTGCCCTTGCGTAGAGGGAGGTCTTCAGATGAGTCTGGAGAGGACTCCCCAGATCTATTGTGACCCAGGGTCAGTGGGTCAGAGACATTGCTGGGCAACCCAGACAAGGGGCCCTCCTCCTCGGAAGATGGGGAGATGATTGAGGACTCTGCTGCAAACTTACACAGTCAGAGGCTCTCTCTTATGGTGGATTTTCAGCCACTAATTAACCAGGCTATTGCTGCGCTTGATCTGTAGCCAGTTACAGAGGAACAGATCTCTCCTGTGTCCAAGGGCTCCTTGGTGCTGCCTAAGGCTAAGGTACCGCAGATTAAATCAGTGATACCTGAGGGCTTTACTAAGACCATCAAGGAGGAATGGGCAGCTATTGCGACTCCCAAAGCGTATGTTGACATTGGCTAGCAAATTGTACAACTTTGAGGAGGAGACTCTGGACTTGCTGAAGGTGCCACTTACGGTTGCTCACTTCGGGGCCCTACTTAGTAGCACAGTGGTACCCAAGGATGGGGACTCCTCTTCTAAGGAGTCAGAAAACAGAAAAGCAGAATCTGCACTGCGCAGGGCCCACGAGGCTTGAGCAGTGGCCATCAGAGCTGACACCACTGTGTCCTTGGTGTCTAGAGCATCAGTCTTGTGGGTTGGCGAGTTACCCAATGACCCTCCCACTAATCAGTCTAAGATGTGGCATAAGCTACTTCGTCTGCAGAGGGCGGCTGCCTTTTCAGCGGATGCTACTCTGGACAGTGTTCAGTTCTCGGCACGTGCGGTCAGTGCAGGTGTCCTGGCAAGACGCAACATATGGCTAAAATTTTGGAAGTTGATAATACGTCTAGGGCTAAATTAGCTGCTGTTCCCTATGCTGGGGGGAAAGCTAATTGGGAATGAGGCCCTGAAAGAGGTCCTCATTGAAACTAAGGATAACCGCAGGGCTCTGCCATCAGCTCCTAGGAAGAAGGACAAGAGTTTTAATCATAGACCGATGCAAACCTTCAGGGCGTTTAGACCTCAGTTTGTCAGAGGGAGCCTTTTAGGCCTTTTTGATCGCAGTGGAACAGATCCAGAGGCCAAGGCAGGCAAGGGTGCACTCAGCAGAACCATCAGTCTCTCGGAAACCAGCAGCGGGGCCCCAAAGCAGCAGTTCTGACTCCCACTCAGGCAAAGTGGGGGTCTGCCATTTGGACTGTTTTGGAAAGAATCCATCGACAGGTGGGTTCTTTCCATTAGCCTACACGGGTACGAAGTGGAGCTGGCCAGCCCCCCAGGAAACAGATTCCTCCTTACCCCTAGATCTGGGAAACCGGAAAAGCACAAGGGGTTGTCCATGGCCATTCAGTATCTGGTGGCTATAGGGGCCATAGAGGAGGTCCCACCTCTTCAGAGAGGCAAGGGCATCTATTCTGTGATTTTACAGTGCCAAAAAAGGACGGATCGGCCAGGGCAGTTCTCAACCTACGCCCAGTCAACCGTTTTGTGATAAAAAGGAGGTTCAGGATGGAAACCCTTTGTACCATCTCAGAGGCATTGCAGATGGGGGACTACATGACTTCAATAGATCTCCAGGAGGCGTATTTACACATCCCCATTCATCCACGCAGTCGACATATACTCCACTTCTGCTACATGGGGAGGCATTATCAGTACAGAGCCCTTCCTTTTGGTCTCTCATCAGCCACCCAAGTTTTTATGAAGGTTCTAGTCTGCTAGTGGCCACTTTATGCACTGAGGGGGTCCACCTGTATTGTTACCTCGACAACTTGCTCAAGAAGGGGCAGTTCAGTCGGCTCTGTCCAGAACAATGTCTGTGTTACGTGCGCATGGGTTTCTGATAAATGTGGGCAAGAGTCACCTGATGCCCACACAGAGCCTTCGTCATTTGGGCATGGTAATGGACACCTCAGTAGGCAAACTGTTTCTGCCACAGGATCGGATGGAGGTCTTAACGTCACTGGCTCGTGTGATTGCTTCGAGACTGTGGGCCAGCCTTCTCAATCTAGCAAGTTTGTTGGGTCTCATGGTGGCGGCTATGGACTCGGTGCCTTGGGCGAGGTTTTCATCTACGCCAGTTACAGTGGGGTTTCCTCCTTTACCAGCACAGGATTGCCCTCAAACGTGACAAGAACATTCCTCTCTAGGTGTCTCTTCGCGAGTCGATTCGTTGGACGGCCCGGGGAACCTAGACAAGGGCAAGCTGTTCATAGAACCCGAGAGAGTGATGGTCACGACGGACACCAGTCTATCGGGCTGGGGGGCTCACTGTTGGAACAGTTCTGCCCAGGGGCTTTGGTCGGTGGAAGAGTTGCTCCATAGCATAAACTGGCTCGAGCTGTGGGCTGTCTTTCTGGCCCTAAGAGCCTTCACGCCCTTGGTGAAGGGAAGGAATATCTTAATGTGTACAGAACAACTTAATATCCATTCTGGACCATCATGTAAACAGAATTTCCAATGTTCGGGCAGATTGGCTAAGACGGCAGGAGATCCAGCCGGCAGAATGGGGCCTGCACCCTCAAGCTGGGATGTCCCCAGATAGACTTGTTTGCATATCCTCAGAATGCCAAGATTCAGAGGTTTTACTCACGTTGCCCGATGTTGGGGGCAGAAGAGACGGATACGCTATCGGTGCCATGGCGTCCGTGTCTGCTGAATGCATTTCCTCCAGTGCCGCTGCTCTCCCGTTGCCTCAGGAAGCTGCGGGGTTTCCGGGCATCCCTGATATTGATTGCGTCTTTTTGGCCCAGAGGGCCTTGGTTTTCTGAGATCGTCGACTTGACCGTAGGTCATCCACTCAGTTTGCCAGACCATCCAGTTCTGCTGTGTCAAGGTCCGATTTACCATCCTTGCATCTAGAAAGTGTTCAGCCAACAAGATTTACCAATCGACTTGGCGTAGTTTTCTGCGCTGGACAGCAAAGCTCTCCCTGCAGCTGGACAAGTGCAGGTCGAGGGGATTACTAGGTTTTTCTTCAGGATGGCCTTGCGCTTGGTCTGAAACCCAACACGCTTAAACACCAGGCGGCGTGCTTGATCCAGATGTTGTTTCCTCATCAGCGTTTGTTCAGGCGTGGCACCCTCTTCTACGCAAGTTCTTGAGGGGGGCAGCTTTGTTGTCTCCTCTGGTCTGCCATCGTTTTCCGTCATGGGATTTGCATATTGTGTTGTGGGGTCTGCAGTTTCCGCCATTTGAACCACTTTGATCTGTATCATTGCAGATGCTGTCCTGGAAGGTGGCCTTTTTAGTAGCTGTAACATCAGCCAGGAGGGTTTCTGAATCGCAGGCTCTGTCAGTTGAGAGTAATTTGTGTAATTTCTCTAAGGACTCTGTGAGACTTATCCCGGATCCTTCGTTTATCCCTAAGGTAAAGTCTCAGTTTAATCGTGAGGCGGTCATTTAATTACCTTCTTTTTGTCCGGATGCTCGTCACCCTGCAGAGAAGGAGTGCAACCGGACGCAGGCTTTTCGTAAGTCAGATGCTCTTTTTGTGGCCTTTAAGGCTTCTAAGATGGGATGCAAGGTCTCTTCAGCCATTATTGCTCGATGGGTTCATTCATGCATTACGATGTTGTATGAAGAACTTTCGGTGCCTGGTCAGATTACGGCGCACTCAACTACATCGGCAGCCACTTCCACTGTGTTATCTTCACCGGTGTCCCATGAAGAGATTTGCAAGGCGGCTACTTGGTCGTTGCCTTTTACATTTTCAAGGCATTACAAGTTGGATGAACATGAAGCTGCCAGAGCAGCATTTGGTCGGAGGGTCCTGCAACAGGTCCTTCCGGGTCAGTAGCTCCAGCTTGGGTATTTTCCCTCCCGTGGTTGGTGCTGTGGTATGTCCCAAGCTTGGGTGACCTCCTACACCAGCCGAGAAAGGTACATTGGTACTCACCGTGAAGGTGTCTTCTGGCTGGTGTAGAAGAGGTCACCCAAGGCCCGCCCAGGTTGTGTTAGGCTGGAGCTGATGATCTGGTTGTAGGGGGACAGTTTTTCTGTCTTTCTCCGCATTATTGTTTGTATATTGTTGTATATTCTCTGTTGTGTTCTGTGGTTTTCATTCCGTAGCTTGAGCTGTTTTAAGCACTGAGGAGATCCGCCCACATGCACTGGGTTAAGGATCTTCAAGTACGACTACTTCCTGCCTTTTGGAGCATGTGGGGGGGATGTAATCCCAAGCTTGGGTGACCTCTTCTACACCAGCCAGAAGACACCTTCACGGTGAGTACCAATGTACCTTTCTCTCTGAGACCAATGCATTTAAAGTTTGAACACATACCCCAAAGTGAAATAACTAGCACAGTATGCCTATGACACCAGCATGTTCAAGCCAGAAGCTAAGAAAATATTCCATGCCCCTTCCTATCCACCTCCAGCACAACACCCACCCACCCCCATGGCTGTTGCTGGTGTCTATCTTATGTTTCTTTAGATTGTGAGGGACAGGGAGCCATTTTATTTATATCTATGTAAACCGTTTTGGGAACTTTTGTTGAAAAGCAGTATATAAATATTTATCGTATTCATATTCCTCTGCCACAGCTGAAAAACAGATGCACAAATGAAGGAGGAAAACGTACCTTACAACTGTAAAGAGATGAAAAAACCAAGACGTAGGTATCTTAAATGAGTTTTAGATGTGCAGGCCCAGCTGAGCCAGCATAGTGTAGTGGCTAGAGTGTTGGACTAGGACCGGGAAGACCCGAGTTCAAAAACCAGGAAACTCACTGGGTGACTCTGGGCCAGTCATGTATCTCTCCGCCTAACCTACCTCACAGGGTTGTTGTGAGGATAAAAATAAGCATGTACATTGCTCTGAGCTCCTCAGAGGAAGAGTGGGATATAAATCTAAAAAATGAAAAATTGAATGATTTACATCTGGGGGTGCTGAAGGAACTTGCAGGTGCAATCTCAGATCCATTCTCTGTAATCTTTGAAAACTCCTAGAGAATGGGCGAGATGTATGTGTCTTTGTGTTGTGTGTGCATTCATGTTTCTGTATGTCTGTGTGCATTGTTTAAGATGGTACGTTCGTGTACATATGCTTGTGCTCTGTGTGCATACATGTTCATGTGTTTATGTTGCATGTACTTGTGTAGTATATTTATGTGCACATTTTTTGTTGTGTGCATGTGCTTGCATGCGTTTGCATGGGCTTGTGTATGTGCACGTTTTTGTAATAGTTTTGTATCTGGTTAGATTAGATTTTAACTATGCTGCAGGATCATAGCCTCATTGCTTAGGCCTTATACCCTGAGGTTGTAGATTTCATAACTCTACAGTGTTATAGATTGCTATTGCTTTTATGTTATTATATCATATACCCTTTTGTCTTGTTTTATGCTGGTCTAGGACCATAATAAAGATGACTGATTGATACGTGTGTGTGTGTGTGTATGCAAGTATCCATGTGTACCTAGTGTACGTGTATTTTTTGCATGTACATTCGTTTGTGTTGCGTTCATGTGTGCTGTGTAAATGTGTGTTTTGTTTGCATGTGTGTGTTTATGTGCCTTTTCAAATCCATTGCATGCTCCCCTCAAACTGCCACTCACAGTGCTCTATTCACCTGGTTTTCCCCACGTGTCCATGTTTCTCCTCCCTACCCACCCCTTGGATTCCCTGAGAATTCACATTCCATACTGAATGCAATAGGCATTGTACTTGTAATAGAATTCACTGGCTGGCTCTCCATGCAGATGTACTGGCAATCTGGCTTCATCCTTAAACAGGCCATGTTCTGTATAACTCAGCCAGTACTTAGTAGCCATAGGCTTTAATGGGGTAGGAAAATCTTTACTTCACCATCCAAGAAAGGATTGCCTTTCTAGACAAACCTGAACAGATTACATCAGTCATTTTCATCAAAATTTGAAAGAAATGTGACATGTCTGTCATATAATATGACAAAAAAGGGTAAATGTACAAATTTTCAGCACTTTTAATTTGCTGTACCTTTGTCAATTTTTATCCAACCACTTTGAAGTTAGGCACTCGTAGATTGTGTACCATGAGTCGAAATCAACTTGACGGCACGCCTTTTCTTAGATAATGCACATCAAGTTTCAAGTTATTAATTCAATGGATTCAATATTGACAAGGAATACGATTTTGAGGCTTATTGCAGTATCTTTTTTGTTACTCGTCTTAACTAAAAGGGGCACCCTATGCCAGTTACATTTAAAGTGTTGGAAAAAACTTCAGAAGTGGAGCAGCTAAATTTTATCTCCTCTTTCCTACTGTTCTTGAAATAGCACCTGATGCTAATCTTGGGGAACTGTGCTATTTGAATAATTCAAGCAGTATGCCACTATTTCTCCTCTCAAGTAAGTTTACTTAAAGGAAAGGTTGCAACATGCGGACTGAAGGATTCAATTAGCACACCACTGTGCTATTCTATAGTAAATTTACTTGGGAGAAGCAAATCTTTTGAATCCCAATGGCATTTGCTCACTTCCTTCTCAAATATTGTAACACAAACCAGTAGATCTGGGATATGAATATGAAGAATATTTATATACCACTTTTCAACAAAAGTTGCCAAAGTACATCTTACATAGAAATGTAAGATACATAGGGGTACACAGAAGTAATTTTTTTAAAAAAATGAATCCCAGTCTCCAAAGGGCACACGATCTTAAAAAAAACCCCATAAGATAGACACCAGCAACAGCCACTGGAGGGATGCTCCGTAGAGATGAGCACGGAAGAGGTGGGGGGCGGTTTGATGGCGAGGGTGGGATAACTTTAAGGGCGGGGGAGGGAGCACTTACCCCTCCCTCTGCTCCCCCCCCCCCACCAGTGCTGGCTGGAAAATTGGTCCGGCGGGGCAGTAGCATACCTCCCTGCTGCCCCATCCGCTCTTCGGACTGGAAGTAGGTGGACGTAGCTTCTGCGCATGCGCACATGAGGCACATGCGTGTTGATGTGCGCATGCACGTGAGCTACTTCTGTCTACTTCTGGTCCGAAGAGCAGATGGGGCGGCAGGGAGGTAAGCTGCCATCCTGCCGGACTGATTTTCAAGCCAGCATCCTCTCCCCTCTTAAAGTGCACCATCCCCCACCCTTAAAGTTATCCCACCCCTGCCATCAAACTCACTGAACCGGCTAGTGTTCGAACCTGTTCAGAGGTTCGTAAAAGGGCCTCTGAAGAGGTTCATGCACATCCCTAATGTTGTGCTGGGGATGGATAGGGCCAGTTGTTCTCCCCCTGCTACATAAAGAGAATCACCACTTTTATAAGGTTCTTTTTTGCTGTTAGCAGGAGACAACACTGGGCAGATAACACCGCCTATAGCTGTACCTAGCCTAAATTCTCTTCATGTCTCCTGAGTCAAGGAGCCAAGCAGGATAACAAGAGTCTTTTTCCAACCTAAATAACTAGGATCCCCCTGTCCTATCAATCAAGGATGCAACACACCATTAGGCACAATTTTTTCCTCCAATTTTCTTTATTGGACTTAATCGTTCATACATAATTATATCAGTACAAATTTCAGGGTCACCACTATGCCATACTTTAATTCAAATACAGACTCTGTGACATTACAGAAATCTTATTCCTGCTCCAAACTGAACTCCATCACATATCCTGGAAAAACAAAGGATATTACTAGTGAGATACATAACATTTATGTGGTTTTAATTTAAAAAACACAAGTGTTGTTGCCCAAACACATTTAAGCACAAAACTTTGTTTAGCTGTTGCATTTCTGTGTCTCCTATAACTATTTGAATACTACAGACTAAATTCTCTTCTCCATTAAGTGGAAACTTGGTAAGAGCCTACCAAAATATGCTGATGAAACCTTGTTCTATTTTTCATTTTTAGCTAAATCACATCAGAAGTTATGCTTGGAATCAGGTTAAAATAAGAACAGAGTATATTCTAGGGGAAGTGGGATGGGCTATCCTGGATGCAATCACATACCTCCTGAAAAGAACAGGCTTGAAGCCTGGGAGAGCTCCAGGATTCCCAAGAGGCAACTGCAGCCAGGAACACTTTTTAAGTCTGTTATACTGAATGCAACCATTCCTAGAGAATATGGACCTTGATTTTAATGTCTTCACTCCCTCATGCACCAATGATTCCAGTGTGCTCTATGTGAGAGTGCACCTGAAGACCATTTGGAACCTACAGCTGATACAATAAAAAACCCGTATCTGTGGACCCACCATTTGCAGTTTCGTATATCTGCGGACGGGTGATTGACACCCGACCCTGGCATGCACAAATGAAATCCAGCCAAAAAGAAGGGGTTAATTCCATGTATCTAGAGGTCAGAGGCAACCGGAAATTACTGCAGAGGTTATTTCTAGCCGCCATTTTGTGAATTGGAGCCATTTTTTGACTCATTTACTAGAAAAAACGATGTGAAAACAAGGGGGAAAACTAAAAATGGGACTATTTACTGGGAGGGGGGGCACTGCTGGATTGCCGGAGGCCCACTGAGCATGTTAGGGCACTTTATTTTGCCCTTTAAAGCCTATCCGTTGGTGTTTTTTTAAACCAACTTTCAGGATTCCGAGAGATCCCGCCCTCCCCCCCCCCGATCCCATTGCCCCAATTATTTATTTATTTATTTATTAGATTTATATACTGCCCTTCCAAAATGGCTCAGGGCGGTTCACAATAACCCCGTATTCATGAGTAGTGGAGAACAGAACACCCGTGAATACTGAGGTTGTCTTGTTCAACCCCCTTTTTTAAAGCTGCGCAAGGCATAGAAAGCATACCACATCAATTTTTATGGATAGGGCTGTAGCTCAGTGGTAGAGTATCTGCTTTGCATACAGAAAGTCCCAGGTTCAATCCCTGGCAGCTCCAAGTAGGGCTGGGAAAGATCCCTGCCTGCAATGCTGGAGAGCCACTGCCAATCCGTGTAGACAATACTGAGCTAGATGGACCAAGAGTATGACTTGGTATAAGGCATGTTCCTAGGTTTGCCCTACTCCACCAGCTATCATTTTGCTTTTGAGCATGATTCAAAGTGCTGTTTATAACCACATACAAAGCCCAGAATTGCTTGTGCCAAGCATCTCTTAGGGATCACATTTGCCCATCTGAATATCTGCAACCTGTAAGACTGGTAGATAAAGCCCTGTTCCAGATCTTACTTTTGCAACAACAACAAAAGATCATTCAGGGAAAAGGCTTCTTCTGTGGTGGAATCACAGGGTATTAGGCAACATCTCTGTACAGTTTTACATGACAGGGAAAAACCATCAAGATTTGTTAGCCCTTTAGAAAGAAATCAATTTCTAGCTTTGTAGCTCTATGGACCCTGAACAACGTAAAAAGGAGACCAGTTCTTTTGCTTTCTTATGGGATGGGAAGAAAGCATATAGTGAATTTCATTGTATTTTTAAATCGTGAACAGTCTTGACCACTATTGTAAATCATCTTGACTCTTAGTTAATAGGTTTTAAGTAAAAATGCAATACAGAATTTAAATAAATCATAAAACACAGACTAAACATACCTGTCCCCACTTTGTACACCCATAGGTATACAGTAGTTGAGTTCTAATCGTGCGATGTTTCCAAGCCTGAGAACTATTCCAGCACCATAAGACCATCGGATATATTCTGCTAGTTTACGAAGATGAGCCTTAGGTCCTTCACCTGAGAAGGGAAAGGAAGTCATTTTCACAACCATTATCCCAAGCTTTCTTCCAAGTATAGGGAGTTGAAGTATTTAAAACACACCGAACTCCAAATACAAAATTCAATCCTAGGTGCAAAACACACCTGACTTCCAGTAGAACCCAGTCTTTTGCAGATCTAAATGACTTTTTAAAAGGCTGTTGGGCCTTTTATGTATTTGCATCTTACCATAGTTAAGGTTACACAGGTTGCCTGCATTGAGAAAGAAGTGTGTTCGAAAGAGATCTCCAAATCCTCCACGACCTGGCCGAAAAGGGAGAGGTGTGTACAAGTGCAGACCTCCTGCCCAGTAGGCTTCACCACCCAGGTAATCACCTAGAACAGTAAATCAAAATAAAGTGTTCTCCATGTTAGAAATCCAAAAGGACACTTTTCAAAATTAGATAATTTAACAGTACCAATCTACAGTTTCTAACTCTGATCTTAGTGTGAAGATCTTACTGTACAGACACCTAAAACCACTGTGCTTACCATGCAAATATTTCAATCTATGCACAGAATGAGTTTTGTTCTGGGCGGCAGTATCAAGGCAGTGTGTGCGCACCTGCATTCAGAATGAGGCCTTTCTGATTCAACCTGAGCAGGAGCTAAAATTAACTGAGCAGACATCAAAAAAACTTGTGTGCATGCACACATGTGTGCACACAAAGGGAATACTGGGTTAAACCAGCTATACAATATTAGGTACCAATGCTTGAACTATCCATACAATGAAATGTAGAAACTAAAACCAAAATTAATTATTGTGGATAGGTACCAAAGGTTGAATTGTCTGTACCATGACAGAATTGCCTGTACTGTGAGAGTTAGGTACCAAGGCTCTCAACTGTGACATCTAGAAAACAAGAAATAAGTTAGGTACTGTGGCTAGGTACCAAAGGCTGTATTGTCCATACCATGAATGTTCATTATCAAGGCAGCAGGACAAATATAGCATCAGATACAGTGGTCCCTCGACTTACGAACTACTCGACATCCGAATTTTTCAACTTACGAACGAAAAAAGTGGCCGCACGCTTACGAATTTTTCGACATCCGAACGGAAAACTGTTGGCGGTTTTAGATGAGGTTTCCTCGACTTACGAATTTTAGATGCGGTTTCCTCGACTTACGAATTTTTGTGAACGATCTCAGTGAGGATCAGGCTGCAGCCCAGGAAGCTGTGGAGCACTTTGATAATGTGGTCGTTGCCCCATGGCGAGCAATGCTCCGCAAGAGACAGAGGCAGCAGACCATGGACCAGTTTGTGGTGAAGCAGGCAAGGCAGGAGGAAGAACCTTGCTGTTCTTCCCAGTTGTCACCCTCTGCCTCCTCTTCCCAGAAATGATTTTTTTGGTTTGAAAATTAAAAAGTTCATTGCTGTTTGCAGTTTACATTTCCTGTTTTTCCTGTTCCCAGGTTGAGGTGTGTGGTGTAAAGAAATGTAACCTGAGGGTGAGGCATGTTCCTTCGAAGAGTGCCTGCCTTAGAATTGCACACAAGTGTCCTTAACATGTTCCCAAGTTGAGATGTGTGGTGTAAAGAAAGAGGCATGCTCCTTCGAAGAGTGCCTGCCTTAGAATTGCACACAAGTGTCCTTAACATGTTCCAAAGCTGAGGTGTGTACAGTAATGCTTTAAAATGTTGGCTGAGGCATGTTCATTGTGCCTGCCTGTCTTTGAAAAGCACTGCAGTGACCTGCATCAGGTCAAAAAACTGTGTTGAGTAAGGTTTAGAAATGTTGGCTGAGGCTGAGGCATGTTGAATGTGCCTGCCTGCCTTTAAAGTGCCCTGAAGTGACCTGCATCAGGTCCCCAAAAAATGATAAAGTGCTGTTGTAAATGTTTATTGTTGAAAAGTAATGTTGCTGTGCAGTTTGCATGCCTTTAAAGTGCACTTGATAAAGAGTTTTGCACAAAAAACTGGGTGTCTGGGTCTTTTTCCTAGGCTCCGGAACGAATTAATCCGTTTCCAATGCATTCCTATGGGAAACCGCTTTTCGACTTACGAACTTTTCGACCTACGAATGTGCATTCGGAACGGATTAAGTTCATAAGTCGAGGGACCACTGTAGCTAGATTTTATGGGGTTTCAACTTCCCACATGATTAGTACTTGTCAGTGTAGTGCAAGCAAAAACAGGTTGGGTCTCAGTTGGAGCTCAAGGCTAGGGGAGATGCAACTATTAACTCTCGATGCCAAGGAAAGCAGAAATTGCACCTCAGGCAGGTCAGAAGGCCAGTTCTGTGCCTTCTGCTTGATCCCCAGTGCCAGAATCCCATTCACCTTTGGATGATAAGACTGATGCCCTGGTCTCAGTTACATGCATGCTGCATGAGTCTGAATGCCAGAATCCCTCTCAAGATTGAGAGGAGAGCTAGTCTTGTGGTAGCAAGCATGGCTTGTCCCCTAAGGTAAGCAGGGTCCACCCTGGATGCATATGAATGGGAGACTTGATGTGTGAGCACTGTAAGATCCCTCAGGGATGGAGCCGCTCTGGGAAGAGCAGAAGGTTCCAAGTTCCCTCCCTGGCTTCTCCAAGACAGGGCTGGGAGAGATTCCTGCCTGCAACCTTGGAGAAGCCGCTACAGGCAGTGTAGACAATACTGAGCAAGATGGACCTATGGTCTGACTCAATATATGGCAGCTTCCTAAGTTCCTATTGTTGCTAGAAAGCCTAATTTTGGGGAGCACAGAGTGCACCCCTCTACACAGCTGGAACTGTGCGCACACAATCTCCATTTGGGATACTTCAGTTCATGGGAGCGTTAACTTTTCACTTGCCCATATTGGCAAAAGCTCACAGCTGGTAGCTTGGCTAGAGCAGAGATGGGAGAAAGTACCCCAAGGTCAGAATAGCTAAGACTGCAAAGGATCATCCCCAACCTCTCTTGATCTCTCAAGAGAAGGCAGACAGCCAGCAAGATAGCTGGCTAGCACTTTCTGCCACAACTCAGATAAGAAGCAGTATTTCCCAACGCACCATTAACAGCCCTATTAGCAAAGGACCAGAGCGGAGGCAGTTCATTAAAATCTAAAAACATATATCTTTGTACCTGGAGCAGCGACACTGTTTCCAATTAAGCCTTAAGTCCACCAGCTATTCATAGCTACACACACACCTCCACAAGCTATTCTTGCCTTTTGTTTGGCAAGTTATACCCAAGACTGATCAGCTCATGCAACTGTGAATTTCTTTGTTTTACCCGAGCGATTTTCTTCTCCGTCAGGGAGGGAGCATGACTTAAGCATTGCCTCCAAGCATGGTTCTGAAATATAAATACTCCTGACCATGCCACATGGCCTTGGAATCTGCATGGAAGTCTACCTGGACCTTCATCATATTGGTTCTTAAGCGTGCGAGTGGTAGCTCTATGCTACTTGCCCTTCCTTCTTCCCGCTTTTCTGCCTTTATCCCTGCGAGATCTGCCCATGTACCCATCTACAAGTGCACCGAATGCAGCAATAGACCAAGGAGAGGTAAAGCCGATCTTCTGCCTCTTTGAGTCTCCTTGCCCCGTTTCTCTTCTCTCTGTTCCGGACTCCAAGCCCTTTCTACAGCAAGCCTTAAGTTGATTTACCTACCATTTGGACCTTAAGCTAAATTCCTCTCAGTAAGAGTCTTGTTAAGACTGTCAGTTAAGATTTTATTGCCTTGCTGTATTAACTTTTGCCTTCCTGTATCCCCCAATAATCCTAAATAAATTTGCTGCATTGCATCTCTGCCTCCTCATCATTTCCAAAATGCAACACTTGCTCAAATTGATATTGTAACAGAACTGCTCACCCAAGCCAAGCTAATTCCCCACTCTAAGCCAAAAGCACAGTTAGAATGCCTAGCCAGTGTTCCAGAGGAGTTCTAGAAACAGGATGGAGTCTGTATAGGCAGCTTTGAATCAGAAGACATATGCCCATGCCTTGGCCAAAGTCAAGGCACTTTGAGACTGTGAGATGGAAGCTGGCTCATCACTGTTGTCCAGTGTTGGAGCTGGCAGAATTTGCCGATTCCCAGAATTCAAGGCAACTGAGGGTTCCATGTAGGCACTGAGCCCCAAAGAGCTATGATAGAGGATGCCATATTTTAAACAGGAATTAGGCAGATGCACTGGGATTCTTGGCCAAGTTACAGAGAGGCCAGAAGTGCTTTCTCTGAGAACAACATCCTTAATTAAGAGGAATGATTACACGGTGTCTAGAGTGTGCTTTTCTCAGTAGGAATTTACTCTTTATGCTTTTACTGCTTAGAAGAAAAGAAAAGAAGGAAATATATCTGCCAAAAGTCCACGGCTGCAGACAGAGCAGCAGCAGCAGCAAGGGGTGGGCAGAATGTGAGGAAAAAATAAGAACAAAAATTAAAATTAATGCCTAAAGAATATAAAGGTAATAAAAACAAGAAATTAAAAAATGGATAAAGAGGCAAAAATCCTCATTTAGCTGGGTGAGAAAAACACCAAGAGAAAGCCTCTTCATGAGGCAGCTGTTGCAGTGGTCAAAGAAGAATTGAAGGAGAGTGGGCAAGGCTGGGCAAAGCTTTGGAAGGTCCGAATGAGATTCTGCTCAGGCTGTACCATGTTGCGGGCAGGGTTCCTGCCCAAACTGATCTGAGACAAAGCTTTGGAAGATTCTGAATGAGATACAGCTCAAGAGAAGAACCACAGGTATGACTGCACAGAGAAGAAGAGTGCAGTCAGGCATTCTTCCCAACACACTATTTTTCTGTGTAGCAAGCGGAAGCTTTTTCTTTCATTTGTACTGGGATTTGGAAGGGAAAGGAATATTCAAATAAGCAACCCTCCATCCAAAATAGTAAAATCCAGGACAACCTTTAGTGATTCAATACTACCTCGGTTGATGGGCATCTGCCACTTTGCCCCTGCCTTAATAGTCTTTTATTACTGAATATCAATGCAAACCTTCCAGTACTCTCCCCCCGCCCCCCCCATATAATTCTCTAAGGCACACCTGTGGATAATCTCATGTGTGGCAGCTCTCGCGAGAGTTTGTGAGTAGAAGCACCAAGATTGGGCAGTAGAGATTCCATATGCAGATGGGAGGAGGAGCCTGTGAGAGCAGAAGCACCATGGTGATTGGGCAGTGGGGATTCCGTATGCAGATAGGGAAGAGGAGCCTGTGGCTCAGTGGTGAACGGGCAGTGGGGATTCCCTATGCAGATAGGGAGGAGGAGCCTGTGACAGCTAAGGATAGTTCGAATGCAACTGTTACTGGCCAGAAGATGTTCTTGATTGTAGAGGAGAGGAATCTCTCTGTCTGTCTGTCTCTCTCTCTATAAAGGATAGTGGGCAGGAGTCTGTGAACAGAGGGGTTGTGGGGGAGGAAAGAGCCCCTTCAGGAGAAGGAGCCTGGCGTTGTGTGAATTAGATGAGAAAACAAGATGAATAAGATCTGTTAACTCAGGAAAGGCGGGGGAGGAGAGGAAGGGAGGGGAAGAAAGACAGAGGGGAAGACCAAGTGGAGAAGAGAGAAAAAGAAGAGAGGGAAAGAGAGAAAGAAAGAAGGGCGAGGGACATGCCTGGGCCCTCAGCAGCCTGAGGGGAATGAGCAGCCATGGCAGTGGCGGCAGCGAGAAAGGCAAACAGCAAGAGTGGGGCTCGAGTGAGGAGGTCTCTGGGGATAGGGGGCTGCAGCTTGGCCAACAGGCGCCAGCAACGCTGCAGCTGCAACCAAGAGGGCTGAAGGGGATGGAGGAGAGACCATGAGGGATGAGGGGGATGGAAGCAGGAGGAGGAGGAGGCATGCGACTCAGGTGAGAGTAGAGAGATCTCTGAGGTGAGGGGGGCTGTGGCAGGGGGTGAGGGGAGCAATCAAGTACTAGCGTGCAGATGCTCTGTTAAGCTAGTTTCTTTTTAAATGTATAAGGTCCCCCCCCCAATTTAAAAGTACAAACACATTTCTAGTCTTAAGACAGTCAAATTCATCCAGGTTCCTCCCACCTACTTAATAGAAACACAACATGATACATTTCCAGATTAATTCAGCGGCAGCTCCAGGTAGGGCTGGGAAAGTCTGAAACCCTATAGCTCGGTATTGCCAATTAGTCTATGTAGACAATGCGGAGCTATATGGACCAATGACAGCTACAGTATAAGCCAGCTATATATGCTCAGCCATATAAAGTGAAGATCAGACTGGAGGTGAGACTACATTGGGCACAGTTTCAATGCCATTAACCTGGGCAACCAGTGCATAATAAAAGTGACACAATTAACTCCTACAGAAGATTAACAACTTGCTCAAACAAACATTTTAACTTGTTTCTTATTTTAACATTTTAAAAAATCAACCTTCAACTACAGGAAAGTATGCAGCTCCGAGGTAATACATCAAGTGCCAACTTAAAACTCCACTTTTAAAAAACTAATCAAACAGAGAAACAACATGATCAAACCAGAAAACAAGAGAAAATGGAGCTTGCCTAGAAATTTAGTATGACTTTTCATTAGGGCTGCACCATTTAGCTTAGGGGTGGCCAATCTGAGGCTGAACAACTATTGCTGGCCTACAACTACTATTATCCCCCAATGCAATTTATTGCCATGGGAGGATGAGGTGCTAATGAGGTAATTCTTCGTAGCATGGAAAGTTGAAGTATATGGCAAGGAGACAGAGCTGCATCTCCTTCCCACACATTTCTTCAGCTTCTCCCAGCCAGCTTGCAGCCGATTTGCTAGCTTTCCAGCCTCCCAGTTAGTGAACAGGCCGCAAGCCAGTCACTAGAGCCTGAGAAAACACACAGGAAGGGGGCAGATTGACAGTGCCTGGAGGGGGGCTAATCCATCTCCTTCCCATATGTTTCCTTGGCCTCTCCTGATGGCCACATGAGGGGCTCACCATGGCTGAGCTTGTTTTGCCACCCCCGGAAATTAGCAGTATCTGACTGATTGGTTTTGCTGAACCTATACTGAGTCTTGCTTAATGGTTTATGTGGATTAGGCAATATTTTATTAAATGTGTCACCTTTTATTAAATTCTATTTCTAATTCTGTTTGTAAGCTACCTCACGGACAATCTGGTCAAAAGGTAAGATTGAATTCTTTTAAATAAATATATGTACATGCTTCTGTTATATTTAATAATCCAAAAATCTTTGCTTTCAATTTTCATTCATGCTCTATTGTGAAAAACACAGAAATTGCAAGTTAAGGTGCCTATCTTAACTTCCACATCATATAAGCTGAAAAGATGTTGTAGTCTTATATTATGCTACTTGAGAAATTAGGTTCCATGCACTCACAATTTCACACGAGTAGACCTTACCTTAACATAAAAGTGTACTCGCTACCTGCAAGTAGACCCAGGACCTTGCTCCTGAGAAAACTTTGCATCCTTGGTTGAGTGCAGACCTTCCATCCTACTCACCATTAGGTCTTGCATCCTTATTCACAGGTAACATTGAGGTTCTACTCATGAGTAAGGCTGATAATTTACTTCTGAGTACGGATACACCCTTCTCATTGAAGCCCCATCCTCACTCATGGGTAGACCACAACCTTACTCAAAAGGAAACATTGCATCCATTTTAAAGAATAGACCTACTCACAAGTAAGGGTGAGGAATAATCACCCTTGTGGGGCTACTCAGGAAGCAAAAAGGTACCGACTATTTGCAAGTAATTTTTAGAGACAAAACATAAGGCTGATGGTCTACTCACAATCAGGATGTGATGACTACTTGTAGTTACCTACAAGTAGTAGTAGATGTGTTGTCTAATTGCAAATAAGATTGAGGGGCTAACCACGGGTAAGTCTAGCTCTACGTAAGAGTAAGGTTTTGGGTTTACTAGCAAGTAAAAATGGATGATCTACTTATAAATAAAGCTAATGATCTATGTGCAAGCAAAGAAGCAAAGTTCTCATGAGTAAAGGCATGGGTCCTACTCACAAGAATGAGTTCTATTTGTGTGAAGGTTTCAAGTCCTGTTACAGTACGTAGCATTTGGGTAAACAACTGTGCTTTGTAGAGATGCATCAGACAGAAAACCATTAGGTGTTGGGCAGGTCTTGTGGCTGGATTGGGGACCTCCTGAATTTCTGGCTGGACATTTACTATACAGGTGGCATTTTGTGTTGGCACTGTGTCTTGTAGAAGAGAGGCATCAGTCAGAAATTAATCAGGGACATCTGTTGAATTTGTGCCTGGAAAGATCAGGGCAAAGCATGGGTACATGAACCCTAATTTCTAAAACCAGCCTAATATACAAGACGATACAAAGTCTTTACAGCTTATATGGTGCGGACGTTAAGATGGGCACTTTAACTTGCAAATTCCATGCTTTTTTCAGCACAAGTGAAAATTGCCATGTTTTGTTAAATGGAAAATCTGATTGGCACAGTGGGAAAGGGAATGTTAACAGTGACCTCCTACATCCATTTGTCACCTCACTCCACCTTGTGTGTTTTGCAAGGCCCTTTTGCCACCTCACTTCGGCCTAGTGGAGGGAGACAATAAAAGCACATAAAAGGAGGATGGGGGAGGGAACATTTAATTCTAGAGACATCAGAATGTGCGTAGACTCTCCTTATCAATCAGCTACATTCAGAACTAGGAAGTCATTCTCCAGGACTTGCTCCTCCTCCATTCACCTCTGGCTTCAGAACCTTAAGAAGGGGAAAGTGACGCTAAACACCCTTAGTTAAGCTTAGCTTGTTATTACCGGAGTGAATATTTTCAAAGCAATACCCCATTTGTCCAAATTTCACCCAGGTGTATCATATTTATTTCACATTTAGGTAAAAATGACTACTGTACTTTGTCACATTTGTCTAGGAAGGAGGTGGTCTTTTAGTGGTTTCATGAAGTTCTGAGCAGTGGTTCAACAGTTATGGCTAGCAAGGGCTGGAGATGTTATACAAAACATAACCAGATTGACAATGAAACCAGAACACTGACACATTTGGCAGTACTCTGACATTGGTAGGGGGAGACTAGTGGATTCTACTGCAAGTGTAATGCCTGTTCCTTTAGTGATGGAAGGTGACCACTCAGGGAAAGGGGAACATGGAATGGACAGGTTCAGAAAGCCAGGTGGGTAGTTAGTGGCACTGTGCAGGGAGAAGCAGAAGCAATTTGGTGGTGTATGGGATGAATTTGAAAATTCACGCACACAGAAAAACACAAACATTCACGCATGAGCATAAACACACAACCATAAAGACACATGCATGCACACAAATTCATACCAACACAGAAAGTAGTTAGCAGTGTACATGTGTACAAGTAAAAAAATATAGAATATATTAACTCGAGTCCCTCTCTGGGGCTTACTTCTTAGTAAGTCTGCACAGGATTACAGCATTCCCGCATCCTTTCTTGTCTGCCAGGCAGAGAATGACTCCCTTTCACCCTCAAAATTACCTCACAGCTGACAGTGTCCCGCTGCCCCATGGTCAGAATGCCTACAGGATAATTTCCCTTGACTTCCCCGATTCCCAGTTTGCTAACTTCTCTCTCCTAGGTCTTGCAATTGAATGGGAGAGGAGTCTATGTTTTTACAGTGGAAAAACTCAATAGGTCAGTGATCTACAATGTTTTTGAAGTGGGGGCTAGTCTCCCCCCGCCCCCCCAAAAAACAACCCTCCAGTGAGAGTGCCATTTCCTACATTCACACAGTGCTGTGCTTTTCCCAGCACGGTGATGGCGGACCTTAAGAGTAACAGAGTACTGTCAAGCCCCTGCACCATATTCAAAGGCACACACAGAAAAGTGGGAAATGTAGTCCTTCCCAGAACCTTCCCCACATAATTCTATGGGGAAAGTGCTGGGAAGGAATATACTTTCCAGCATTGTGTGTACCTTGCAAAGCACTGTTGCATATGCTGTAGTATATTACAATGATTATTGTAAGACTTTACCACAATGTAGAATATACTACAACTGTTTCAGGAATATCTTCTTTATATATATTTCACTAAGGCATACCAGTGGCTAACCCCATGCGTGGCAGCTCTTGCTAGAGTTTGTGAGCAGAAGCACCTGATTGGGCAGTGGGGATTCCATATGCAAATAGGGAGGAGGAGCCTGTGAGAGCAGAAGCACCATGGTGATTGGGCAGTGGGAATTCCATATGCCTATAGGGAGGAGGAGCCTGTGATGGTGAAGGTCAGTAGGAATGCAACTGTTAGTTGGCAGGGGTCTACAAAGAAAGGGGTTGTGAGGGAGGAAAGAGCCCCTTCAGAAGAAAGAGGCTGCCACTGTGTGAATTAGAAGAGGAAACAAGATGAACAAGACCTGTTAAGTCAGGGGGAGAGAGAAAGAGAGAGTGAGAAGGGAAGAGCGAGTGAGCGGAGGAGAGAAAAAGAGAGAAAAAGAAAGGGAAAGAGGAAGAGAGAAAGAAGGAAGGAAGGGGCGAGGGATGGGCCCGGGCCTCTCAGTGGCCTGAGAGGAACAAGCAGCCATGGCAGTGGCAGTGAGGAATGGCCTGGTCAGCTGCTGCTGCTCCTGCAGGGAGGAGCAGGAACGGGGTGAGGGTGGAGAGATCTTTGGGGTTAGGAGGCTGTGGCTTGGTCAGTCGACACCAGCAATACTGCAGCCATGACCAAGAGGGGTGAGGAGGATGGAAGCAACAGGATGGGGAAGGAGGAGGAACAGGAACACAGCTCAGGAGAGAGAAGAGATATCTCTGTGGTGAGGGGGCTAAGGCGGGGGGGGTGAGGGGAGCAATCAAGTACTAGCGAGCAGATGCTCTGCACAAGTTAAGCTAGTATAAAATATAATGCAGTCCCACTGTCTTTTTAGAATCAGCATTAAATGTTACATTGGGGGAGGGTAACTCTGTAATCATAGATTTCCTTTTCACAAATTATGAAAATTTGATGAGCAAAAAACCTTCTGGTTTAAAACCAGGGTTAAGGCTATTTCATTCTGGCTCAAGTTACACAAAGCTGGGAAACTGGAACCTAAGGCTAGTACCTTAACAGACATACCACATGATCAGTAATGATGTTGTGCAATGTCACAAATTTTGCTCACTTAGAAATGTGCCTTCCATGCACCCACACCTTTTCTTGGTCTTTGAGGCCCAAATCAAGATTTGGCAGAAGGAGTACACCAGCAAAGATGTCCCATATTATCCATGTGAGTGCACAGAGGGCAAGTTTTAAGTGAGCACAATGTGTAACATTACACAACATCATTACTGATCACATGACATGTTAAGGCGCCTTAGGTTCCAATACCCTGGCTTTGTGGAGGTTGAACCAGAATGAGTTAGCTTTAACTCTGTTCTTAAGTCAGCTAGTTTTTTGATAATCAAATAATAATGTTACTTCTCTTCCTTAATGAACTATTTGTGTCATTAAATCAGACACCACCTTTTAAAAAGTGAAAATCACTTTTCATGACAGTTGCACTCACATGGCAATTCCAAGAACTGTAATTTTAAACATCTGAGTGATAAATTATATTTAGCTATAATAAAATATTAAGTTTAAACTGGTAACATTAATTCAAAAAGTAAATGAATAATTCTCCATGGCTTAGACTCACCTCTCAAAATGGGAAGTGGCTTAGACTTTTGTTTTTAAAACAACACTCCTCATGATACATAGTAATTTGCTTGTCAGCACTGACTGGAAGTGGCACTGCAGGGTTTCAGGCAAGGGTCTTTCTCAGACCTACCTGGAGGTGCTAGGAATTCAATCAGGTGCTTTCTGCATGCAAAGCATATGCTCTACCACTGAGGTATGCATACTAAATTAACTCTTTGAAGCATAGCCTATTCTTTAAACAAGTTCAGAGTAGCTTACATAGAGTTCCCAGGAAGCCTCCCATCCAGGCTGTGGTCAGGTAGAAATCTGTTAACGTTAACAATCTATCATCATCTAGAGTCCTTGGACCATTCTCTTGTAACACTCTTATAGCATGTAACTGGACCAAAAAAAGTCTTATACCTTCACTCTGAGGTCCAATGCTGTACATACTGAATCCACGCACACTTGTTGGTCCACCAAGATAAAATCTAAGAGAAAAGAAGTCATTGACTACATATAGCAAAAGATCCCAACTAAGCTGAACCATCAAATTAATATTAATGGCAGCACAGCTCAATGCCTGAACAAATAAGAATATATAAATTGCAACAATGTCAGTACTGAGCATCATTTTACCCCCTACCCAAAAAACCGATTAAACTCCAAATATATATATCAGTGCAAATTCATCTAGAATATATACATGCACTAGCACAGACTATTGATTTTGAGCCCCAACACAGGGAAAGAAGGAGAGAGGCAGGCTATAGGCCATACCTGACAAGCAGTAAGTCTACATTTTCAATGACACATGTTATTATTAATAGCATTATTAATTTTAAAAATGCTGTTAGCTGCTCTGAGCATATGGGAAAGAATGGGATAGAAATCTAAATAAAATTGTATGCAAGGGATATGCGAACTAGGCTAGAACAAGACTAACCCAAAATGCATACTCAAGGCAAAACAAACTGAATTACTTGCCTATCAGCAATACTGGATGGTTTTTCTCCAATAGGAACCAACATTCCACCCCAGAGAGAAGCTGACAAAACCTTTAAAGAAACATTCTTTTTCTTAATACATACAGATTACTATTCAGAATCCATAAAACATACACTTTACCAAAAACAAGGGTTACTGGCAGCATTACATACACTATTTCCTGAAGAACTGGGGTTTTGTTTTGGTCACTGCTGTCCTCTTCTCCTTCCAGAGTTTACAGTACAAGAGTTCCTGCTTTCAATGAATTTATAACAATGGGTGGGTTCAGATGACCCATCTCAAGTAAGTTGGAGAGAACCAGTTCCCCAGCAAGCGCACATTCCCAGCGTAAGCTGCAAGTTGTGTACATTTCATGTTGTCTGGACCCACCAATGTTGAGCTCCCTCCACCACCTGACATCTGTAATCAGACTTCAAAACTTGGTTACAAATGTCAGGTTGATGGAGGAAACCCAACACTGGCAACCCAGGACTGGTGGGTTCAGACAACATGAAATGCATAAACCCTCTGGCTCATGCTGGAAGCATGTGCTTGTTGGGAACTTCTTTGTCAAGGAAAGGCTTCTCTTTAGGCCAGAATCTCTATTTTGTTTGGTCAATTTAAAAACTCCATTGTATGCAAGCAGCTTGCTTCACATAGGCTCGGTTTGTAAGTCACATAACCCTTTTCCTGTTTTTCCTCCTTTGGTGGACCATTTGGTGAAAATCACTGTCATCCTGAGAGACTTAATGCAGATGAGAAGGATATTTCCCACCTTTGTGTTTCTACTGCTATAAACCTGCTTAATAGCTCTAGTCTAATGGCTCCCAAACTGGGGTCCTCCAAAAGTTCCTGAACTACAACGCACATCTTCCCCAGCTACAATTTTCTGTGGTGGGGATGATGGGAGTTGTAGTTTAGCAACATCTGGAGAACCCCAGGCTGTGAACCACTGCTCTATTCATTCCCATTGAAGTACCCAGACTCAACACAATGACATAATTCTGTTAGGAAAATTCCGAGCTAATTTATCCATTACCTATGTTTCTTTGGAGTGTGATACAACTGGAGAAAGCTTTTTCTCTTTGATGTGCTCTTACTTAAAAGTAAGAGAGAAAATTGGAATAGGGAGCTTTTTCTGGGAGAGTTTAAAGGGTTCCAGTGTACCTGAGACCCAGCAGAGTTCTTTTGCCTGACATGGGACAAATGTTACAAACACGTTTTGAGGCTTGAGATTGATTTTACTGTAATAAACAAAACCTTTTACCTTTTTTCAATCATCCTGGATTGTACTTGGGTCTTTTTCCCCCCTTCTTCTTCTTCTTTTTTTTTTTTTAAAAACAACAACCACCTTTGCCCTACCTGCATCTGCTTTGGCCATTCTGCTACACAAAGGCTCTGGGATTTTTCGGAGTTTACCTTAAGCTTCAGGGAATTACTCATGTTAGCATGCCGCAACATTCTCTTGAGTGTTTTGAGGGGGTTCAGGGTAAACACCCTGAGGCTTCCAACCTGCCTTTGAAAGATTGGTGGCAGCAACAAAAACCCTTTGGGAACAAATATGGGATACAAACAGTGTTCCCTCTAAGGTGTATGCATGTGTGCATGCTCACGTTTTTAAATGTCTGCTCAATTTTAGATCCCACTCAGGTTGAATCAGGAACGTCCAATTCTGAATGCACGTGTTGAAACTGCCATCCAGAACAAAACTCATTGCACACACATATGAAAAAAATTAGAGAGAACACTGGATAGAAAGCCTTGAAAACCAAGGCCTTGCATGCCCGGACCTCTGTCACACTCTGGTTCCTGTCAACTTACTTTTGGTGGGTTGTGTGAATCTGCCCAGTGAAATAAGAATGGTATCTAAAGACTCTTCTAGTTTGACCCCAGCCCCTTGGCCACTTCTGTATCCTAGATCATGATAAAATTGGCATGATAAAAACCTGGAGAATCCTGCATTACACTTTTAAAAATCAACAGAACCCAAGTACACAGATCTTTCTCTAGATTGCACCAAAATTATAGTTTGCATCCAAAGAGTTGCTGAAACTCACTCAAGAGGCTAAGGGATGCCCAATGGCATGCCTGCCTTTCCCCCGGCCATATCACAATCTGCTTATGAAAATTTCCTTCATTTTAAAAACAGTTTGCCATATAAGATAAGGGGCTACTGTTTGGGGGGGGGGGGAGTCAGAAATCCCCATGGGTTCAGCTAGTTTCATGCTTCTTTCAAACTGGGGTCAAGAAACATTGATAGATCTTGAGGGAAAACAATCACACTTGTATTTCCACTCTCTGGCTAATATTTCTAGAGTAAATACTTTACTGATGTCACATTAAGCTTTTGAATGCTACAATGAAAACAATGTGTAACTCAAAGTTTAAAAAAACAAATCAAGATTTTATTGAACAAATAAGGGAAGACAATATTTTACAAGATACATTTTGTAAGCTTTTGAGATATGCAAGCCATTTACTTTGTACTCGTTAGCATCTACTGAAAGTATACAAGTACTTACTGAATCCCACAGAAGTTGCCTATTCAACTGAAGTTCAAAGTCCTCCTTTAGAAAAGACACATCTCCACCTGTATAGCCAGCCAGCTCCTAAAAATATCCAACACACACACAGAACGTAACAAAAATTTGAGATAACCTCCAATCTTACAAGACAGACACGTATTTTATAAGCCCTTCTCACATTTCATCCCTAGATTCTGATAAAAATGAAACTAAATATTGATTTGAAAATTATTTGGGCAGCAGCTCAATTGTGCAAGGCTCTGAAGTGTCTACACCCCACTTCCCCGGGATTTCAACAGATACTGCCATACTTTGTGCATCTGCATACCCCCAACTCCGTCCCCCCAACTTTGGCATACCCCCAACTCCGTCTTGTTATTTCAACAATACCTGATTTATTTTCAGCAAGGCACCGTGTCGGGGCAAGATGGAAGAGTTTCGAGAATCAATTACCATGGCATGCTATTAAAAGGGGGGGAAATCATATGAGCTTTTATAAGCTAGTAACAAACAACTGACATTCTTTTAAAAACTTACATACAGACTTACTCAGATCTCAGTGTGGCTTCCAGTATTATTGATCACAATTTGCTTAGGAAACTAATCTACTGAACTCTTTGAAATGTCAATATACTTTCTGACTTTAACAAACTATATAATGATAATTTATGCAATATTCTAGACTCATCTTTCAGTCTGAATTTTACTAAGCTTGTATATAATAAAATATAATCACTGGACATTCCAATGCATAATTGCTATTCTGTGTTAAAGGCAGCCAGCATGAACTCCCTTTTCTCGCTTCACAACACTCATTAAAGCCATGATTTGCCTCTGTGCTTGAGAATGTGATCAGAATGATGTGGCATCCTAGTGCCCCAGAAAGAAACAAGACTGAGCACAAAGGGTTAGGAATAGCCATAACAAAGGACATGAGCCACTTTGGATTGATGAGGGAATTAATGCCAGTTTGGCTTTCCTGCTCTAGGGATCACAGTGGATAAAAATGGATGGTGTTTTAAAAAAACCAAAAACCAAAAACCAACAATTTGGATTTTTAGAACAATGGAAATAAAATACTAAATTTCAAATTCTCATTTTAAAAAATATCATGGTTAAAATGAAATCTCAGTCTCCTAAAAATGAAATAATGGCTCTCTGCTGAGTTATTCTCTATTGAGTTTCTACAAAAAATGAGTATTCATTTCAATTTTACCTCATGGAAGTGGCTCTCGTTTACTTGGCACTGGCCCGTAACAACCAACTCTTCCTTTTGGAAATTTCTGGTTTTTAGTTTCTATTTCTAAGCAGATTAAATTCACATGCAAAGACATAGGCTAGATATTTATTTATTATTTATTTATTACACTAATATCCTGCTCTTCCCCCTAGGTGCCCAGAGCAGTGTTCATGGTTATGTTTATCCTCACAACAACCCTGTGAGCTTGGTTAGGCTGAGAGATATGTGACTGGCCCAGATTCACCCAGTGAGTTTCATGGCTGAATGGAGATTTGAACTCAGGTCTTCCTAGTCCGAGTCCAACACAGTAGGACTGTTGTGTGGAGCTAGACCAAGGCAGAGGAGTTTGTTAAGACAGAGTCTCAATATAGGTAAGGAAGCAGAGTAGAAAAAAGAGCAGAAATCAAAATACATTAATTACTGTACTTCCTCCACAACCCTCCCCCCCTTTGCCACAGAAGAACTGTCATGGCTTCTGGGCGTAAAAAAGAAATCTGGAAATAGTTTGAATAAATTCCTTGCCTGGGAAAAAAGCAAGGCCTGTCAAGTGCAAGCAGCGAGACATACGAGTTGCAGATTCAAGGGAGACAGCACACGCCAATGCCAGGTAAGAGACTCAGCATAGAGGTGTTTACCAATGCCAGAAGTATCTGGGCCAAGATGAGTGAGCTGGAGTGCTTGGTTGCTAATGAAAGCATAGAAATAGTGGGCATAACAGAAACCTAACAGAATGTTTGTTTTTTTAAATCTTTTTAGTCAGATTTGTTTTATATTTTAGCTTAATATTTTAATTGTGTCATTTTTACAGTCTTGTTTTTAATTTTTGTGTAAGCCACCTTGGGATTGTTTTAATGAAAGGCAGTATATAAATTTAACAATAAAAATAAATAAAATAAGATAAATAAAAAACCCTGGTGGAATGGTGAGAACCAGTGGGACACTGTTATTCCTGGATACAAACTCTACAGAAACGATAGGGAGTGGCAGATTGGGGGTGTATATAGCAGCACTGTATATTAAAGAAGGGAAAGAATCCAACAAGCTGGAATCCAACAAGCTGGAAAACCTAAGGGGTCTGGAGTCCTCCACAGAATCATTATGAGTGACAATATGAGGTCTGAAAGAAATATGTTACTAGGGATGTGCTATCACCCTCTGGATCAAAACGCTGAGAGCGACCAGGAGTTGGAGAAGCAAATCAGAGAGGTGTCAAAGAGTGACAGAGCTGTAACAATGGGTGACTTTAACTACTCTCACACAGAGGGGCAAATTCACATCTGGGTATTGAAAGAGAGAAAAAATTTATAGACATGCTTAGAACAGTTGGTTGCTGAACCAATCAGAGAGAAGGCAACCTTGGACTTAATCCTGAGTGGTGCCCAAGACCTGGTGCAAGATGTCAGAGTTGTAGAACCAATGGGAAATAGTGATAGAGTGATCCAATTCAGCTTATATGCGAGTGGAGCACTGTCAAGGAAGTCCAACACAGATGCGTTGGACTTCAGAAGAGGAAACTTCTCAAAAATGATGGTACTGGTAAAAAGGAAGCTGAAAGGGCAAGTCAGGAGGGTCAAATCACTCCAGAAAGCATGGAACTTATCCAAAGCCACAACAATAGAAGCTAGTTGGAATGTATAACAAGAAGGAGGAAAGGAAACACCAAGTTCAGGAGGGCACCAGCATGGTAACAAGTAGAGTCAGCAAAGCTATAAAAGAGAAGAAGACTTCTTTCAGAAAATGGAAGTCCTGCCTAAATGAAAAGAATAGGTAGGATCATAAACTCTGGCAAAAGAAATGCAAGGAAACAATAAGGGATGCAAAAAGAGAGTTTGAGGAGCATAAAGCTAGAAGTGACAAGGGGAATAACAAAAACTTCTTTAAATATATTAGAAGCAGAAAACCTGCCAGGGAGAAGGTTGGACCCTTAGATGATAAAGGTGTGAAAGGGATTATTAAGGGGGATAAGGAGATTGCAGACAAGCTGAATGAGTTCTTTGCATCTGTCTTCACGCAGGAGGATACTGACCATATACCCTCTCAGGATCTGAACTTCTTAGGCTTGGAAACTGAAGAACTGGGCCAATTTGAGGTGACAAGAGAGGATGCTCTGAACTGTCTTGAAAAACAAAAAAATTAACAAATTGCCAGGGCCAGGTGGCATCCACTCAAGAGTTCTGAAGAAATCCAAATGTGAAATTGCTGATCTTCTAGCAAAAACATGTAATTTGTCCTTACAATTAGGCTCTGTACCAGAGGACTGGAAAGTAGCTAATGCAACTTGGAATTTAAAAAAAAGATCCAAGGGCGATCTGGGAAACTACAAGATAGTTAGCTTAACTTCTGTGCCAGGGAAATTGATGGAAAGCACACCTAAGGACAAAATTGTTATTGTAAAACAATTGTTATTGTAAAACAAGCCTTGCTGAAGGAGAACCAGCATGGCTTCTGCAAGGGCAAGTCTTGCCTCACTAATCTTTTGGAGTTCTTTGAGAGTGTCAACAGGCATGTGGATAAAGGTGATCCAGTTGATATAGTATAAATGGACTTCTAAAAAGCTTTTGCCAGACTGCTGGACTAGAAAGGCCTTAGGCCTGATCCAGCAGGGCTGTTCTTATGTTCTTAAAATCAGTCACAGTATAGCAGAGGAACAATGTCATTTTAATTATGAAAAGAAATAAACAACTATAACTAAATATATAAAAACAATAGTTGAAACTAATTCTCCAAATGGCAGCAAATAAAGTGTCTGGATATTAAAATGTATTCAAATATAAAAATGCACCTGTACTATTGTACTAATCAACTTCTCTAGAGAATCAGCAATGTAGGTTAAAATATCCAGATGTTAAAGTGCAACTAAATCAAAGTGCTCAAATGCTATACAATGAAAACCAATGATAATTAATATTACCCTGTATATTATAGTGCAATTATGCGAATGTACCAAGACAATATTTTCTTTGTTGAATTCTGGACAAGGACGGACAACAGCTGTCATAACAAACCATTATTTCAGCATTAACTATATAACTTTGTTTGGCACAGTTCAGCAGTATTTATGTTACTTCAAAATTCATATTCAAAATGATAAAAGCTTACAGATACAGAAGACTTGAGGGAGTGTCCACTTTCTTCTCGAACAGAAAATGATGCAGTTCTTGCAAGACAGCCAAGCTCTCTCCAGACACCTTCCCATTTTAGAGTGTGGTTGGTCTTCCATATAGGAAACTGTAACACACACAAAGCTATTTTTAACTGTGCATGAAAAAGGTATTACATATTTTCACCATTTTCCATGCAGACATGTGTGAGGAGGAGACTGAAAGACTGGGTTTTACTATCACAGCAGCCGCTCTAGCAGACCCAGTTCCGGCTGAACTCTTAACTGTAGCTACTGCTACTGAGGAATTTTTGGTGTTTTTAAGCAGAGGCCTACAAGGCACCAAATCCCCCCACAGGGCTGGAAACAAGTCAGGCACTGGCTGGATCTGGTTACAAGGAAGGTACTGGTCTCTAGGTTGGGCTATTGGGTTCCCAGGAAGGAGGACTGGACTGCTATGCCCCTGGGCAGGAAATGAAGCAATGAGCTGGCTTAGCTTTACAAGGGGCAGGCACTGGCTAGTTCAGTAAGCAACTCCAGCAATGAGATGTTGGGCTACCAAAGTGAATGTGAAAGTCACTGATTCCTGTAGGTAGTTGCCTTTTTCCTGCTCTTTGTTGTTATACCGCAAGTGGCTATATCTGCTTCAGTTAAAAATGCTGCCACCATCCTGGTGCTCCTGCTGCTGCACAGCATTTGTTGCAAATGTAGCAGTGGTAGGTTTGGTCCTATGAGCCCCAAACAAAGATCTCTTCCTGCTTTGAGGTTTTTTGCAAATTGCAAGGGTGGTTGCCAGATGAAGAACTGCAGGCAGCATGGGCAACCAGTTCTGTAAAACCCTGTCTCCAGCCAAAACAGTAGACGTGGTGATATTTTACCTACATTGATTTCCGTTGATATTCCTCTGTCAGTTTCACGAAGAGAACTCCAAGGGAATTGTCCAGTTACTTTATACAGATTGAGAGAAAAGCTAGGAACAAATACAACATTGCGATTTAAGGTCAGGATATTATTGAAAAGAATTTGGAATACAAAGACATGCTTAAAAGACCAAATCTTATAAAAGAAACATTTAAAAGGCTTCAATTTTCACCATGGCAGCTAAACAAGCATCCTGCCAATATACCTGGCAAACAAGGCAACAGCCTCATTTGGCATTATAAAATCCTTGCAACTTAGGAGTACAAGGTTACATTGAAGACCCTAGCTCCTGGACCTTTAAATTAACCCTAAAATGTGGTGTTAAAAGGCCAACAATCCTGCTTCATCTCTAATGCCCAGCCTACAAATACTCTTTACTTGTTGAAAATGTGCCAATAATGCAATGGACAAGTCCACTGCAATGGCAGCAACAATTACTTCTCCTCTAGTGGCAGGGTAGGAATCAGGTCCTTGAACCAGCACAAGGTCATCAGCTAATACTGGAAACCCTTAAGTCAAGTCAGATGAGCATAGGATCAGCCAACAAGAGAACTGCTTGCAATACAACTATTAAAAACCTTTTATGAGCAGCAAGTGGATCACAAGAAAGGTAAAACAATTCTAGCATAACAGTAATTATTAATTTGTTTTATTTACCATCAATGTCAAAAGTGAAATGCAGATAGTTATACAAAGATACTGATTCAACTTAACATTCAATGGCAGCTTTGCCAACATTTTTACATTAACTAAGTTTCTGAATAGAACTATACTCTGTCCAGTTTGTCATTGCCAGGTTTCTTTGTGTAACTTGCACCATAAAATTTTTCTTTCCCATTATGAAATAAGGCTGTTTCCAAGAGACAAAATAAATAAATATGTCTATACACATATGGTATAGGTGAGGGCCTGTACAGTCTAGTGGTTAAACATCTGATTAGGATTGGAGGCACGCAGATTTGGAGGGGATCCCAACCATAGTTCTGAGCTTTTTTCATCTGTGTGTGGAATGAGTTTTGTTCTGGGTGGCACTATCAAGGCAGTGCGTGCACACATGCATTCAGAGTGGGAACTTCTTGATTCAACCTGAGCGGGATCTAAAATTAACTGAGCGGACATCAAAAAATGTGTGAGCGTGCACACACCTTAGAGGGAACACTGATCCCAACCATTCAACTCACTGGGTGACCCTGGGTCAGTCTCTCTCTCTCAGCCTAATCTACAGGGTTGTTGTGAGGATAAAATGGGTGGAGGTAAAGACACCAAATACATGTGAGCTTGTTGAAGAAAGGGCAAATGTAATAAACTAAAAAATGAACTGTATTTCATTATCCAACCAACACATTTACTAAGGAATCTCACTACATGTAATGAAAGGAGACAAGTAAGTGTGCATGGCATTCCAGCCTTAGTATATTCTGAATATATCCTACTTTCGTTCAAAGTGTCCAGGCTGTGGCTTGAAGAAAGCGAGGCCATATGAAGTTTCCTTTGTTCCATAGGAGAACTGAAATGTCACCTTCTCAGCTCGTCCCAAGATATTAGGAAGTTTGAGCCCAAGTACCTGTAAGATACCAGAATAAGGATAGAGCAATGTACAAATTTACCAGAACATCTGCACACTTATAATATAGTACCATATAATTTATCTTTGTGGAACACAACTCTCATTTTAGTTACCAAAAAAAAAAAAAAAGACAACTCTTTTAATTTTCACCATCAGCATTTTTATGTGTTTAATTGTGAACAAGGAAACTAGGGAACCCATTGTAGGGAATTCAATGGGTACGAATTGAGGTTCTTAGTACGAATATGTTTGTTTCCCCAAATGGTTGGGGAAGATTATCCGTTCTTTATTCCACTGCCTCATCTGGGAGAACAGCACCACTCTCTCTTTGAAATTCTCTCTCCAGCAAAGCACATCTGTGGGTTAAACTAGACAACCAGCAGCAAACGCAGATCTGGGAACCTGTCCCTCCAGTTTTCAGCAGGAACAACAGATTTTTGAGTTTGCATGCATGTGTTAAACCACAGGAGAGAAGTAGCAAGTGGGGTGCATCTCACTCTTCTTGTCTGCCACTTTTCTCTGCAGCTCTCTCCCCACCAGCTGCTTTACATAGCTGGGATTCATGCTTGCTGCTTCAAATTGGGGGGAAATGGTTGAGGAAGAGGAAACTGGATGGAAGACACCAGAAGAGGGAAAGGTTTTGCACCCTGATTTCTCCCCCTTAATACTTTTTTTGTAATTTTTGAGTATTTAAAGATGTTCCAAAATTCCAAAAAGCTTTTGACAAAGCCCCCCCATCAAAGGGTCCTGAATAATCTCAGCAGTCATGGGATAAGAACAGGTCCTTCTCGGATCGGCAACTGGTTAAAAACAGGAAGCAGAGAATAGAGCCACTTCTCTTTTCCTAAGTCACTACAAAATTATTAATGAAAAGGGACAGGCTCTTCTCAGAATGTAAGAGCTGGCTGGCAGCTAGGATCCTCTAAAGTTTGCATTCGTTGAAATTTGATGCTCTATTTAAGTATCTTGTAGTCTGGAGCTTCCATCCAATGCCCCAAGAGGTTGCTAACTACCTCTTTTTCTTGAATGCTTCTGTACTAAATAAACAATCTCTTTGAAGAAACCTGGTCTTGACTCCATTACTCTCTTTGGAGCACTCTTATTCTGACATGCCTTTAACCACAACCACCTTTCCTACTACCTTACAGGTTTACATCTAATTTGAGGTAATTCCCCAACCAGATCCCAAAGCACAGACACAGGGCATGATAGCAACCACATGCCTGAGCACACATGGTATCAGCTGACAATCTCATTGAAAGAGGAGTTACCCTGAGATTGGGCATTCTTCCCTGCACTTCCCATCTATCAGTTTGTCTCCAACTGTGGCATTTCTGCTGTACTAGAAGAACTGGAATGTAGTTGTGCTGCTAATGGGTGAGGTCCAGACACTGACTATTGCATTCTCACCCTGCTCAATAGAGAGAATAACGACTTTATGTGCAAACTTACAAGTGGTGCGAAAATTGGTAGTTGCTGAACGTCTGAGGACGTGCTTGCACCAGAGTAAGACCCACCCTTCCAGCCCCCGCCCTCTCTCCTGAGTTAAAAACCCCACTCAGAGAGGCTTGTAAAAGAAAATGGTTAGGGAAGAGGCTTGTAAAAGAAAAGAACAAAAAGAAAAACAGTTTTCAAATGCTACAGACTGCTTTCGTCTGAGGCTTTCACAGCTTTTAGTTACAGGTACAAAATACTCAGTAAGTTACAAGAATACTTCAAAAAGCACCCCGAATGATGTTGGGGTAGCACAAGTTAAAAATCATAGTTATCAAGTTGCAAGGAACAGGCATGTAGGAAAATACAATAGCACCTTTAAAAGCTTACAGAGTCTTTTTGCAATGCCCTGGCTGGATGGGCGGAGGCTAGGGTTTCTTAATTTAGTTACATAACAGGTAAACAATCATACAACAGTTTCAGGGATACAAAGCACACACCAAAGAAACAGAAAGTCTAATGCAAAATTTGACTAAATAAACTTTCCCTAGACTAAACTTCCTCCAGCTCCTCCTGCTGACAGGCATGAAGCTGGCAACCACAGCCAATCGGACACAGAGCAGTGGAGCTGTGCTGAGCTTTCTCTACTTTGCAGCGCTGGTTCCCACAGCAGTTGCAAAGGGGGCTTACAGACTTTTGTTGTAGCTGTTGTCTCCCAAGGAGAGTTGTTCTGCTTTGGCTTGTGGGTGAGCCAATTGTTTAACCCGCCAATCGCAGGTGAGCCAATCATTTGAGAGAGGCTTATGATAATGCCGACATGGGTCCCATCTTTTTTCCTCCCTTCCTTTCAAGGTGCCACGTGGGTGGGTGGGGCAGGGTAGCCACCCCTTTGCCTCAGAGCCAGCGCACGTCTCCCCTCAGTCAACAGAGGGGAGAGAAGCACGTCCACTTGCCACCTGAGGGTGAGGGAAGTCAGGGTAGCCACCCCTTCCCCTCAGAGCCATTGCATGAAGAAGCAGCACACAAGGCAGAAGGAGGTTGAGAGAAGGCGATGAAACTAGACAAGGTTGTCCGCTTTCCCCATTACTTTTTATATTAGTTCTGGAAGTGCTTTGTAGAAACATTAGAGAAGATGACCAAATACAAGGACTGAAAGTAGGGAAACAGGAGTACAAACTCAGAGCTTTTGCGGATGATGTGGTGTTTTTTCCAGAAAATCCATTAGGAAAGGTTAGAAGGCTCTTGGAAAAAATAGAACAATTTGGCCAATTGGCCGGGTTTTATATTAATAAGAGTAAAACGAAGGTGTTGACAAAAAATATGGACCAGAAATCAAATAAAAGACTTTATGAGATAAGTGAATTGAAATTGGAAAAGAAAGTCAAATATTTGGGCGTCTGATTGACAAATAAAAACTCTTCATTGTTTTTCAAATAATTATATTAAAATATGGAATACAGTAAGAATTGATTTGCAAAGATGGACTAGAATGAACTTCTTTAATGGGAAGAATTTCAGTTGTGAAGAAGAATGTCTTGCCTAAAATGCTATTTCTTTTTCAGACCATTCCTATAATTAGTATGCTAACCTCTTTCAAGCAATGGCAAAAAGATATAACTAAATTTGTTTGGCAAGGGAAAAGACCAAGAATTAAATTAAAAAATTTAACATATTTAACAAAAAAACCATATTTAACAAAAAAAACATAACAAATGCTAAAGAAAGAGGTGGCCTTACCCTGCCTGATTTAAGGCTGTATTTTGATGCTGTCTGTTTAACATGGTTAAAGAAATAGATAACATTAAGAAATCCCAGAATACTTGATTTGGAAGGATTCAATAGAAAGTTTGGCTGGCACTCATATTTGTGGTATGATAAATGCAAAGTGCATAAAGACTTTCTTAAACACTATGTAAGAAGGAGTCTGAAGGGAGTATGGGCAAAATATAAAAAATGGTTGGAGTGTGAAACTCCACTATGGGTATCCCCAATTGAGGCTCTGGCACGTAAAGAGACAAATATGCAATCTGAATGGGGTACTTATAGGGATTTGTTATGTTTTCAAGAGAAGGGCTGTAAATTAAAAAAATTAAATGAAGTACAAAATTTGGTTAGTAATTGGTTTCAGTCGTATCATCAGCTAAATTAAATTTATAAAAAGGATCTTAAGGTTGGGTTTGTGGATCAAATGAGATTTGAGAAGGAGCTGTGTGAAAATGATGAAAAATTAGTTTCTAAGATGTATAAGTTGTTGCTTTTGGAGGAGACAAGAGCTGAAGTGGTTAAAATGACTATGATAAAATGGGCTCAAGATGTGGGTCATAATATAGATATGGCTGCTTGGGAAAAATTATGGAAAACTGATTTAAAGTTTACTGCATGTTATACTTTAAAAGAAAATTATTATAAGATGATGTATAGGTGGTATCTGACACCGAAAAAATTAGCTTAAATGTATAAAAATGTTTCAAACCAATGTTGGAAATGTGGACAATGTGAAGGAACTTTTTTCCATATGTAGTGGTCATGAGGGAAGGCAAAGGCTTTTCGGGATATGATATACAATGAGTTGAAGAAAACTTTTAAAATGACATTTCTTAAGAGGCCAGAATCCTTCCTGTTGGGAATAACTGAAAGAGTGTTCTCCAGAAGAAATTTAACATTTTTTATGTATACAACCACGGCGCCTAGGATAGTATACGTGCAGAAATGGAAAGACACTAACATGCCCTCAAAAGAAGACTGGTTGATAAAATTTTTGGAATATGCTAAGATGGCAAAGCTTACAGAACTTATAAGAGACAAAAATTTGGAATGTTTTAAAGAAGATTGGGAACCATTTTTGCTTTACTTAAAGAACTATTTTTCTAATATGGACTTTTCAGTAGGGTTTGAAATATAGTAATAACAGTAGGTTAGGTTGGGTAAAATTGAGTAGTAGTGTGGAGTATGTATGTTTTGAATTATTATAGCAATGGTTTATATGTATAGTTATCAAAAACTGCACAGATAGGCAAGCAGGAAGTCAATATTTACTTATGTGTAGAAATGAATGTAATTTGAATGTAAAGCTATTGTAAAAGCCAATAAAAATTTAAAATGCAAAAAGAGAGAAGGCGATGAGACAGAAGGGCTCTCCTTGGTGCATTGGTTGCAGCTGTGGTGGGGGAAGTTTTCATTGGTTTTGGCTGTGTTATGGCTGTGGCGGTTGCGGGGCTTGCCACGTACCACCTAAGGCTTTTATATAGATAGATAGATTGAAAAATGTATATAGTATTATTGCAGTACCATGGTGGTATCAGACTTTATCACTAGTTAATAGAAAATAGTGGTTGACTCCCAAGACCAACCAGAATGTGTGGGCCCCTGATTTTAAGCTTGCTTTAAAGCATAACACAACATTATTTATAATCTCAGCACATATGGCTAGAATTCTTAGCAGTGCTGATACAACAGTAATATCACAAGCCATTTATACTACCTCTTCCTCCCCACTGGAACCCTGCCCCGCACGCCACCCCAGAAGGCGTTCTTGGGGATACGAGTACCATTGGCAATAGCATGGGAAGAGGTGCTGTAGATATTCCCATATTCTTCTACGAGCAGAGCTCTACGCATTGAAGGTGTCACCACCCAGTTTCCAATGATTCCCCAATCTCTTCCAATGATTCCCCGCACCACATACCACTGTTGGAGAGTCTCATAAACTCTCAATAATGGCTTTTCAGGGGACTCAAGGCCTTGCGCCACTGTGAATTTGGGTGGATCCAACCTTACCACACTCTGAATAGAGCTCCTTCTATTAATGGAAGGGGTCCTGCTATGACTGGAAACTTTGTTGGGAGGAGCTTTGTTCATGGAGCAGTATGTTAGGATCCAACCCAATGTAAATATCCAAAACATGAGAGATTCTAAAGGCAAGCAAGGGAATTGCAGTTACTTCTCATTGATTTTAATGGAATTTCATTACAAGTTAATGCATTTGGGACTGGAGAGTAAGGGTTATTTTGGCAAAATGATTAAAGCTCACTTAATATGAACAGCTGGCATTTATCATATTACCACAACTGAAATTGCAACAAGTAGTTAAGCAGGTCATACCATGCTCCCTTCGTTATTGCCAACCATAGTGTTGTAACTTCCAGTTAATCTTCTCAGTTCTGTTACTTCAAATGTTACATCTAAACCATTTGGAAGAGCATCATCTCCTAAATACATACATATACTAGTGAAGAACACAGTATTCACTTAAAAAAAAATTCTACAGTATAAAATTTCTAGTGGTTAAACAACAATATTCCCTAAACAGTTTTCCCCCTCCCACCCCTACCCCCCAAAACACACTGCACCTGAATTAAGTGCTCATAAATGAGTGTACCATTCAGAAATACCCTTTCACATTAGACACTGAACACAGAAATACACTTTCACTGAAGACAGACACTGATTCATCTCAAACACGTGAGTCCTTGTATTATAGACTGATTTGTACAAACTATGCAATCTACCAGTGAAAGTGGAAATTTAAGCCCTGACACCACAGATTAGGAAAGGAGCAGAGGAGAGACAATAATGTGCCCTACCATGCCTCTTCCCATCCTCTTAGATTTTTGCCTTCCAATACTGAAGGCACTCTTCTTCCCTCAGAGCTCCAATAGATTTCTAAGGGAAGTTTTTAAGATGGTAATCAGCAAGACTTGAGCTGCCTCTTATCCAGTACCGAGATCACTTATCTGGGGTGAGGGACAGACTCTATTTACTTTCTTCCATGAAAGTTAGTGGCTTCTTGTCATCTCTGTGAGTGAAACCAGAGGGGGTGCAGTCAGTGATTTAGCTGAGGTAGGGATACCCTGCACCTAGCCTCTGACATTGGAGTCAGCAGTGCCTCAGTGTCACAGGACCTCCAATGACTGTTGCTGGTGTCTGTCTTATGTTTCCTTTTAGATTGTGAGCCCTTTGGGGACAGGGGTCCATCCTATTTATTTGTGGTTTCTCCGCCCTGAACCATTTTTGGAAGGGCAGTATAGAAATCGAATGAATGAATGAATGAACGAACATCAATAACATTTCTTATTATGTTTTCTTCATAGAAATCAGCAAAACATGTTCACTTCTATGAGAAAAAGTAAATACAGCCTGTCACAGTGGTGGATACCCCCTATTTAAAAATCTTCATAATGAAAAAAGTTGCCATTTGCTTTCTGCTCAACTATTCTATACTAGCACACAGAACAATCTATTGGGAAGGACATGGATATAGAACAATCTGTCCAATCACAGAGTATTTTGAAAAACAAGACATATTCAGCAACTGCAAATCTAAATGAAATCACAAGGAAAAACAAGTATTACTGATTACCTTGACATGTATCAATTAGAACTTCCACCTGTCTAAAAATTCCAAGACGGAGGAGCTTTTCACGAGCTTCATGAGACTTCCTCATGACCTTCAAAATATATAATGAATGTCTTAAGATTACAAATGACAAAAAAAGTTCAAGCTTCTTTGGACAATCTCTTTCATCCAAACCTTCAGCACACTGACATACCACTGGCTGAAACTCCCCTCCATGAGCAGAAAGAGAGTTTCACTCATGCAAGGGGTCCTTCCACATGTGGAATTGCTGCTGCTCCAAAGGTCTGGATGCTACCCATTATATACTGAATTTTCCAAACATTTTATTAACAGCACATGGTTTTATCAATAGAATCTCTCCGAATGTCATTCCTTTCTCAGAGGTTATTCTTCTTAATCTGACCTGAGAGTTATACAGGGACACTAGTTATCATGACTACGCGTAAGTAAAATTAATGAGACAAGTTAGTAATGGCAGACTTAAGACCCATTGATTTCAATTGGATTTAATAATATCTAACTTAGTCTAGATGTGCTGGCAATTCACCAATCTAGTCCCATGTTCAGATGTAAAAATCTCTGGAAATTCTGAAGGCGTGGGAGAAAACAACGGTACATTTGCATTAGTTACTTTATCATAAAAACTATTAAAGGATTAAGAACGTTTTGTCTAATTATATAAAAGCACATAAAATGAATGCAGTTTTGATTGAAGTCATCACTGCAAATACTGGGCATCAAAGAGCAGTAACAGTCTCGTTCACATGTTAGACCAGTTTAGCAATCAAATCCAACATGAACAAGTAACCATGTTCAGTTTAGCTATGATACGAACCAAAATGTATGGGGCTTATGTCTATAAACAGCTTAATACCATAATCCTAAACACATACACTTGAATATCTGCTGATATCTGCTAAATAACCTAAATTTCTGCTAAACACCTGTGATGGCACAGGATCATGTTTTGCACTATTGTTCTGGTACAGGATCTGGGTAATCCCATCCCTAGATTTCTATATTAAATGGAAATGCTAGCACATTTTAATGCTGTAATATTTTCAAGTGTTTCTGAAAGCATGCTTACTTTATTTTCCTACTTACATCAATAAGGTTTTTAGCTTTGAAAACATCACAGATTTCATACATGATAATGTCATCTTTAGTCCTTCCAAGTCCATCAAAGTGCACATGTTGAACCACAACCTAAAGATAAAAATGACTATTATCAAAATACTAAATCTGGGAGATTTAACACATGTAACCACAAACAAAATTTCTACTAGACTGTACATTCAATTCCTGTTCTGTCAGGAATTCATTCCCCTTTCCAGATGTCCTGCCCACCAGTCATCCCATTTTGAGTGTCCAGAGTTGGAGTTGCTTGTGGGACAGAAGCGGGATTCCATCAGTCTGGGTAGGTAGGTATCCCACTGCTCAAGGACCCCTCTGAAAGGAATGGGAACCTTTCAGAATGATTCTCACAAGCTTATAGATCTGGATGAATTCCTGATGACTCTGAGGGATTTTCCTACCAAGGCCGCTACCAACAACTTGGTCACTCTCTGGAATGGGAAGATGACCAGTTGATATGGTTGCTCCAAGATGCTTTCTTCTAACTCCAGGCCACAACTTGGTTTTGCCAAAGAGCCCAAGGCAATGAAGTATGCCAGTAGACACCTGGAGTACAAATGGCAAAAAGGTTATAGTGAACACAATCGAGCTCAGACTAGGGCCCATTGTAGAACCTACTCTATGGCAGCGAAAAAGTATTATTTTTCTGCTACTATTGCATCCACACAGTGTCGGCTACTGAAGCTTTTCCAGAGAACCTGCGGGAGTTTAAATGTAGGTCCTGATAACCAACTGATGGACCTCTCAAAATTCAAACAATGATTTGAAAGCAATGTTTCATATAAATAAAGGTATTTAAATTAGAAAATTTCAGAGATTCTCACATCTTTATTTTCCAGAATTTCCTGTTTAGCTTCTGGTTCAACTTCTACTAGTTCAGCTTCTTCTCCTATGGCACCAAAATCAGGTCCACTCATTGGAAGAGGCTCCAGACTCTGAATAAAATACAGATTCACCAATTATATTGACTGAATAAGTCATGTCAAAACGCTTCTTGAGTATTTTCATCCTCAAACATCTGCCTTTATTTGTAGCCATTCTGACTACCTTATTATGAAAGAACAGTTTTAAAATGATGTGCAGCATTTGAAGCCAGTGTTCCCTCTAAGGTGTGCACAGGTGCACACGCTCACAAGTTTTTTCATGTCCACTCAGTTAATTTTAGATCCCACTCAGGTTGAATCAGGAAGGCCCCACTTCTTGACGCACATCTCCAAATGCATGTGTGCACACACTGCCTTGATACTGCCACCCAGAACAAAACTCATTCCACACAGAGATGAAAAAAAATTAGAGGAACCACTGTTAGAAGCCACGCTAGTATAACTAAGGTATGCATGGTTTCCCACGCATTTTCCACTGACAACACCAGTGTTCTTCACTGCAAGACCCAGGAGCTGGTAGTGGCTTCCATCAACCCTGTGGCTCCCTAACTGATTGTTCAGGCCTTCATTATTAGGCCTTTGCAAGGCTTTGGCCAAAACCAAATATGCCACACTGCCCCTCCTGGCAAAGTACAGAGGTACAGAGGTGACTGTTTGCACCACAGTGCTGAACTTTTCTTAGTGTTGGTGGTGGGGAGCCCATAAAGCAATGGAGTCTTGTCAAGCCCCATTAAGCAGCCTCCTCAAACCCCAATATCATCTTGAAAGATGTACATGGAGCTCTATGGCTAGGGCTCAACAGGGCTCCATTTCTCTTAAAAGTCCCCCAGCACTGGGAAAAGCACAGCAATGCACAGAGCTCCATACAGTGGGAAATGACTTTTGCATTTAAGGGTGTGGTGGGTTTATATAATAGTATAAGAGGTTCTGACTTTTTTTTTTTTTTTTTTTAGTGAAGATCACTGGTCCACAGTATGGTATAGCCCATCAGCTTAGGTAGCACTAGGTTTTTTTCAGCATGCTTCTTTATTTACAATGTACTGTGATGTTACAAATGGCTGGGAAACGGATCATTTTGTTTAAAACGGACTGCTTGCAGAGACGAAAGTTTGGGCGGTATGTAAATGTGATGAATAAATAAATAAATAAATGAAATATGCTCAAGGCCACTATTCTTACATCTTTTTAAAAAGGCTTTCTCCGGTTAGGAGTAGCTCTGCACATGCCCAAAAGCACTGGCACCCAAGGTTATTTTTAAGGCGGCAGACTCAAAACACAGAAAGAGCAGACTGAGTCTGTATTTCCCGAGGAAGAAAACTGACAGTGACTGGGAAAAATTCAGCGGAGAGGCTCATTTGACCCTTCCTCCTTCCCCTAAAACCCAAGGTCGCAGCTCCCACCTCCATCTCCCCACGCCTCAGACCAGCCAAGCTAATGGCGGCCGAGTCCTTACCCGAGCGTGCACCGTCCCCATAGCCCCACAGGACTGCAAAACGAGATGGAAGAGCGGAAAGAGGCTGAGTCGCTGCTCACTGGCCCCGATGCACGCGCACAAGAAGTGCCTCAGACCCAGGAGCGACACCCGGCAGCCATGACAAGACCAACCTTTCCACTCCCGGCCCGGGCATCTCCGATTGGTCGGACGAGGGTGGGGGCTCACAACCAAGCTCGGAAGGAAAAAGCGCCTCCGCAGGCAAGACGGATACACAAGAGATAGAAAAGACTTCGGCGACTCACAGTTCTCGGGAAATATTGAGGTGGCGATAGATATAAAGCACGGCTACCCTGTTCTCAGTCATTCTCATCTCAATCCCTTATATCTGTTGAACTGGAAGTTAGAGTCGGAAACCTTGGTATGTAGGCAAGAGGTGCCCTTAATGCCGCCAGATAATTTGACTCTAGACTTTTTCTATTTCTATGAGGAAGACAGAGCGGCGAGCGCAACGCCTCTCTTCCTTGTGATTGGACGGCAATGTGCAGAGACTCGCGATAATCTCTAGGATTAAGTAGCAGTGGGGTTTTCAAATTTCAACTTCCATTTAGACCAAAGAAAAGAAAATACCAGAGAGCTGATCTGTAGTACTATTATAGATATTTCGTGGTTGAAACTAAAGAAGTCTTTCCAAATGTCTATCCGGGCGGAAGTGAGAATTGCCAATAGACAATCAAGGATTTGGTGTAGCTGTAAGTAAGCAGCAGTGAACTCTTTCCCCGGCCCCCCAAAACAAAAACAAAAAACACACACATTAAAAATAAAAAATAAAAAAAAATCCCGGCATCAGTACAGAGAGGAGACTCTGCTTTTTCTATCTCGCGTCTTTTTTCGTGTGAAATATTTGACTTTGTTCACATCCATACAAAATCATAGTGGTTTTCCTGTATACTGTCGATCTGGTCCAATTATGTATTCAGATACTAATGATCAAGGTTCATGGCTGGTTTTTTGTGCTGGCTTGGCGTGGTCTTCAAAATCGACACTTTTTACAGCAAGTTCAGATATACTCTCATAAAAAGCATATTGGGAACTGTAGTTTTGGAAGGGGTGCTGAAAATTCTCTGGGAACCTATCCATTTCTAGTGTCTCGTTTTGGTAGTGCTTTCTTTCATACCAGCAGTGGCAGCACTAGGAAAAAGATGGGGCGGGGGGTAATGAAGGAGCAACGTGCATTTGTGGGGGGGGGGGCGAACTGTGTCTACGTTAGATTCCGAAACGGGAATGGGCGGCGAACTTGCCCACCTCTGCCAGGACTTTGTTTTATAGACCTGGATTTATTAGACTGAGCTGGTTGGGGGCCTGAGCGGGATATTGACCTTTACTGCAATGTGAGGTGTTCGGTATTGGGGACCAGGAGTTAAAACTAGTCTCAGTCCCACCAATAATTTGCAGGATTAACAGTGAACAAGATTGCAGGCCTGTCATAAACTGGTCTCTCAGTCTCAACCTGCTCTCGAACCTGGAATAAGGATCTAGTAACACTGGACTACATCTGTCGCAAATCTTTAGTTCAGGACAGTACCCCATTGAGATTGTGTGTGCATGTGCGCTAACTTAAATGTTATAGTTATGAGACAGGTTACTGCAGTCACTGGCTTCCACTCAGGCTATTGTTCATGAGTGCACCCTCTGAAATAAACTTTTTGAAGTTACTCCTATTTGAAGTAAATGTGTCCCATTAATTTCAATAAGAATGCATATGAACAATGTGGGGAGATAGGAGGACTTTGAATACCCCTTGGGAGCCCTTCAAATACCACTAGGGGTACTAGTACCCACTTTTGGGAACCTCTTCTCTAGTAAGAGCATACCCAAATTAAATCTCTAAATTTCTCTGTCCTTTGAACTAAAATATTTCATTGACTTGTTAAAAAATGCAAATGGATGGGACGAATCTAAGACTGCGCATCATGGCTTGCATGCTGTGCAGCAAGCTGTGCACCCAAGCAGGATGCAGGCTTACTGCTTGTGTGCGACTTACCAGTCTGTTGCCCCTACTAGCACATGTGGGGGATGCTGTGTGAATGACATAGTGTGTCAGAGTAGCAGCACATGATTCCCATTGGGAATGCAGAGTCAGGCACAGCTGCTCTGATACACTGTGTTGTTCGCACGGAGGCTTTCCATTTCTGCTCTAGCAGAGGTGATGAACTGATGAGTCCCGCACAAGCAGTGAGCCTGTATCCTGCTAAGGTGTGTGACTCACTACACAATATGTCAACCGCTATTTTGAAGACAATTTACAATAAGGAACTCATTGAACCTTTTCCAAATGTTAGTATAGCTTTCTGCCTTTATCTAACTCTGCCCATTTCAAATTGTGAAGCAGAAAGAGCTTTCACCAAACTATCCCTGATTAAAAATAAATTAGTTTAAAAGCCTGTTGAGACCAGGTCTAAGGCTCCACAAAGCTAGGAAATTGGAACCTAAAGCTGATGCCTTAAAAGACATACCACATGATCAGTAGTGATGCTGTGCAGTATCACCAATTGTGCTCGCTTACAATTTGCCCTTCATGCATCCATATTTTTTCCTTGGTCTTTAGGCCCAAATAAAATTGAGGAGGATGGAGTACCTGGCACCAGTTTCCATGTGGGTGCATCAAAGACAAGTGGTAAGCGAGCACAATTTGTGACACTGCACAATATATATTTCTAAAACAGTTGTTGGATATTCTGCATTATAGTAGAGACTAGTGTGGTGTAGTGGTTAGAGTGTTGGACTAAAACTGGAAAGACCCAACTGCAGATCTCTAATCAGCCATGAAACTCACTGGATGACTCTGGGTCAGTCACTTCTAATTTACCACACGATTGTTGTGAGGATAAACATAACCATGTACACTGCTCTGGGTTCCTTGGAGGAAAAGTAGGATATAAAGATAAAAATAAAATATACTACAGTATGTAAAACAAGATACAACAGTATCTTGGAAGGTGCACACGGAACGCTGGGAAGTGTTAGCCATAGATCTCTGTTGGGAAAGTGCTGGGGAGGACTACACTTCCCAGCACTCTGTGGCTGCCTTTCCCGATGGTGCTGTGACTTGATATGGCTTTGTTGATCTTACAACCCCTCTTTCCCTTATTCCTTGGAAAAGTACCACACTACATGTAGGTGGGAAATCGCTCTCACATTTAAGATTTTTTTTGCCAAACTGACCCCCACTAGAAAATAGTGAAGATCACTGACCTATGGAATTTTCCCACTGTGAAAACATGGGCCACCCCCCTGCCCTGCCCTGCCCTGCTCTGCCCTGCCCCGCCTCAAGGTGATAGGAGAGAGAAATTAGCCAGTTGGGAACTATGGGATAAGTTGAGCTGTCAGCATTCTGACAAAGGAGAATGGACAGCAGGACACTATCAACTGAGAGGAGTATGAAGTAATTCTGAAAAGGTGTGAAAGTGTCACTCTGCCTAACAGATAAGAGAAGATGTGGGGGGGAAGAAAAAGAAGCTGCAGTCCTGGGCAGGTTACTCAGAAGTAAGCCCCCCCCACTGTTCCAGCTACCCACCTGGCTTTCCCCAAATGTCCATTCCATGTCTTCCCTCAGAGTTCATATTCCATAACTAATGGAATAGGCATTGCATTTGCAGTAGAATCCACTACCTGCTCCCTCACCTGCCAATATCAGTGTACTTGCAAATGTGTCAGCATTCTGGCTTCATTGTCAAACCAGCCCCCCCCCCCCCCACTATAACTTTGCCAGCACTTGCTAGCCATAGAGAGACTGTTCTCACGTGCAATGGGAACCAGGCTAGGGGAATCCAGCCCGGTTCGTGCTGCATGGTTCCCGGCGGCGGCACAGCAGCAACCCCGGAGCCCGCTGCTTAACCCAGGTTTTGGGCACAGGAGCACCCAAAAAGTGGGTTAACTGCTTGTGTGTCACAGCTCCATGCTGCAGTGACTCACAACTAACCCCCCCCCAACCAAGGGGCTACAACAAGCCTCCCAGTGTCAGGGTGGGGGGACTCCGCAGAATGCCCCACACACTAGCACAGGTCATTCTGAAACTTCCAGGAGTCAGTAGGCCCCAAGCCACGCTGCCCCAAGCTGGTCAAGCCTGCTCTCCCCACAAACCCCATTCAGGCTCTGCACACTGCTTGTGTGGAGAGCCTTATAGGCTTTAGTGGGGCAGGAAAAACTTAACAAAATTTGAACCACTGTTCCAAACTTCAGCAAACCAGCAAAGGATTGCCTTTCTAGACAAGCATTAACAGATTACACCAGTCAATGTCATCAAAATTTAAAAGATGTGAGATGTCTGGATAAGATTTGGGCAAAAAAGGGGCAAAGTGTCAATTTTCAGCATATTTTGTTGTAGCTGCAGCAACTTTTATCAGATCACTTTGAAATTAGGCATATTTATAGACCTCATCAAGTAGATCAAGCATGCCAAGTTTCAAATTATTATCTCAACAGTTGTGATATTTATAAGCAGTAGAATTTTGATTTTTATAATGTCCGAACTTAGCCTACTTTCCTCAAGGCAAGTAAGCTTATGAGATCACTGTGTGTGTGTCCGTGTCCCTATCAACTTTGCAATGCCTGGACCAATATGAACCAAATTGGGTACAATTGTAGGGACACCTCAAAGGTGTAGTTTGTGATAATGTCATCCACCCCATTCAATATGGTGGATGTGTGAACTTGAGGCGTAAGTAACTTACGGACTGCTTAACCGATTTGTACCAAATTTGGTGCTGCTGTAGTGAGTGACACAAAGGGACACCTCAATTGTGTAGTTTGTGATTATGTTACCCACCCTGATTCAAGATGGTGGATGTGTGAACATTTGAGGCAGAAGTAGACTAACATGTGAACTGCCTAACCAATTTGGAGCCAATTTAGTCCAGCTGTAGGGACAGTGAAAGGAAAGTAGGCAGATTAGTTCTTACCAGAACTACTTGTTTTGCTATTGACCTTAACTAAAGTGGCATGCTCCTTTAATTATGGTCAATATTGCAGTCACGACTTTCGTTATTATCTTTTCTCTGTACAGAATGAGATCATCACTTTCCTGTTCTTCTCTGGGGCACTGCAGTTTATTCTGCTGGGCTTTCTCTGACTCCTTCTTTGCTGCCAACTAACTAGCCCCAAAATTATTAAGGTGAGAAACTACATGGCAGGGGTGGGGTATTCATCCAACTTTGCTATGATGGAGGAGGTTGCAGCGATGATTTAGGTGGGATACTAGGGCAGAGGAATAGTGAGTCTCTAGAGACTCTTGTCTGTAGTGATCCTGGGAGTGGGGTTTTTGGAGTGAGGCAGGGAGCAGAAAGCAAGCAAGAGACAGCATCTGTACAAGGGAGAGTTTGTTTAGTTACACCGAAAGACTGTGTTTCCTGTGTTGCTCCAAGCTCCCAAAGGAGAAATGGCCTGAGCTGGGAGGGCCAAGAAGATGAAGGTAGGAGCAGAGCAGAAGGGGGTTGATGTATGCTAAATAAAAGTGCCTTTTATTCTTGGTGGTGGGGATACCCTAATCTTATGTTACTTCAATTATGTTACTACTATCAGGCAAATCTGAGGCATCACTTAAATTAAGGTAGAGACAGAAGCACCCCTACCACCCTGCCAAGAAAGATTCCATCTGCCTTGGAATCTCTGCTTTTTAATCCTGGTTGAATGGAGAGAGGGCATTCTGCAGCTGTTAATGCAAGAAACACACTCTCAAGTTAATGGTGGTGGAAAGAAAAAGGCACTCTGCACATGTGTTGGCACCACTGTTAGATACTGTATTCTTAGGCTCTGCCAGACAGCAGATTCTGGGGCAGTTCTTTTCCTTATGTCACTTCACTTGTGGCTCAAAAGAGATATCAGACAGTATTTAATAAGATACTAGCTTAACTCGTGCAGAGCATCTGCGTGCTAGTACTTGATTGCTCCCCTCACCCCCTGCCACAGCCCCCCTCACCTCAGAGATCTCTCCACCCTCACTTGAGCTGCACTCCTGCTCCTCCCTCTCCATCTGGTTGCTTCCATCCCCCTCACTCCCCTTGGTCACTCCTCCATCCCTTTACTCCATTCCTCTCACCCCTCTTGGCTGTGGCTGCAGCGTTGCTGGTGCCTACTGGCCAAGCTGCTGCCCCCTATCCCCAGAGACCTCCCCACCCTTACCTGAGCCCCACTCCTCTCCACAGGAGCAGCAGCAGTTGACCGGCCCTTCCTCGCTGCTGCCATTGCAATGGCTGCTCATTCCCCTCAGGCCGCTGACAGGCCCCATCCCTTATCTGCCTGCCTCCCTCCGCCAATGGCCTTGGCAGCCCCAAACAACAGCAGCAGTAGTTGACTGGGCACTTCCTTGCTGCCAATAGGCACCGCCATGGCCGCTCATTCCCCTCAGGCCACTGACAGGCTTGGGCCTGTCCCTTGCCCTTCCTTCTTCTCCTTCCCCCCCTCCTCCACTCACTGTTCCCCTGTCTTTCTTCCCCTCTCTTCTTTCTTTCAGACTTTCTTTCTTTCTCTCCCCCTTCCTGAGTTAACAGATTTTGTTCCCTCATCTATTTCACACAATGACAACCTCCTTCTCCTGAAGGGGCTCTTCCCTCCCCCCACAACCCCTCTTTTCACAGACCCCTGCCATCCATCTTCCTCCCTGTCTGCATATGGAATCCCCACTGCCCAATCACCACGGTGCCACAGGCTCCTTCTCTTTGTCTGCATATAGAATCTCCTCTGCCCAATCACCATGGTGCTTCTGCTCGCAAACTCTCACGAAAGCTGCCACACACGAGATTAGCCACGGGTACGCCTTAGAAAATTAGATAGATAGATAGATAGATAGAGTATAAACATAATTTTTTAAAAAAGATATCCTGCAGCCCTCTTTAGCAACTGTGTTGGTTGGCATCGCTCATAGTATGAATGAGAGAAGATTCTGGTGCTACATCTGCTACAATAAAGCAATGCAGAACAAATTATAAGTGATGTATAGTTCCACTGTGCAGAAACACTAGTGCTCCTGGAAAGGTATTCATACATGTCCCAAAGGACAGAAAGTTTCTGCACAATGGAACTATACACCACTTAATTCATATTCAAATGTAATTCAGATTTTGGTTATACTGCCTATTAAATCTAGTACAGGTTATTTGATGACTACACCTAGAAAGGTGAAATTCTGGAGAAGCACTGTGCCTTATAGAGATGCATCAGAAAGAAATTCATCATGGGTATCTCTAGGAAGCGACTGGAGAAGGTGCACTTGTTGAATTTCTACATGGATGCATCCCATCTCAGCCCAATATCCAGCTGAAAGATCAAGGCAAAGCATGGCTGCATGGAGCCTCATTTGTAAAGCCAGCATAATATAGGAGACTCTACAGCTTATATGGCACAGAAGTTAAGATGGGCACCTTAGATTGGAATTTTCGTGCTTTTTAGAGCAAAAGTGAAAATGTGAAACCATCTTAAACCAAAGGTTTTTGGATGTTTGATATGAATAGGAGTGGACTGCAAATTTGCTGTTGTGTGCCGTTTTCAAAAGGCAAGACTACACTTGTGTCCTAAATGTATCAATTTCATTATTAAACGTCTAAGAAAAAGTGGTTCTGTTCAATTTAAGAACACAGAATTAGATAGCAGAATCCTACAGATACCTGAAGAAAACAAAATAGCAAGTGGATAAAGAAATACACTAACTAAATAAAAGTTCATGTGTTAATAGGAAAAAGTGAGTATTGGTGTCTGGAGCCACAGTATTTACAATGTATTGGTTCATTATCTTTACACAGAGGACACAACATTTGTGGCAATAGCTTTTTCTTTTTAAAGCAGTGACATGATGGCTGTTGGCAGTAAAATGGCAACAGCAAAACATTTGCAAGTTACACCATAAATAGAAAGTTTGCAATCATGATAATTTCTCATTATTTTCATGGTTCCATATATAACATTTGTAGGGATGTGCACTAAATTAACTTGAATCGATTCGAATTCTCCCAAAATAGAGTCAAATTCAGTCAAATCGGGCTGAATTCTATTAGACTTTGGGTGAATTTAAATTGATTCAAGCAAATTTCATGCACATCCCAAAAATGCACTGATCTTAAATCTTAAAGGTATGAAGCTCTCCTATCGCTGTTCTGGAGGGTTCAGGGCAGGTAGTAATTATAAAGCAACACTTGGTATTTAAAGAAGCATTGACAATTGAGCACAATCCACCCCACCCCCATCCAATACTTCAAACATGGATTTGTACATCAGTAAGATATGTAAACCCCCAATATTTCTGAAACACACTCCCTGGACTGCCATTTGTGAAAAATATTTAAAATAGGGCTACACAATTTTGGCCAGGTGGTGTTGGACCACAACTCCCATCATCCCTAACTGTTGGCTACTGTGGCTATGAATAATGGGAGTTGTAGTCGTGCAACAGCTGGAGGGCCAATCTAAAAACATTGATCTAAAACATTGTAAAACTTAATTCTACAGGAAATATGTTTTAAGTTTAAGGATTTCTATATGAAACTGAGAAAAGCATCCATTATGCCACTAAGTCATGAGTAACTTAGCCCGTCATTCTTTTGCTTCTTTAAAAACATTAGTTGTAACAGTATTTTAATATTTCATTTTAGAAATATAATCAGGTTTCAAAGGGCAAGTATGACCACAGACATCACACACAAAAATGAGTCAAAGACTGTAATTTGTGAATGAAATAGCACCATCAAGGTTATAAATACATCAGCTGTAGCAATATTAAACAACACTTTGGTGAATACTTTTAACAATATTTTAAGCAGTTCCATTCTTTTCTAAAAATATAGCACACACTTCTTGCTATGAGAAGAGACTAATCTGATTCCCCACTCCTGTAAAGAGTTTGAAGTCTGCCAACCTATAACAAAATAGGTCTTGGCTCTGAAAATAATTTGATTATTAAAATTATGCCAGCTGTAATTTTACCAGTGCTGCTGTGGGGAGTGTTTAACTGCCAATAGGACTGGTTTGACAGAACAATTTTCAAACTGTTCTATAGCCATTTCTGAAAGATTAAATCCTGCACTTCACTTTAGGTATGCTGGCCTTGGGCTGAAATAAACCAATACATACATACATACACTTCACTTTAGGTGATAAGGAGTGTCCATGCTTCATTTTCACTATCAGTATGATGTCTAGCACTTGGGAAAGAGTATTCATCTCACCACCCCAAAGTGTATTGCTAAAATTGAAGCCATCTGAAAAATAGTTTAGTCATGATATAACATAGATAACTTGCAAATAACTTAAGGCCTCAGCCTATAAAACTGAAACACATATTGGCACAATTTACCAGTGAAAACTGGGCTAAAAATGGGTTGTATTTAATAAGACTAAAGACAGAATAATAAAAGATTCCTTGAGGGTGGGGGGAATTACACACAGCTCATATATCAGATTTTTCTCTTTTCTCTTCATGCTCCCAGTGCTGCTTAGTTAAAAGAATTACTAGAAATGAACCAGCGGGGTGGAGCTACTGGTACCCCTTTGTAATACCCTTTTTACTGGTACCACAAATTGCAAGTCACATTAATTCTCCACTATTTACTACACATAGGGGAATTATTCTATACATGTCTTGATGACATTTGCAGTAGAGTTCATGTTCTGATCTATATTGGCTTCTCAAGGAGAAAAAGACCGGCAACTAGCTTCCTCCTATAAAATAGCTTAAGTATAGTTTTGTTTAATGGGACTGAATTTTGTTTAATGGGACTGAATTTAGCTCTTAAAGATATCTATCAGCAAATCTGAACTAGATCTGTGACATTCCTCCTTTAAACCCCCCCCCACCCACCCCCAAATGCATTAAAAACAAAACAAACATTTGAGATGATCATCTTGAAAAAGTAGGAAGCCTTACAATAGTGAGTGTAACTGAGATGACAACACTTCCCACTGGTATAATACATTTAGATATGGCAAGTAAGAGGCTCTCCTGACCCCAGCCAAAAAAAAATTCCTATATGCCACATCCCTTTTTAAATTACAAATTGTTTGATTTTATTCAAGTACTATCATCATTAAAAAAGATAAACAGGAAAAGACACCGTATTTTAAATAATTTTAAAAGCTACAATTTTGCTCCAGTATAAAACAACCCAAGCAAGTGAGAGAAAAGGATTTTGATAACTTTTCCTGGTGGAAATCTTGTTTGAGTAAACATCATTGCACTGGGGCCCTTTAACCCTTAATCCATGATTAGGAAGTTTCACCATAACATCTTATTTGCCATTGTCCTTTATTCATCTTTCAACCAAAGATTCCCCAAAGGCAATTTGTTGTCTATTGTAAACAAAAAGTCTTCTGAAAGACTGGTTGGCAGATGTTAGATGAAGTCATGCCCTTCAAGATTTCAATTTCTCTGTCAGATACAGCAGTTCTCAAGCCAGGTCTTCACAGGCAGTCTGGAAACTCTTCTCAGAGGAGGAGTCAAAGTCTACCTCTACCCCGGACTCTTCAGAGTTGATGAAAAAAGGGGAAGAGTCAAAGCTTTCATTTATACCAATTGCAACTTCCTTCCTAGCTAAGTCTTCACAGTATGGAAGATCCCAAAGCCATTCTTCAAGGTGTGTTGTAGAATGAGATATTGCGGGAGGGCAATAGGAAGAGTGAAGACTGGTGTTCGGTGGTGCAGACTGGCTTTTTCTAAGCGATTCACAACTTTCTTTGCTGTAATGAAAAAAAATCTTTAGAAATTTCTGAGTTTAGGTCATTTTTAAAATCCCCTCAAGACCTCTAGCTTTTAAAAAAGAACTATGGCAGCTCATGAGATTCATTCAAAGAAGCAAAACTGCAGGTAATAGCCATGGTGTTCCAATTAATTAGCTGGTCTTGTGGTAGCAAGCATGAATTGTCCCCTTTGCTAAGCAGGGTCTACCCTGGTTGCATTTGAATGGGAGAGTACATGTGTGAGCATTGTAAGATATTATCCATCCACTTAGGGGATGGGGCCCCTCTGGGAAGAGCATCTGCATGCTTGTTTGCAGAAGGTTCCAAGTTCCCTCTCTGGCATCTCCAAGATAGGGCTGAGGTTACTCCTGCCTGCAACTTTGGAAAAGCTACTGCCAGTCTGGGTAGGCAATACTGAGCTAAATGGACCAATGGTCTGACTTGGTATAAGGCAGGTTCCTATGTTTATTTATTTGATTTATATACTGCCCCTCCAAAAATGGCTCAGGGTGGTTACTATGTTGACTCGAAACCAGCCCCTGTCCACCATTCCTAGAAGTTTTTAGGGAGAACAGATGTGCATCAAACAATACTCAAGCCCTAAAGCCAAAATTGCAAAAGGCAGATTAATGAAAAATGGACAAGAAAGAGGAGATGGAAGAAGTAGAAGAAAATTTAATAGAAGGAGAACTGAATTATCAGAAGCAGGTGAAAAGTTAGAGTGGTTTAAAAAAAACCCAACAACCTTGAGATGCAAATTTATTCAGAGAATAAGAAAATGAGACTGGGTGACATACCATATAAAAATAATATAGATGTTACCAGAAGATATGAATGCATAGCCCATTAATAAACATCAAAGATCCAATATTCCTGTTTGTAGGGAAATGGTTTCCTATCCCAAAGGGGTTCATAAACTAAACTAAACACACACAAAGGAGAGACCAGCAACAGCCACTAGAAAGACACTATGTCGCATAGAATAGGGGCAGTTTCTCTCCCTCTGCTGAATATAAGAAAGCATTAAAATGTGCCTCTTTGTGTAGTTAATGGAGGTATATTATAAATCCTGAGCAACTCTTTCTGCTAGGCATGTATGGATACATACAGTGATCAGGGCATGTATGTCCTGCCACATTTCTTTCCCCCCCAAAAGGAAATGCATTGTGTGCTGGGAGGATATTTTACTTCAATAATGCTAGACAAAGCAGAAACACACAGCCAGGTATGCAGTGAAGAGAGCATGAAGAACCTCAAAATATTTCTCATGTTTTGCAGAGTTTACACACACACACACACACACACACACACACACACACACCCCTACCTGTAGTGGACTATTAATAGTTTTTAAAAAGGAGAAGATTTAGTGGATGACACTCAGGCCTGGGGTAGACGTGCTCAGTCTCTTAATCAGTTGGTTTCAAAGTCTGGCTATGGTCAATGTGCAGACATAACATGGCTAACTACAAAGAGGGAGAGGGAATTTGTATTTGTACTGGGGAGGGGGAAGAGAAGGGGGGAGTACATACACCCATAGCACATTCTCAGTCTGCAAACCATAACTGAGCAGTCAATAATGCTGTATTTTCACCAGGAAAACAAAGATACACAACATATACCTGGGAATACTGAGAAGCCTTTTCCTTGCTTTGGAATATACTGCATTCATAATCTGAAAGAGCTGTCCCTGCATCCATCGCACATCATCAGGGATATCGGGAAACCAGTCTACTAATCTACAGTGATGAAATAAAATGAACATTTCAAAAGAAACCCAGATTTGAGAACATGTCATTTAGGGGTAAGGAAGGAAATAAATTGTTCTACAAAAGCTACTTGACATCAGTTTGGATTCTTTCTCCCTTCAGTCATGTCCAGTTAGCTGTCGTGTTTAATTTGGTCTTTTTCTATAGCAGGCTTTGGAAATATTAGAAAAAAACAATCATTTGCTTTATAGGTGGCCCTTGTTACCTGTGGTTTCACATATCTGCGGTCATGGAGACCTGACCTCGTTATACGTGGTTTGAAAAATACTGGAAATTCGCCCATCTGCAGTTGTTGGGTGGCCAGAAACGACTTCCAGGGTCATTTCTGGCCATCATTTTGCTAAACCACAATTTTGTGGCTCTTTAAAGATAATAAATCCTCCTCCTCCTCCTGCTGTGATTTTTCATGGAAATTTGGTGAGATTTGGGGGCATTGCTGTACAGCTGGAGACCTGCAGAGCATAGTATGGCACTTTATGTCTTGAATTTCTGCATTTTAAAGCCATTTTTTAAAAGCCTCCAGGAACCTAACCTCCCAATTCCTATTGCCTCAAGATTTCATTATCTGTGGTTGCAGCTGGGAACAGAACCCCTGCGGGTAACAAGGGCCACCTATATTTTAAAGGCTAAGACCAATTACACATGCTTCCTGGAGCCAGCTTCAGAACTTAAGATGCATACCAACACTGCTATTCAGTATAGGATTTTTAAGGTTTTCAAGTTTCAACACACATGTACAAATGTTCATGAAAGTGAAAACAAAAGTAGATATATCTGTGTTTCTCGGTTAATCTAAGTATAATATACTGGTTGAGGAAATGTGCTATGAGCCACAAAATTCCAGTTTACTCAGTTCTCAGCAGCAAACTCACAATGTGGCCTTAAGCAAGCATTCCCTCTCAGCAATCTATTCCCACCACTTCCATCTTCAAAATGGGGAAAATACTGTCTTACCTAATAGGACTTGGGTTTTTACAAGGAAAGTGGTATACAGATGAAGAATTTTTTTTAAAGTTATAAGGATTACTGAGATGTTATATAAAACATTTAGGAAATGTAATATATATACACACTAGTTCAGAAAGGCAGGTCTTCCAAGCTGACAAGACTCACCTTAAGGCCACAAAATATGCTGATTCAACTGGCAGAGTATATGGCAACATCATATAGGACATCAGTCGCATTGGTAGAAATTTAGAAAGCTGGGCACAGAGTCCACATTTCTCTTTACAAGCCTCCTGCAATGCTATTATTTATACAGTTATTAATCCCAACTGAACATGAACATAATGGCTTCAAGCATATTGCAAGAATATCTGTTTCTTCCCTCCTTATTTTGCCTAACATCCAGCCTGATGAAGAGTTCTAGAGAAAAGCTTGTTTTGTGATATTTTAGTTGGTTCTAATAAAGGTATTACCCGACTTAGGATTTTTTTCAAAGTAGGTATTATCATAACTTTGGACCAACAAGCGACTATATTGTTGTAGGTTTATAAAATGTTTATCTCCTTTTTATCTGGAAAAGGGCTGGAAAAGACTCCTGCCTGAAACTCTGCAGAGCTATTACCAGTCATTGTAGAGCTAGATGGTTCCTATGTTCCAGATGCTTTTCCCTTTGCTATGATGAGCCTGTACAATGGTTGTTTTCCTAGATCTGCCTTGATGTGACTCCTGAGGATGACGACAAACTGCTTTGGACTGTATGTCCTACAACCTGTTTGTTCTCTTGGCCCTTGGCCAACTTGGCTTATTTCATCTGGTAACTATATTATCAGAGAGGGTCTGGTGAATATTATAAATGCTTATCTGAGGGAGGGCAGGATGCCTCCTTGTCTTAAGGAGGCTTTTATTAGACCTTATTTGAAGAAATCTGCATTGGATTCCTTAGTGTTGGCCAATTACAGACCTATTTACAATCTTCTATGGTTGGGCAAGGTGACTGAGTGGGTGGTTGCCTTTCAGCTCCAGGCAGTTTTGGATGATACAGATTATCTACACCCATTTCCAACTGGCTTTTGAGTAGGCAGGTTGAGACTGTTTTAATCGGCTTAATGGATGATCTCCAATTGGCTGTTGACAGAGGGAATGCAACTCTATTGTTCCTTTTGGATCTCTTGACAGCTTTCGATACCATTGACCATGGTATCCTTCTGGATCACATGAGGGAGGTGAGATTGGGTGGCACTGTTTTACAGTGGTTCCATTCCTACCCCTCTGGCAGATTCCAAATGGTGTCGCTTGGAGATTGCTGTTCTGCAAAGCAAGAGCTAAAGAATGGAGTTCTACAAGGATCCATACTGTCTCCAATGCTCTTTAATATCTACATGAAACCAATGGGAGAGATCAGTAGGAGGTTTGGTGCAGGGTGTTACCAAAATGCTGATAACAACCAGATATATTTCTCCATATCAAACTCATCAGGAAATGGCATAACTTCCCTAAATGACTGCCTGGAGGTGGTAATGGGCTGGATGAGGGATAACAAACTGAAGTTGAATCCAAATTAGATGGACGTCTTGACTGCGGAGGGTTGGGACCTAAGAGATGGTTTAGATCTGCCTGTTCTGGATGGGGTTACACTCCCCCTGAAATATCAGGTAAGTAGTGCTCCTGGACCCAAAACTCTCTCTGGTTTCTTAGGTTGCGGCCGTGGCCAGGAACACTTTTTATCAGTTTTGGTTGATATGTTAGCTATGCCCATTTCTGGAGGTAAATGACCTTGAAACAGTTGTGCATATGCTGGTAACCTCCAGGCTTGACTACTGTAATGCACTCTACATGGGGCTGGCTTTGTGCATTATCCAGAAGCTACAACTGGTGCAGAATGCGGCTGCCAGAATGGTCTCTGGGACAACCCAAAGGGACCATATAACATGGATTTTAAAAGAAATGCATTGGCTGCCAATATGTTTCTGAGTGAAATACAAAGTGCTGATATTAGCTTTAAAGCTCTTAATGGCTTGGGTCCAGGGTACTTAATCATGGCCTTCTTTATCATGAATCCTATTAAGATAATCAAGGGAGGTCCTATTATGGTTGCCACCGGTTCATTTGGTGGCGACTCGGGATCAGGCCTCCTCTGTGGCTGCCCCAGGACTTTGGAATGCACTCTCTGTCAAAATAAGAGCATCTCCATCTCCAATTGCTTTTAAGAAGATCCTCAAGAAACACCTGCTTTCTAATGCTTTTTACTTTTTAAAACTGTTTGTTTTTATCCCATGAAGTTAACTTTTTATTCTGTGAAATTGCTTTACTTGTTTTTACTTTGTTTTATGTGTTTTAAATTGTGTATACCACCTAGAGAAACACATATCAGGTGGTATATAAATATGATAAATAACTAAATAAATGTGTTGACAGTCTTTTCATCCAATTTCCTATGCATATCCTCCCCTCGCCTACCTCCAAATCCAAGAAAGCTGCTTTCTTGTTACACGAAGGGGCAGAAGTTTATCATAGTTAGTTCTACCCCAGGAGAGGAGAGCTCTCAAAGTGAGTTTATATGCAGGGACTTAAGGGAAGAAGGCCCCTTTTCCTTCACCTACAGCCACCTTTGTGACAAGAAATACTTGCAGCCATGTTCTTTAAAAGAGGACTTCAAACTTGAAGCTATTTTTCCAACAACTAAGATGCAAAGCCACTTGGACTGATTAGCACCTTCTAGTCAGATAGCAATATTATTTTTATGCTTTCGTCTTGAACTCTTTCTATTCTATATTTTCCTTTGAGTTGCCTTTAAACTCAATTCTTTCATAAACATTTTACTTTTTTTAAACACCACAATCACTGTGCTTGAAGACTAGTTTCACATTTTAAAAATCCTATTCATACCTGCAAGACTTTGTTACCATATATTGAATTCACCTGAACCAAAGGGGGTTCCTGTTTAACTGTTTTGAGATCTCCCTTCAAGTTCTTGGGAGGTCCACTGATAATTTTTTAATGGTCCTGATCCCTTGAATAATCACATAGTGTTAGCTGTTGAAGTACAGGGAAAGCAGTTTTGGAATGGCTAAAACTCCCTCGTTACACTGATCTCCATGTAGGCTGCATTTTCACAACCAGAAGTCACTTTAGATCTATACCTTTACGAAGTCTAGGAGGCAGATTCTCAAAAATAGTTTCATCCAATGGCCAAGGAGCTAACTTCAATTGGTCGATAAACATTTCTTCCTCTAGCATATCCTTTTTGTCTTGATTTGCTGCACCTGTTTTGTTATTGTAATCTGCAGTCTGTGCATGTTCCTGGTGGTCATCCTTTTTTAAGGGCAAGTCAACAGAAACTGAATCATGCAGTATACCTGGGGGGTGGGGAGGAGTGGAAAACAGTTTCAGATATTATGGTATTTCTTATTCGCTAGGTGAACCTTTCAAACACAAGCCCCAAGGGTGTGAAATTTGTGCAGGAAGTGGGCAACACAGCAGATCCTTAGATCATGACACTCTAGTCTTAAACATTAAGTCCTACCCTAAGAATGTTATATCTCATTTGAAGTTGGTTAACACAAAGTCAGAGACAACCAGAAACTATCACTATTATCCTAGGAGTTCCTTAAAACTAGCCAAGCTTCAACTTGCAAATTCCGATTTCCTCCTCCTAGTCTTGGTTTGAGCAAGCCATAGTTTGCTGTGTTGTCCAATCAAGTAAACAATGGCTTGCATAATTTGAAGTGGGTTTCTAATTCTGGTTTGGAGCCAAACTATGGTTTCTAAACACCACTTGCCTAAGAGTACCTAAGAGCATCTGAATATCTTTGTTCACATATCTCCCCTAGCACCTGAAAAGGTTACAGAAAAGTAGTAAATTGAAAGAAAGAATATAGTTATAGAAAAAATGGTGTTTGAACACCATTGCAAAAAAAAAAATTGCAAAAAAAGAAGGTGTTTGAACACCATTGCAAATAATAGTGTTCTCAAAACAGGAATGAAAGGAGAGAATCTGATTGTGCAAAAGGAGCAGGGCTTGTATGAGCTGAAAGTCCATTTAAGACAGTTAAACATGTGAACACCTCAGTTTCAAATGCAAAAGCTGCTTACATCTGAACCAAGACAGTGACTTACATACTGCACAGCTCTCTGCCAATCCAAGAGTTGGGTGTCTGAACTGGTTCCATCTGATCCTAAGCCTTATCTGTGCTGTTACCAAAATTTGCAGAATCTCCGTGGCAACTAAGCACTGAAGTGATGCATCTCTCATTATTCCCAATGGGAGAGGTGTTGCTTCAGCACTGACACAATTGTTAGCCACCACTGAAGCTCTGCGAGACCAGTTACAGTGGATGCAGCTTAGAATTGACAGAACCAGTGTAGATGCACTGCTCTTCGATTGGCGGAGTGATGCGCAATTTGTAAACCAGCACCTCAAGTGACCTTCTGCAGCACTTTTCAAATCAAGCTCAGTAAACAAACATCATTGTGGCAGTGTCAATGGCTGCTCCTGTTCTAGTACTGTGATTGGGTCTTTTTGTAAAAGTTGGGGTACCTAAACACCAACTGATATGGGCAACAGTGTTCCCTCTAAGATGTGCATGCACTCACACATTTTTTGATGTCTGCTCAGTTAATTTTAGATCTCATTCAGGTTGAATTGGGAAGGCCCCACCCTGAATGCATGTGCGTGCACACTGCCTTGATACTGCCACCCAGAACAAATCTAATTCCGCACACAGGTGAAAAAAAATTAGAGAACACACTGGTGGGCAAGGCACTGGATTTCAGAATCAAACCATAAAGTTGCCTGAGAATGTTTGCCATTCGCATTACATATTTGAAATTACAGACAATGACTTACCATTCTCTTTCAAAAACCTAAGAGCATCTGAATATCCTTGTTCACACATCTCCCCTAGCACCTGAAAAGGTTACAGAAAAGTAGTAAATGGAAAGAAAGAACATAGTTATAGAAAAAATATTCATGCCACTTGAACTAAATAGTTGTAAGATAAAATTCTATTATTATATAAAAGAATATATTAAATAATATTCTATTATTTGGGTCATTAAAACTCAAATTTTTTGAACTGATGAATGATTATCAACTTGCAGCAATAACAGATCTTACAATGTTCACAAAAATGTTCAATATCAAACCAATTGTTAGAATATTAATCTACCAATACTGCTCTAGTGCACAATAAAGTATTAAATGGCTTCATGTTTGTCTCCATATTTGTGACAATTCTTAGGTGAGCAATATGGGAAAGCAAACATAAGGGAAAATAATGTGTGCTAGACCCTCTCTTGGTCGTTCCCCAAAACACCACACAGTTAACTATGCAATTCTCCCAAGGAAGTGGTTTTTCCAGAAATTGGTTCTCCCAGAGGATAACTGGTGATAGAGTTGAGGCATTAGACCACCTAGTATTGCATATTTTCAGAGTCCTAGATAAACAAACAAAAAGAAAACAGAACATTTAAAGCCCTTATAACTGGGGGATTTTTTAAAAATGTAGAAAAATTCATCTCACAAAAAGGAAAAAAAGAACAAAATATTTAAAGCTTTTAAATACCAGAATGTTAATTTACTTGCATTCACTTTTTAACACAACCAATCCAGTATATTAAATATCAAGTCACTTGAAAGTACTTCCCTTCAGTATGAAGCTTTATCTCCAATTTACTGTAGCTATGCTAGTCACTAATCAATATTGCTACATTCAGCACAGCACTCCATGTCCACATGTGGATAGTTGCCAAAAGCATATTATACCAACGCGCCAACATTTCCACCAGTTATCTATTGACTTTCAGACCACAATTCACCTCCTGTCTGGATTATTGCAATGGATTGCATGTGGGACTACCTTTGAAGATAGTTCAGTTGGTGCGGAACAACTGCTCACTGGGACTGGCTGGTTTGAACATCAACTGCACTGCTTACCAGTTTGTTTCCAGGCCCAATTCAAAGTGTTGGTGCAGACCTTGAAAGCCCTAAATGGCTTAGGACCAGTCTGCCTGAAGAAGTGCCTTCTCCAAGACATTCCTGCTCATTCTTTAAGATTTTCCAGAGGCTATCCTCTGAGGGCCACTGACCACAGTGGTTCGACAGGTAGTAATGTGCATGAACAGGTTTGGTGCTCCCTTTCTGGAGCGCCGAACCTGTTCAAACACCAGCATTCAAGCCAGCGGGGGGGGGAGGGGTTCATGCGGGAGGGTGGGGTTTCATGCTGTTCTGGCTTGGAACATCAAGAATGTTCCTCCTCCCTGCCATCCCCCCCCCCAACCACAGTGCTCATTTTAGAAACAGCTGTGCAGGGCTGCAGCGTTCCTTCCTGCAGCCCCAATTGGCTTTGGCAAGCACATGTGTAGGAAGGAAGTTGCACGCATGTGTGCAGGAGGAAACGCTGCAGCCCTGCACAACCATTTCTAAAATGAGCGCTGGCAGGGGGAAAGCAGTGGGCAAGGGGCGAGCAGGTAAGGAGCACCTTACCTGTTTTTTAAAGCCACCTTTAAAGCAATATTATCATGGCCATCATAATGTGTTCATTATGTGCTCATAATTAGGTGTTCATAATGTGCTCTAATAGGTGGTATTTGAGAGCAGAGACTAAGCCAATACAAGGTTGGAACATTAGCATTTTCTACTTTTGCAGTTTTAATCAAATTATCTGT